>NC_067405.1:87609746-87912777 GCF_009764475.1 Pristis pectinata | reverse complement strand
TCTGACTGGTTGCATCACAGCCTGGTATGGTGGATCCAATGCAAGGATTGCAAGAAGCTGCAGAGGGTTGTAGACTCAGCCACCTCCATCACAGGCACAACCCTCCCCACCATCGAGGACATATTCAAGAGCTGATGCCTCAAGAAGGCGGCATCCATCACTAAGGACCCTCACCAGCTGGGACATGCCCTCTTCATGTTACTACCATCGGGGAGGAGGTACAGGAGCCTGAAGACCCGCACTCAACGATTTAGGAACAGCTTCTTCCCCTCCGCCATCAGATTGCTGAATGGTCCATGAACCCATGACCACTACCTAGTTATTCCTTTTCCTTTGTTTCCACTATTTATTTATTTTTGTAATTTTATATTAATTTTTAATCTTTGCACTATACTGCTGCCACAAAACAACAAATTTCACATCATCCAAGTCAGTGGTAATAAATCTGATTCTGAATCAAAACCCACGCGGATTGAGACAGAAGACTGGACACAATTTACCAGATTATTTGTATTTTATATAGACCACCTAATAATGGAAAGAAACGCGTTGCCAAACTTATAAGTAAAATCAATGGCTTAGGAATTGAAAGTGCTTGAAATATTCAGCAAGCCAGGCATCGATCTGTGGAGAGAGAAACAGACTTAATGCTTCAGAGCAATGAACTTTCATAAAGGGTCATTGACCTGAAACATTAACTCTATTCATCTCTCCACAGATGCTGCCTAACCTGTTTAGCGTTTCCCGCATCTTCTGTTTTTATTTCAGATTTCCAGCCTCTGTGATTTTCATTCAGGTCTAGAAGTTGTTCTGTGCTTTAAACTCGTGATGCTAAAGCTAAGTTTCATGCTATTTATACCCTGGCTATGTATGCCTATGACAGTAAACTTGAACTTGTTGATCAAGATAGGTTTGGTGTTTGGGCCTTCCATTGCCAATTCTCTGAAAGCTGAAACAAAACTGGCCTCCCACGTAAACTGCTCAGTAAATACCCAATGGCAAATAGGTACCTTATTTTGTCTTCGCAAAATAATTTATAGGGCAAAGACAAAAACAAAAGCAGCAGATTGTAAACAAGTTAGTATTGAGGGAGAGAAAACAAGGGAAGATAATCTGGTAACAACATTGACAAAGATAGAACACCAATGGAAAATATTTGAAATGAATCAAACTTCAAGAGAAATACATTCTTCTAAAAGACAAGGACAATCTGATTAATAAGAAAACACCAGGAACATAATAGAGGGTAAAAGTGAAACTGAAGGTATGTGTGGATACAAAATAAGAGAATGACAAAAGCAAATACAATGTGGTTGAGTAAGAACTAAAACAGGAAAGAGGAACTATGAAATTACCAAAGACTATAGAAGGAGATCACAAAACTACAGAAATAATAAAAGAAGAATCAAAATTTGTATTGGAAACAGTAGAAAATAAATTTCTGAATATGTTCCCTTACTATTTACCCAGTCACAAGGCAGTCACAAGAGAAGAGAACAAGAATGATATAAAGATGAATAAGACAAAAAGGGAGGAAATAACAGATAAACCAAATCAATCAAGTTCAGGGTGATAAGAGCCCTGAACCAAATGAACTGCATGCATGAAAATTAAAAGTAGTAATAAACTATTCTATGCCAGAGGAATGGTGGACAGCTAACTGCAATAGTGAAAATGGGTGATACCACAAGTCCAGGAGACGATAACCCAGTTGGCTGAATATCTGTGATAGGAAAGATAATGAAACCTATCAAACACATTTAAACCAAAATTATAATAATGCCTCAGCATAGATTTCGAAAGGAAAGATCATGCTTGACCAATCATATTAATATCTTCAAAGCAACAGAAAATAGAGTAGATCATATATCTTGGAATTTTCAAAAGGCTTTTGATAAAGTACACATATTGCACGTATGAAGGTCAGTTTGTGCTTTTCCTTGACCACTCTCATTGTTGTCCTACACCGGGAGCTAAGTGATTCAGCAGGGATTAATAGCCTTAGTTTTTGTCAGCTCCTTTAGCTGAACTCCAAGTAGTTACCCAGAGCAAAGATAACACAGTAAGAGCTCCCAGTCTGATATTCCTGCACCTGAAAATCTCTAGATAGTTTGGCATTGTTGTCATGGGCAGACGAGTTTCAAAGATATTGTTTAAACTTTCTGGTATCCAACATTTGCCTTAATTATAAGATAAGATATCTTTATTAGTCACATGTACATCGAAACACACAGTGAAATGCATCTTTTGCCTAGAGTGTCCTGGGGGCAGCCCGCAAGTGTCGCCACGCTTCTGGCGCCAACATAGCATCCCCACAACTTCCTAAACCACATGTCTTTGGAATGTAGGAGGAAACCAGAGCACCCGGAGGAAACCCATGCAGACACAGGGAGAACGTACAAACTCCTTACAGACGGTGTCTGGAATTGAACCCGGGTTCCTGGCGCTGTAATAGCTTTGCTCTAACCGCTGCACTACCGTTTATGCTGTGAATGAGGGGAAGATGACTGATATCTTCTGTCAAGATACAGGACAAAAAAGGGTGACATTGTTCACAGCCAACATTTATTGTTCATCCACGATTGCCTTTGAAAAGTTGCTTGTGTAGGTGATCCCACATTGCTTCTGGGGAGGATGTAGACCCAGTGATGAAAGGACAGATGATATATTCCCAAGTCAGGATACGACTTGGAGGACAACCTGTGATGTTATGTACATGCTTCATTTACCCTTCTTGGTGGTAGGGATCACCAGTTTGGGACGCTGCCAGATTAGCCTGAGTATTTTGTAGATGTTATACATCTAGCCACTGTGCACTGGTGGTACAGAGAATGGATGTTTAGAGTGGTGGACGATGAGCCAATCAAAAAGGCTGCCTTGTCCTGGAAGGTGTTGCCCTTCTCAATAGATGCTGGCACTGCACTCATCCAAGTTGAGTGTATTTCATTATTCTCCAGATTTGTGCTTTGTACATGATGGAAAGGCCTTGGGGTGTCAGGAGGTGAGTCACTCTCTGCAGGATACACAGCCTCTAACCTGCTCTTGTAACCATGATATTTCTATGAATGGTCCATTGAATTTTTGGTTCGTGGTAACCCCCTCCCCCACTCTCCAGGATACTAATAGTGGGGACTCGGTGATGGTAATGTCAAGGGTGGGTGGTTGGACTCTCTCTTGTTGGAGATGGCCATTGCCTGGCACTTCTGTGGCACAAATGTTGCTTCATGCTTGTCAGGCCATGCTTGAACATTGTCCAGATCTTGCTGCATGCAGGTATGGGCTGCTTCATTTGCTGAGGAGCTGCAAATGAAATTGAACATCATGTAACCGTCAGCAAGCATCCCTACTTCTGACCTTATGATGGAAAGAAGGAATGAAGCAGCTGAAGGTGGTTGAGCCTCAGACACCACCCTGAGGAACTCCTTCAGTCTGTCCCAGAAATGGGATGATTGACTGGTTGCATCACCGCCTGGTATGGAGGCTCCAATGTGCAGGGTCGCAAGAGGCTGCAGAGGGTTGTAGACTTAGCTAGCTCCTCCATGGATAGAACCCTTCCTGCCATGGAGGACATCTTCAAGAGGTGCTGCCTCAAGAAGGAGGCATCCATCATTAAGGACCCTCACCATCCAGGATATGCCTCCTCACGTTACTACCATCAGGGAGGAGGTACAGGAGCCTGAAGACCCACACTCACCATTTTAGGAACAGCTTTTTCTCCTCCGCCATCAGATTTCTGAATGGTCCATGATTCCTCTTTTGCACTATTTATTTATTTTTGTGACTTATAGTAATTTTATGTCTTTGCACTATGCTGCTGCCACAAAACAACACATTTCACAACATATGTCAGTGATAATAAACCCGATTCTGATCTCCAACAACACAGCCATCTTCCTTTGTGCAAGGTATGGCTCCAACCTCTGGTGTGCTTTCCCACTGCTGCCCACTGACTTCAGTTTTACCAGGGCACCTTGAATCCACATTTGGTCAGATGTCAAGGGCAGTTACTCTCACCTCACCTCCGGAATCCACCCCTCTAATCCATGTTTGGACAAAGGCTGTGGTGAGGTCTGGAGCTTAGTGGTTCCGGCGAAACCCAAACTGGGCGTCGGCAGGCAGGTTTTCGTAAGTGCTGCTTGATAGCACTATCACTGGCATCTTCCTGATTGGGCGCTGATTAACCAGATTGGATTTGTCCTGTTCTTTTTTGTGTGAACAGGACATACCTGGGCAGCTTTCAGCATTGTCAGGTAGATGTTGGTGTTGTAAATGGACTGGAATGACTTGGCTGGAGGTGCAGCTAGTTCTGCAGCACGGGTTGTGCAGCTTTTCATACTTAAGACTGAGACAACCAATGTCTTTCTGGCTAGAGAAACCCCTAAGCCTGGGAGTGCACTCTCTGTGGAGAGTGATTTGGAGATCTGCTCCTGTTACTGAGTTCTATAAGGGCACTCGGTATTGCAGTGTCAGCTGTGATGCACTATCCGCAAATGAGTCAGCAAGACAGAAAGCCGTGTTTTCAAAAGGCATGAGCATTAATTTCGGCTGACCCTTCTGTCCACCACTTCCGTACTGTAGGGAGGTGCCGTCTTTCAAATGGAAGCAACAGACCATAGAACAGTGGAGCACAGGAACAGGCCCTTCAGCCCACCAGGTCTGCGCCAACCATGAACCCAATCTCATCTAATCACATCTGCCTGCACATGGTCCGTATCCCTCCATTCCCTGCCTGCTCAGGGTCTGCTTAAATGCCTCTTAAACATTGTCATCATTATCTGCTTCTATCACCTCCCCGGCAGCAAGTTCCAGACACCTACACTCTCTGTGTACAAAAAAAGTCTTGTACATCTCCCTTAAACTTTCCCCCTCTCACCTTTAAGTTATGCCTTCTAGTATTTGACATTTCCATCCTGGGAAAAAGTCTCTGTTATCTACCCAATCTATGCCTCTCATAATTTTACATACTTCTCAGGATACAGTGGATAGCAGATAACATTGTTACATCTGAGAAGCCCTGTGCATGTTCACGTTTGTGGAAAGGAGGTATGGGGGTGGTGGGTATTTGGGGGAGAAGGTTGAGGGTGAAGAAAGGCGCTTTGGGTCCAAGGACTGACCTCAGTGCCCACAGGTTATACCAGAGGATATGAGAAGCAGGAAATTGGAGTAGTTAGGGGTTTGCTCTGATTGGTCATCCTATGATTATGTGAATATATTGGCAGTGGGCAGGATTGTGGAGCTGTACAGACTCTTTCAGTCGTACAGCAAGGAAACAGGCCTTTCGGCCCACCACGTCTGTGCCAACCATCAAGCAGCCATCAACACTAATCCCATTTTTATTCTCCTTACAGTCCCATTACCTCCCCCGAGATCCTATCACTCAAATACACAGTAGGGGCAATTTACTGTGGCCAATTAACCTAAAAATCTACACCACATTGGGATGTGGGAGGAAATCAATCCCCCGACGTGCAAACTCCACATAGACAGCACCAGAGGTCAGGATCAAAGCCGGGTTTCTGGAGCTCTGAGGCAGCAGCTCTACTAGTTACTAACTCGTGATTGTAAAGTAAAATGTAAAGGCAGCATCCAGGAATGTTATCAGATTAATTTTGACATTGGGTATCAGGAAATACTTGGTAACAGACTTTTTTTTAAAGTAGGGACAAAGGAGGATGAGGGAGAGAGGTGATGGGGGAGACAATTGAGGAGCTCAAAGCCCAGGAAGCTGACAAAACAGCCACCGAAGGTGAAAGTAGTAAAAATCAGGGGCTGACATCAGGCTAGAATGGGAAGAGTGCAGAGATTGCAGGGGATTGTAGGACAGCAAAATGTTACCAATATTGGGAAGGGCATTGGAGGGATTGAAAACCAGATGCAAGATATTAAACTGAGGCACGGCCAGATTGCCTGCCAATGTGTGTGACAGTACATACTGCTGACTCTCATCATGCAAACAATAAACAGAACAAGAAAGTGAGTGAAGCCTTGCTGAAGCTGGGCTACAGGAGAGGAGAAAGTTGGCAAGGATGAAGGCTGTCAGAGATTTGTTGACAGGGTATTTCAAAGCAGCAGTGATGCTTCCTTTGGAAATTGTTGTAACTTAAACCAGCAGATTTTTGGAGATTTGTTCAACAGGAGCCCAGATGTGTAACTAAGGCTGATTCCTCCTGGCTTCCGGTCTCCCACCCCTTGTTTACACTTCTGGAAGAAAAACTATCACGTGGCAATTTTTCAAAAGTCACTGAGCAGCACAGGCTGTAAATCCTGGAGAGCCCGCAATAACAGAGCAAACAGTTCGAGACTACATGCCCTTGTTCCCCCTCCCCCAGTCCCCTGTATACAGACCCTTCCTTTTCCATTAAGCTTCATAAACACATATTAGTCAAACTTTCTCTCCCTGATTGAGAAATTCCAACCCTCTTCATCCTCACAAATATCAGTTGGCCCTCACACAAAATATGAAGCACTGCAGAGTGAAACTTTGTGGAGCCTTTAACTCAGATTGCGTTGACTCAAGCTTTTGTTTATGGCACAGGCACTTTGAACAAAGCTCTCTTTACTTCAAACGGTTGGGTTGAGTGACAAATCATTTTTCTGTTAGCGAGATCGAGCCATTTCTCTTCAGAGATGAGCAATCAAAGCGAAACACTCAACAATGGCCTCGTGAATAAACACATGGAAGGTGCTCCATCAGTTGACCTGCTGTGCTGAGGAGTAGGAAGTGACAGAGGCTGTGACTACACCTAGCCAATGCTTGGCTGCACGCCTTGTATTCAGCCGTGTCTTCACTGGGTCAAGATCGTGGAATTTCCCAGCTGAATTTTAGCAACGTTCCAGTGAAGACAGCAATGAAACAGACATCCACTTGTGAGGTTGAAGGCTGCTCCAACAACAGTCAGGAAGCTTATCATCGGTCTGGACAGTGCAAGTCTCTTCGCTGATGTCCCTGAACTCAATACCATATCGCTGTATTGTGCATTAACTAACTTTAGTACTCTCTTCCTCCTCTGTTACCTCCAAAGTCTGGAAGATCAACTGCAGCAATATCATGGGAACACCTGGTCACACATACTGATAATATACCATCGCTTCTGACATTCAGGAAGCCTCTACCAAATGGCACTGTAGGAATACCTTCAGTCCAGGGACTGCAGCAGTGCAGGAAGACAGCACATTTCTACCATCGCCTTGGGACAACTAGGAATGGGCAAAAACGTAGAAAATATATGAAATGCAGAATTGCATTTATATAGCACCATCCACACCTGCCTCACATACAGTTCATTACTTTCAAAGTATGGTCACTGCTGTAAATCTGTGGCAGCACACAACAAACCCGTAAATGACATTAGAGGTTAAATCTGGCTTGATTGAGGGATGGATGTTGGTCAGGGCCTCATTCTTCTTCAAATAGTGTTGCAGCATCTTTAATGTCCATCTCAAAGGACAGTGAGAACCTTGATCTAATAACTCGTCAGAAAGATGGTGCCTCTGATATTACAGTATTCCTTCTTTATAGCAGTGGAATGTGAGCTGCATTATGGGCTCAAGAGTGACATTGCAAAGATCAGGAAGGCCATCAATTTTTGTATTTCAGGGTTCTTTCAGACTGGAGCAGGGTATCCCTGCAATGCAATAGCAGGGGCTATGGACACTATTCTCCTGGAGAGTGGAACGGATTGTCTTCTCCTTCAGTGGAGGGAAGCAGGCAAGTTTGTGAAGTCACTGGCTTCCTGATGGTGGAGGCTGCGGCTGACTGCATTCACATCTCATTACCGTGTGTTCCAGAAGAGCGAGGGAAGGGTTTCCATTTCCTGACTGTGCAGCTGCTCTGTGACTGTACCTCGAGCATCACAAATAGTCACTGCATGGCATCCAGGTGGCAGTCACAGTGCTTCTGATTTTTGCACCAAGTCTGCTGTGTCCTGCAACTTCCATCAAAGGAAATCTACTGGGAGGTAATCACTGACACTTTCATCACTTGGCCCTCAACTCCACTGCGAAACCCACACACACGAGAGCAGAGCACACATTTAAAGACAGCCCACGGCCTTAGTGGGATTGTTAGTGCACTGAAGCAAAGCTTCCACTGCCTCAACTGAATTGGGGGCAGCTTTGTGGTACAGGTTTCCAGATCTGTGGCCTGTTGCAGGCAGTACAACCCAGCAATCATGTGAGCTCTTGGCTTGCAATCTACTGCAGAGCACAAGATGGAGGTGTGGGAAGTGAGGTGTCCCGTTCTTTACGGGAAACATGGGAACCACTTGGAGTATTGTGTTCAGTTTTGATTGCCCTGCTATAGGAAACATGTTATTAAACTGGAAAGAGTGCAGAAAAGATTTACAAGGATGTTGCTAGGACTTGTAGGGCTGAGTTATAGGGAGAGGTTGGACAGGCTAGGACTTTATTCCTTGGAGCATAGGAGACTATGAGGTGATCTTACAGAGATGTATAAAATCATGAGGGGCATAGATAGGGTGAATGTACTCAGTCTTTTTCCCAGGGCTGGGGAATCAAAAACTAGAGGGCATAGGTTTATGGTGAGAGGGGGAAGATTTAATAGGAATTTAAGGGGCAACTTTTTTTCCACAAAGGGCTATATATATGTGCAATGAGCTGCCAGAGGAAGAGGTTGAGGCAGGTACAATAACAATTTTTAAAAGACATTTGGACAGGTATATGGATTGGAAAGATTAAGAAGGTTATGGGCCAAACGCTGGCAAATGGGACTAGCTTGGTTGGGGCATCTTGGTCAGCATGGACCAGTTGGGCCAAAGGGCCTGATTCTGCGCTGTATAATTCTATTACTCATAGGGCTGTACCTTCAATCACCACAAGCCCAATTCCTCATTCCACTTCCCAGCTTGCTCTTTCACTGTTCCTGATCATTTCAACATCATCTTCACCACGATGCCAGAACAAAAGCCCGACATTCAAAACCGTACTTGTACACCCAACCATGAAAATCACACTTGAATTTTAGCAAGGTTCCAGTGAGGACAGCAATGAAATAGACATCCACTTGCGAGGATGAAGGCTGCTCCAACAATTGGGGAGCTTATCAGTAGTCCGGACAGTGCAAATCTCTTAGCTGATGTCCCTGAGCTCAGTACCAATACACAATTACTGTATTATGCACCAAGCTAACTTATGATGAACCAGTTGGATGTCAGCAAGATCCTGTTGACCACAAACGCTGCCATCCTAACAGATCCAGGCTCCGTGAAACCACAGCCGCTCTCCTGTGCCAGCACTTCAACAACTTTTCTCAGCAGTTGAATCAGTGGGCCTGGTCTTTGGTGAGTGGTCTCAGCCAAGGCCTCTGTGATGGTTGCTTTAATAATATTCTCTTCACTGAGGCAGGGCAAAGCATTGCAGCCTGGCCCTGCCAGTTTATTGCAACTGGCACCAACAGTGTTCCAACTTGTTCAACAAGAGTAAATATTGCTCCATGTGTTTGACTGATGCGTTTATCAAGGTTGAACAATTTGGAGAACGTGCAAACAATGTAAATTGGTAAATTGGTTTATTATTGTCATATGTACCAAGATACAGTGAAAAACTTTGTTTTGCATGCCATTCATACAGATCATTTCATCACATCAGTGCCTTGAGGTAGTACAAGGAAAAAGCAATAACAGAACACAGAATATAGTGTTACAGTTACAGAGAAAGTGCAGTGCAGGCAACCAATAAGGTGCAAGGCCATGACGAAGTAGATTGTGAGGTCAAGAGTCCATCTTCTTGCACAAAGGGACCATTCAATAGTCTTATAGCAGCAGGATAGAAGGTGTCCTTAAACCTGATGCTATGTGGTTTCAGGCTTTTGTATCTTTTGCCCGATGGGAGGGGGGAGAAGAGAGAATGTCTGGGGTGGGAGGGGTCTTTGATTATGTTGGCTGCTTTACCGAGGCAGCGAGAAGTGTAGACAGCGTCCATGGAGGGGAGGCTGGTTTCTGTGATGTGTTCACAACTCTCTGCAATTTCTTGCGGTCTTGGGCAGAGCAGTTGCCATACCAAAGTGTGATGCATCCAGATAGGATGCTCTCTGTGGTGCGTCTTTAAAAACTGGTGCGCTGGAACACCATGGCAGGTTGTACTGTGCGGAGGCTGGAGGCATCCCTTCCAGCAGGAAGTAGTGGGCATCACCCCACCTGAGGAGCCAGTCACAACCTGAAGGCCAGTCTCTGTTCCCACTGCAGAACAAGAAGCCAGTCGACTTCACAATGCTGCAGTATACGTTGAGACTGCCACCACAGTGGTTCTAGATACCAGCATTCACAGCACCTTTCAAAGTGTATGAAGTCTAATGTATTAGGGGGGTATGCTGAGGCAGCTTCCTGAAGGAGTGCCGGGGGCTCCTTGGAGCATATACCTGCAGCTCCCCACCTTGGTGGCGCTCCACTTCTGCTCTCTCAGTGTTGGCTGCCAGGCCAGGCTGTGGTTGCAGATGGTACATCGATGCGGTCCAAAGGTATGTCCAGCACTGACCCTCAAAGCCGTCTGTAGCCTGCTCAACTGCATATCGGCCTTCCGGCAACCAAGCTGGGGTACCGTGATGGTAGGTAAATGTACACTGAACACAGCCATCTAGGGTAATTAATTACTTACAGTGGTTTGATTTGAAATGTTTTTCTTCATGTTAGTTTTTATATTTGCATTAGTGGCCAGGCTAGCACATCAAGATGATTTCCAAAACTATTTCCAGCCCTTGCTGTGCCACAGTGGGCATACCTGTCAAGAGGTGTTAAGAGATGCAGGTTGGCTTTCCAGGATGCTGGACACCCACAGTACTGGCCTACAGCCACTCAGGCTGCAATCAAAGTGTTTAGCAAGCAATACGAGGATGACTGCGTTGACAGCAACAAGTGCACCATGATCCCCGTGTCTGTTTTTGAGAGCTATCAAATTCAGCCCCAGGCTATCCATGTTTGGGAGAGTGAGGGAGAGAGAGAGAGGGAGAGAGGGAGAGGGATTGATTGATCAAAAGGTTTGCCTACAGGGTCCTACTGTCTGGGTGCTACAGGTGCAAATTTGGTGTAGTCCAAGTTGGACAGCCAGATGAGGAAGGCGTGCCACGCTCCTGTCCTCTGGAACTATGCAAAGCGAGCAGATCATGACATCATTCAGTGTGTAGTGCTGACTTAATGCTTGGGCTCCCCATGAGAACCTCAATGATGCAGCAAATGCCATATGTTTAACATTCACAGAGGATCAAGTATTTAAGCAGCAGGAAGAAATCACTAAGTCCCACACACAGCTGCTTGACTTATTGGGATTGTCAACTGTTGTTTAGTTTCTGGTTGATTTCTATGGAGTGTTGGCACCATGCATCATGGGAAGCTTCAATCCATACAAAGCCATGTGCTTACCCTGCCTGCTATACTTTGGCAAGTGAGGATCTCAGTCTACAATGGGCAGCAAGCTGCAAGATACAGCAAATACTTCCAGTTCCAAGGTGGAAGGAGCTTGACTCATGAAGATTCGTGCCTGCTGTGATGTTGACACCAGTGATAATGTAGTCATATTAGGTGGTAGACTTTAGAGAGGACAAATTTACTGAAGCTTGTCCATAGAAGACAGAGGGTAGTGGTGGAAGGGTGTTATCCTGGCTAAAGATCCGTGACAGTGGTTCCGCAGGGATCAGTGCTGGGACCTCTGCTGCTTGTGAGATATATATATATATACACACACACACACACACACACACACACACACACACACACACACACACACACATATATATATAAAAAATAAATGACAGATGAAAATGTAGATGGGTGGGTTAGTAAGTTTGCAGATGCCACAAAGACTTGTGGAGTTGTGGACACTGAAGAAGGTTGTCAAAGGATACAGCAGAATATAGATCACTTACAGATATAGACGAAGAAATGGTAGATGGAGTTTAATCCAGCCAAGTGTGAGGTGTTGCACTTGGAAGGTCAAATGTACACTGTTAATGGCAAGACCCTTAATAGCATTAATATACAGAGGGATCTTGGGGTCCAAGTCCACAGCTCACTGAAAGTGGCCACTCAAGTAGATAGGGTGGTAAAGATGGCATAAGGCATTCATTGGTCAGGGCAATGAGTGTAAGAACAAGGAATTCATATTGGAGCTATATAAAACTTTGGTTCGGCCACATTTGGAGTATTGTGTGCAGTTTTGGTCACCCCATTATATGAAGGATGTGGAGGCTTTGGAAAGAGTACAGAAAAGGTTTACCACAATGCTGCTTGGATTACAGGGTATGAGCTATAAGGAGAAGTTGGACAAACATGGGTTGTTTTCTCTGGAGTGTTGGAGGCTGAGGGAAGACCTGATAGGGTTATTAAATTATGAGGGGCATAGATAGGGTAGTCAGTCTGAATCTTTTTTCCCAGGGTAGAAATGTTAAACACTAGAGGGCATGTATTTAAGGTGACTAAGAATACTGTGGGCAGCTAGGGAAGAAATTGCAGGAGCTCTGGCTGAGATACTTGCATCATCATTAGCCAGGGGTCAGGTGCCGGTAGACTGGACGATTGTGAATGTTGTGCCTTTATTTAAGAAGGGTGGCAAAGAAAAACCTGGGAATTATAGGCCAGTAAGTCTAACATCTGTGGTAGGTAAGTTATTGGAGAGGATTTTGAAGGATAAGATATACGTGCATCTGGAAAGACAGGAGTTGATTAGGGGTAGTCAGAATGGCTTTGTGCATGGGAGATCATGTCTTACAAACTTGATTGAGTTTTTTGATGAGGTGACCGAGAAAGTTGATGAGGGCTGGGCAGTAGACGTGGTTCATATGGACTTCAGTAAGGCCTTTGATAAGATTCCACATGATAGGCTGCTCTGGAAGGTTAGATTGCATGGAATCCAGGGATAGCTGGCTAATTGGATGCACAATTGGCTTGATGATAGAAAGCAGATGGTGACGATGGAAAGTTGTTTGTCGGACTCGAGGCCCGTGATAGTGGTGTGCCTCAGGGGTCGGTGCTGGGCCCATTGTTGTTTGTTATCTTTATCAACAATTTGGACGAGAATATACAAGGCATGGCTAGTAAGTTTGCAGATGACACTAAAATAGGTGGTATAGTGGACAATGAAGGTTTTCAAAAATTACAGGGGGATCTTGATCAGCTGAGTAAGTGAGCTGAGGAATGGCAAATGGTGTTTAATTCGGATAAGTGCGAGGTGTTCCATTTTGGAAAGTCAAATCCTGGTAGGACTTTCACAGGGCCCTGGGGAGTGTTGGAGAACAGAGGGACCTTGGAGTACAAGTATATGGTTCATTGAAAGTGAAGTCACAGGTAGACAGGGTGGTGAAGGCGGCTTTTGGCATGCTGACCTTCATGAATCAGGACATTGAATATAATGTCCTGAGGTCATGTTGTGGTTGTATAGGATGCTGGTGAGGCTGCACTTGGAGTATTGTGTTCAGTTTCGGTCACCCTGCTATATGAAAGATGCTAGTAAACTAGAAAGAGTGCGGAAAAGATTTACAAGGATGCTGCCAGGACTTGAGGGACTGAGTTATGGGAAGAGGTTGGACAGGCTAGGACTTTATTCCTTAGAGCATAGGATACTGAGAGGTGATCTTATAGAGGTGTATAAAATCATGAGTGGCATAGATAGGGTGAATGCACTCAGTCTATTTCCCAGAGTTGGAGTATCAAGGACTAGAGGGCATAGGTTTAAGGTGAGAGAGGAAAGATTTAAGAGGAACATGAGGGGCAACCTTTTTATACAAAGGGTGGGATCTATGTAGAATGAGCTGCCACAGGAAGTGGTTGAGGCAGGTACAATAACAACTTTTAAAAGATGGTTGGACAGGTACATGGATTGGAAAGGTTTAGACGGTTATGGGCCAAACACTGGCAAATGGGACTAGCTTGGATGGGGCATCTTGGTCGGCATGGACCAGTTGGGCTGAAGGGTCTGTATCTGTGCTGTATGACTCTATGGGAGGGGGAAAGTTTAAAGGAGATGTGTGGGGCAAGTTTTTTTAGACAGGGAGTGCTGGGTGCCTGGAACAGGATGCCAGGGGTAGTAGTGGAAGCAGATACAATATTGGTGTTTAAGAGGCACTTGGAGATTTAGTTTAATTTGGTATTGTGTTTGGTGCAGACATCGTGGGCCGAAGGGCCTGTTCCTATGCTGTACTGTTCCGTGTTCCATGTTCTAGATATCTCACACATCACTTCCCAATGAGTTTCAGGACACCCTGGAATGGGTTCCTCCTCTCCTCCTCCCTCTTGCAATCCAGTCATAAGGAAATGGCTATCAAAACACCCATGACTAAGAGGGCTTGTGTAGAAGTCCAGTTGGTTAAAAGCCCTTCAGCTCTGCAATGTTACTCCCTGTACACTTCTGAGCTTGAAATAAAATGCACCAAGCATTTGTAGAATGGCAGCAACAATGAGAAAACAACCAACATGGAGCCTGGTTAATAAGTGTTCCTTTTAAATATATGCTGGTGGGAGGTCCTTGCTGCTGCTGGATGCATCTCCATCTGTGTGAGGTTTAGAGTGGGTGGCAGTTGGAACATTGAGCTCCACAAGCTGGAGTTGTAACAGCATTGCACACTGATTGCTATTGAGTCACACAGCATGGAAACAGGCCCTTCGGCCCAACTCGTCTATGCTGACCAAGATGCCCATCCATGCTAGTCCCATTTGTCCACGTTTGGCCCACATCCCTCTAAACCTTTCTTATCCATGTACCTGCCCCAGTGTCTTTTAAACATTGATATTGTACCTGCCTCAACCACTTCCTCAGTCACCACGTACCTGTCCAAATGTCTTTTAAACCACCACCCTCTGTGTGAAGAAGTTGTCACTCATGTCCCTTTTAAACCTTTCCCCTCTCACCTTAAGCCTATGCCCTCTAGTTTTTGATTCCCTTTCCCTGCGAAAAACACTGTGTGCATTCATCCTATCTATGCCCCTCATAATTTCTATAAGGTCACCCCTCAGTCTCCTACGCTCCAATGAATAAGGACAAATTCTAACTCAGGTCCTCGAGTCTTGGCAACATTCTCATGTCTTCTTTGCACTCCTTCCAGCTTAATGACGTCTTTCCTATAACAGGGTGACCAAATCTGTACACAATACACCAGGTGTGGCCTCACCAACATCTTGTACAACTGCAACGAAACGTCCCAATTCCTGTACTTAGTGCCCTGACTGATGAAGGCCAGCGTGCCAAATGCCTTCTTCACCACCCTGTCTACCTGTGACGCCACTTTCAGGGACCTATGTACTTGTACTCCATGGTCCCTCTGTTCTACAACACTCCCCAGGTCCCGACCATTCACCGTGAATGAGTCTTGTCACATTCGTGCCCAGTCTACATTCTTTCAGTGAGCATTAGCTGAATGTGTGCTAATGCCTTCATTGGCATGCTGCCTGGTGCATATCACAACAATATGCACGCATCAGATGGTATTTTGGATCCCTGTGAACAGAAATTAGATTTCACCCACTTTTGGTGCACCAAGCAGGCAATATATTTCGCCAAATCGAGTGTCACCAAGAAATTTCTAAACTTGGGAATGCTATGGGTTAAGAAATTTCCTGATAAGTGGGACTTCCAGAAAAAACGGGCATAAGCAATTCAAAATATGCACAAAATGTTTTTATTGTGCGACTTATAGTAAAGTACAGGAACAGGCCCTTCGGCCCACGACGTTGTGCCGAACTAATTAAACTAGTAATTAAATACCTAACTAAACTAATCCCTTCTGCCTACACAATGTCCATATTCCTCCATTCTCTGCATATTCATGTACTTATCTAACAGCCTCTTGAATGTCTTTATCATATTTGCCTCCACTACCACCCCTGGCAGCACATTCCAGGCACCCACTACATGCCCCACCCATCTCCTTTGAATTTACCCCCTCTCACCTTAAATGCATGCCCTCTAGTAGTAGACATTTCAACCCTGGGAGAAAGATACCATCTGTCCACTCCATCTATGCCTCTCATAAACTTATAACCTTCTGTCAGGTCTCCCCTCAGCCTCCGCTGCTCCAGAGAAAACAACCCAAGTTTGTCCAACCTCTCCTCATAGCACATGCCCTTTAATCCAGGCAGCATCCTGGTAAACCTCTTCTGCACTAATGCATAAAAGCGGGCACAAATAGCATTTTACCAATATAATTTCAAGGCAATAGTGCTCCCAAAAAATGTGAGTTACTGATTTTAATTTTTATTGCTTCTCTGTCCGATTCACAAATGCTCTCGCTTTCTCAGGTGACCACCATGTTAAGACAGTTTGATTAATGGAAATTCGTCATTACTGAATTCAAAATTACTACCAAAAAATCCGGGATATGGAATAAAGATTTAGGTGAAAGGAAAAAGTAAATGAATAAACACAGTTTATTTTTTTCAACTCACATTTCTTGACCTATGCACAGAAGATGTGGGTTTGCATTATGGACGGTTTTCTAGAAACCCTCCTGTATTGCGGGGGGTTGCCTGTACACACTTGCCCTCTCAGCAGTTGATGCTCTTCCTTCCTTGCCTCCACCCCTGCCTCCCTTTCTTTCTCACTCTCTCTGCTTCATTTACTCTGTTTCTCTCTCTCCCTTTCAAAACCTCCAGTTGATGGGGCACTTTCCTTATTTCAGGATTTCTGGTCTGTCGCTGGTCCCATGGGATCAGTTTGCTCTGAAAACAACAAAGTAGATTGAGGGACAGCTGCTGCAGAGCAGTGCCCGAAGCATCATCCCAAGGGGCCATACGAGGAAAAGTAAAGGTCCTGAACTTTATGTGTGAACGAAGTCTGAGGCTGTTGATTTGTTGACTCCTGAAACAGCTCTTGGGCACCACGACTGACATGTAGGAAGATGGATCAGAAGATGGCACTGATCAGTAGCCTCTGATGGAATGATGCACATAATCACTGGCTCGCGTTCAGGTTTAACATGTAGAAGTAGGCTCTTCACCCTTCCAACCAGAAGCATGCAGCCTTATGCCTCGTCTTAAATAAAGTCGAGTTGGAGTACAGGAAGAAGATAGAGAGCCTAGTGACATGGTGTCATGACAACAACCATTCCCTCAGTGTCAGAAAAACAAAATAACTGGTTTGTTTTGAAGAAAGCGCGGCAGAGTACATGCCTGTTTGTATCAATGGTGCTGAAGTAGAGGTGGTTGAGAGCTTCAAGTTCCGAGGGGTAAATATCACCAATAGCTTGTTGTAGTCCAACTACATAGACACCATGGCCAAGAAAGCACACCAGTGCCTCTACTTCCTTAGAAGGATAAGGAAATTCAGCATGTTCCCATTGACCCTCATCAATTTTTATAGATGTACAATTGAAAGCATCCTATCCAGATGCATCACAGCTTGGTATGGCAACTGCTCTGCCCAAGACCGCAAGAAACTGCAGAAAGTTGTGGACACAGGTCAGCACATCACAAAAAACAGTGTCCCCTCCATGGACTCTGTCTACACTTCTCGCTGCCTCGGTAAAGCAGCCAACATAATCAAAGACCCCTCCCACCCTGGACATTCTCTCTTCTCCCCCCCCCTTCCATTGGGCAGAAGATACAAAAGCCTGAAAGCATGTACAGCTTCTATCCTGCTGTAATAAGACTCTTGAACAGCCCCCTTGTACGCTGAAGATGAACTCTTGACCTTACAATCTACCTCGTCACGGCCCTTGCACCTTATTGTCTACCTGCATTGCATTTTCTCTGTAACTGTAACTGCAACACTTCATTCTGCATTCTGTTACTGCTTTTCCCTTGTACTACCTCAAAGTACTTACGTTTTTAACATGATCTGTATGGACGGCTTGCAAAACTAAGTTTTTCACTGTACCTCGGTACATTTGACAATAATAAACCAAGACCAATAATGCTGTTTACTGTCTTCATACAGAATGGCCAGACCTGGAGGATGCAAAACTGATCCTAAACCAGGAGTCAACATCTTCCCAAGAGAGAAGATGTCAGCAAGAGGAATAAGAAATATTCTCACCTTTTAGTCCAATATTTTAATGTGGTTGTTATTAATCGTATCTATCATTCATCCTTTCTCTTATTCACTTGTGCCACAATGGAGCTTTATCTGATGAATACTAAGATTTTATTGCTTGTGAGATTAATTGTATCTGTTACTCACTTATGCAGAAGCAAATACGCTCTGACAAAGGGTGTTCTGCCCAAACTTTTAATTGTTTCCCTTTCTACAGATGCTGCTTGACTTGCTGAGTGTTTCCAACATTTCCAGTTTGTATTTTCAACCTGTCTAATTGTTGAATGAGTACAAGCTGGTGGAAAGGCAGGCAGCCAAATGGGAGAGAGAAACCAACCCCATCCCCACCCAATGCCCTGCAGTAGATCTCAGTAAAAGCAGCAGGTCGTCCCCATGTTACGACAGGGTTCCAACCCAGTGAACTGCAAAAGATGCCTGCAGCCCCACAGCAGCCGGCAAATCCATCCCTCCTGTTTCCCAAAACACTCGGTTGTATGTACAGGCTGTACATAAGTCGGGTGTTCATAACCTGGGGAGGACCTGTGCAGATTCATTCTGGAATCACAGAAGTTGCCCAGGGCGTAATGGACAAGTTCTGGACCGTGTGCAAGGATCAGGATCAGCATCAGGTCTTGGTATCAGATACAGCACATGTTGCTGCTGGAGTAAGGACACAGTCTACACTGGTGTCGGGGTAGAGCTGTTAAAGAGGTCTAAAGAGGTATTAAAGTAAAGTATTACTGGTATAAACCTGCCTGTGATGATGAGCTGGAAACATGGGTGTTGGGTCTCTACTGGTGTCTGTGTCGCCTGATGATGCTGAAGTGGGAACAGAGGTGCAGGGTCTGTATTCTACAGTTAGGAACACAGGTGTGGAGTCTGTACTGGAGCCAAGTGTTGGTCTGTGGTTTTGAGCCAGAAACACAGGCATGGAGTCTGTATTGCTCTTGAGAATAGTGCTGTCCTGCTCTATAGTACAGAGCTGGGAACATGTCACCCATGATGCCAAACTGGAAACAGAAGTGTGGGGTCTGTACTGCTCTTCAGTATGGGGCTTGGAACACAGGTGGGAGGTCTGTATTCTCTGTAGTTTGGAATTGGGAAGATATCTGTGCTGAAATCAGTATTGTTCTATAGTGATGAGTTGGGAACACAGACCTGTCCTGCTCGATAGGGTGGAGCTGGGAACTGTGGGGTCTGTATTGGGGTCAGTATTGCTGTCAGGTAAAAGATGGGAACATTGGTGCAGAGTCTGATCTGCTGTCAGTGTTGATCTAGTGTTGTGCTGGCAATAATGCACGGGGATTGGCCACAATGTGCATCATGTCAGACTGGCCAGCATGACTCATGCCGAGAGGTGGCCAGTCAAAACTCCAGAGTGGTGTGGAACAGTCATTACTACTGTTCACTCTGTTCAATCAGCCTGCGCTGAAATACA
Organism: Pristis pectinata; assembly: GCF_009764475.1. Taxonomy (NCBI): domain Eukaryota; kingdom Metazoa; phylum Chordata; class Chondrichthyes; order Rhinopristiformes; family Pristidae; genus Pristis; species Pristis pectinata. Next base: position 87,893,369 of record NC_067405.1, on the reverse strand, counting down.
CAGCCCCCTGTGGTTGAAATTGTAGGTCTATGAACTTTATTTCTTCAATCCAGAATGGTTAATAAATTTTAATAAATTTTCCAATCAGATTTCCAGCATCTTGTGACCAATGTATTTTTTACATTAAATCAAACGATGCCATCTGGAGAGTATACATAGGCTGGATTTCAAATGAATTCTTTTCCTTTGTGCAAGCATCCTCCGTGACTCATCTCCATCCCACGCAGTAAAGAAGCAGGGAGATTACATAGACAGCTTTTCCCAGCAGTGCAGGCTGTGCCACACATTCGGGAATAGCGCGGTCAACTGCTTGAGTGCTGGGATTCCTGAGGTTAGGAGCTGCGGGCATGCTACATTGGCGCCGGAAGAGTGGTGACATTTGCGAGCTGCCCCCCAGCACATTCTCAGTAACGCAACAAGACGCATTTCACCATGTGTTTTGATGAACATGTGACTAATAAATAAATAAACACACCTAACCCTCCTCCACAAGCTCGAGAAACACAGAGAAACAGCAGAAGGCCCCACGCTAAGTTCTGGTCAATGCCCTCATCTGCAGCCCTTTGTCGCCTCCCATCTATCACCTCTCAGCCTTTGCCGCTATTTCCACCCTTCCCTCCTCCATCTGCCCATCACCCCTCCTCAGGTGGATCCACCTATCACTTGCCACCTCTTCAAGTCAAGTCAAGTTTATTGTCGAGTTTATTATCATGTGCACAAGTACGGTGAGGTACAGTGCAATGAAAAACTTGCTTGCAGCAGCATCAGAGGCATGTGCTCCACCCCTTCCCCTCACCTCTTTAGCCTTTATCTCCTCTCTATCTTTCAGTTCACATGAAGGGTCTTGACCCAAAACGCCGACTGTCCATTTCCCTCCACGGATGCTGCCTGACCCACTGAGTTCCCCCAGCAGTTTGTTTCTCGTTCCCTTCTGTTTCACTTGGTGGCCAAAGCCAATGCAAGGTCAGCTTGAATTCCCACCCCTTATGAATTTTGTGGGTGTCAGAAGTATGAAGACCATCATTATGGGAAAGGAGCCTGAACAGAGTGGGTCACTGATGATCTCCGATCTCCAACATACTAATTCCAAGGTTCCCAAATGGGTGTGCATCGTGTTGCGTTATCCCGAGCTTTGATCAACTCATGATGGCTTTCATATTTCTACCACAATTCCTCCTGAAAAACTCTTGCACCGTTATTCCATCTATGTCAAGAATAAAAGGGGCAGATTTAACTGCAGTAAATATACATTATCAAATCTGATTAGACCCAGCAGTTCTCTAACTCCTTCCCAACTGCCATCTACTGGGTGAAAGTCAGCTTGGGGTGCAAACAGCCTGATGTTTCCCCAGGACCAACTTTCTCCACAAAACCCTCTCTTTGACTTCACCACAAACAACTCCAGCTGCGTCTCTGCCTACCATCTGCCCTCAGGCCCTCTTGGAGTGAATCTCATCCAGAGGATTCACCTCTCGTTCATGTCATATTTCCTGGTGTGCACATGAGAGAGAGTGAGAGAGAGAGAGACAGAGAGAGAGTGAGAGATTGAGAGAGTGTGTGAGTGAGAGAGAGAGTGTGGGAGAGAGTGAGAGATTGAGAGAGAGAGTGATTGAGAGAGAGAAAGTGTGTGTGAATGAGAGAGTGAGAGATTGAGAGAGAGAGAGATCGAGATTGAGAGAGAGAGAGGCCATTTGGCCCACAGTGTCTATGCCATCTCTCAGAACAATCTCAACAATCCCATTCCCCCCACTTATTCTCACCAGCTTGAGGCCGCCAAGTTTCCACTCTAGGCCTCCACACTCACTACTGGTACACAATATTTCCCTCTCCTCAGAGGTTCTATTGTTTCCCTTTAAATGTGCTGCCCTCACCACTCTCCTCACACCATCCTTCACCCTTCTATTTTGTAAACTGCTGTCCTTTAAACTTGCTTCCATCTCCAATGCCAGCCCACCATTTCTCTGCTACATTCTGTGTGATGGTAGTGGAGGACACTATCCCCCTCAAATGGAGCATACTATCCTCTTCCAGTGGATCCACCATCCCCCTCCAGTGGTACACACTATCCTGCTGTAGTGGAGCACACTATCTCCCTCCAGTGGACCACACCTTCTTCCTCCAGTGGAACACACCACCTGCCTCCAGTGGAGCACACTATCCCCTTCTAGTGGACCACACCTTCTTCCTCCAGTGGAACACACTATCCCCTTCCAGCGGAGCATACTATCCCCCTCCAGTGGAGCACACTATCCCCTTCCAGTGGACCACACTTTCTTCCTCCAGTGGAGCATACTATCCCCCTCCAGTGGAGCACACTATCCCCTTCCAGTGGACCACACCTTCTTCCTCCAGTGGAACACACTATCCCCTTCCAGCGGAGCATACTATCCCCCTCCAGTGGAGCACACTATCCCCTTCCAGTGGACCACACTTTCTTCCTCCAGTGGAGCATACTATCCCCCTCCAGTGGAGCACACTATCCCCTTCCAGTGGACCACACTTTCTTCCTCCAGTGGAGCATACTATCCCCCTCCAGTGGAGCACACTATCCCCTTCCAGTGGACCACACCTTCTTCCTCCAGTGGAACACACTATCCCCTTCCAGCGGAGCATACTATCCCCCTCCAGTGGAGCACACTATCCCCTTCCAGTGGACCACACCTTCTTCCTCCAGTGGCGCACACTATCCCCCTCCAGTGCCTTTCCTCTGCTGTCCAGCTAGGTGGAGCAGCTCTGTTTGCCTGCCCTCTCATCTATCAACTTTAGCATGAGCATCCACCAGAATAACATCTCTTCTGTATCTTGCACATTTTTGCCAACTTATTCCTGACCCACTCCTTCTCTTTATCCGCTTGCCGTCCATCAGCAGTATCATAAACACAGGGTAGGTTTCCACACAGATGTTGATGACCACTTCATTCTTGACCATCATCGACCTCTCTTTCCTACTTTGATGTCACTTCGTACCTCCAACACCCACTCTTGGATTTAGTGCAATTACTTCTGGCTAAACACTGAGTGGGTATAAGGCAACATGGCTTTTGCCACCCCTGTCCCACCCCCATCACAATATCTACTCTCAAGCCATCATTTCCACTCATTTCCCGACCAGTCCCAGGCTCAATCTGACCTTTAGCTGGCTAAGCAGCCAACTGGCTATAGGATGAGTCTTTGGCCTTGTAGTCCCTCACAAGGACTACCTATATCTTTACCATCATCTCGGCCAATATGTCACTGAAGCTCTGTAGATCAGTGTCCTTGTCACTTCTAGCTTTGATTACCAGCCTGCCTATTTTCTACCTATCTAGCATCTTTAACTCACCTAAAACAATGCCGTCTTCATCTTTATTCCCTACCTTGTCCTGCTCAACCATTATCCCTGCCCTCAGTGATCTACATTGGAGTCCAATCAGCTAATGCATTATATTTGAAAATCTCAACTTTGTCATCCTCTCCACCTCTGTAACCTACTTTCTCTACAATCCTTCCTCAAAATTGTTGCTCCTCTGACTCTGTCCATTTGCATACCAAGCCTTCTGCCCACGTCCCGCTGACACCCTACACCTAACTAGATCCCATGCTGTAGAAGCCCTTCCTGAATTTCTGCGAACAAAGGGCCAGGAGTAGGACAATCAGCTCCTGGAGTGTTTTCTGTCATTCAGTGAGATGGTGCATCTTAACTCCCATCAGTGGTTGTGATAGTGAATAATTGTGAGCAATTTTGGGCCCCTTATCTAAGGAAAGATGTGCTTGCTCTTGAGATGGTCCACAGGAGGTTCACAAGAATGATCTTAGGAATGAAAGGCTTGACATGTGAGGTGCATTTGATGTCTCTGGGCCTGTACTCGATGGAGTTCAGAAGGATGAGGGTGGATCTCATTGAAACCTACTGGATACTGAAAGGCCTAAATAGAGGGGACATAGGGAGGATGTTTCCATTAGTAGGAGAGTCTAGGAGCTGAAGGCACAGCCTCAGAATAAAGGGATGTCCCTTTAGGACTGAGATGAGGAGGAATTTCTTCAACCAGAGGGTGGTGAATCTGTGGAATTCATTGCCACAGAGGGCCATAGAGGCCAAGTCATCGGTTATATTTAAGACAGATTGATAAGTTCTTGATTGGCAAGGGGGTTAACGATTTTGGGAGAATAGGGTTGAAAAAAAATCAGCCATGATTGAATGGCGGAGTAGACTCAATGGACCGAATGGCTTAATTCTACTCCTCTATTTATGGTCTTATCTTTGGGTCTAACAGCTGCCTTGGCCCTACATCCTTATAGCAAAATTGTCACATGTTGTGTGAAAAAGTGTGTGAAGAATTTCCCTCCTGAACGAGAACGGAAATTGCTGGAAATACTCAGTAGATCTGGCTGCCTGTCCTGTTTGAGTGTTTCCAGAATTTTCATTTCTGACTTCAGACTTCCAACACCTGCAGTACTTTGCTTCTCTCCTGAACGGTCTGCTTCTGATTTTAAGTAACATCCCATCATTTGAGATTCCCTACCCCAGGAACAAGCATCTTTCTATCTACTTTACTGCATCCTTTCAAAATCATAACAAACAGAATCAAATCAATGCCCTATAATGCAGGAAATACAAGACTAGCCCATAGGATCTCTCCTCATTGATTAATCCTTGCAGAGCTGCTTGCCTGCTGATGAATCTGTAAGGCACTGCTTCCAAGATCAAGATATCTTTTCCAAAGTGTTCTTCCCAGAACTGTACACTAGTACAACACATGGCCTAAAGAGAGCTTTATATAGTTGTGGCAAAATATTTTACTGATCTCTGTATATGGACCCTCCAATTGCTTTGGCCCGCAATATTCATGGCTTTTCACCATTTCAATAATATGCAGCTCGCTCCCTTTAGATTCAGAATGGATGACCTCAGAATTAGCTGTGGTGAAATCCATCTGTTACAGTTTTGCCAACTCACTTAATCAATCAATGTCACTTTGTAATTTAACATTCCCCTCGACACAATACCACCAATTATCTGTGTTACCAGCAAGCTTGGTGCAAGGCTCTCCGTTGTATTACATGTAATTAATAAACATTGTGCATAGCTGAAAATCAATAGCACTCTTCCCACCCTATATGTTTTTGCCCTTCAATAGTTTGCCTTCAAGTTCATGAGCTGCTTCCTGTGTGGAAGTATATCAAATGTTTCCTGGAAGCCCACATAGACAATTTATGTCTTTAGTTAGTTCCACAAAGAATTTGAGTTGGATTCATTAAACATGACCTGCTCTCAACAATTCCACATTGGCTTGCTCTACTCACCTTAAATTTCTCAAAGAGCTCAGTCAATCCGTCTTTAATTATATTCTCCATTGACTTTCCCATAATAGCAGCTCTATAATATTCTGGTTTCTGTATCACAACTTTCTCTACTGCTTTCTTTTAGGACACTCCTCAAAACCTCCTTGACTTAGGAACTGGTTAGCCCTACGAATCTGACGGCATCAAATTCTGTTTGATTACATCATAGTGAAATGGCTTCGCACCAAGTTGCTACTATAGGACGTCTACTGTCCAATGGTGACCAGCAGCCAACCAATACCTCAGCCATAAGGACATTCTTCTTGCAAGTTGGTAAGGTCAACCATAGAGAATGTCATAGCTGAGCTCATCCGATGTCCATGCATGCATGGACATTGGGCAATTATTGTACAGGAACCCTGACCCAGGGATGAAAAAAAACAATAATAATATGTCATTAAGCTGGAAAGGGTGCAGAAACAATTCACAAGGATGTTACCAGGACTAGAGGGTTTGAGTTATATGGCAAGACCGGATTGGCTGGGGCTTTTTCCCTTGGAGTGCAGAAGGCTGAATGGTGACCTTATAGAGGTATATAAAATCATAAGGGCATAGGTAACGTCACAGTCTTTTTCCCAGGGACGGGGAGTCTAAAACTAGAGGACATCGGTTTAAGGCGTGAGAGGAAAGATTTAAAGGATACCTGAGGGGCATGTTTTTCACACAGATGGTGGTGGGTATGTGGAACAAGCAGCCAGAGGAAGTGGTAGAGGCAGGTACAATTACAATGTTTAAAAGACATTTAAACAGGTACATGGATAGGAAAGGTTTAGAGGTATAAGGGCCAAACACAGGCAAATGGGACTAGCTCAGTAGGCACCTTGATCAGCATGGATGTGTTGGGCCGAAGGGCCTGTTTCTGTGCTGTATAATTCTATGACTCTCTGCTTCCTGGCTGATACAGGACAGACCAAGCTATCAACTAGATACCCGTCTCCAACCTTCACACTCCCCTTCCCCCCACCTTGCTCCATCTGCCTCTCAATTTTTCTTCTCTCTCTTTGCTTCCATCTATCATTCACCTGCCACTGTCTCCGAACTCCACCCCCCTCCCCTCCCCCACCTGGCGTAACCTGCCTGTCATCTTGCACCCCTCCTCAGTCCACCAATCACCTTGAACTCCTGCTTACCACATCCCTTCTCCTCTTTATGCTAGCCATTTCCCCTCTCCACTCTCAGTCCTGATGCAGGGTTTCGACCCGAAATGTCGACAATTTCTTTCCCCCCCAACAGATGCTGCTTGACCCTTGAGTTCCTCCAGCAGATTGTTTGTTGCTCTAGATACCTGATTATTTTGTTTTACATGCTGACTTTACCAACTATGTTAGACCAAGTTACATTTTTAGCAAAGAATATTTAAGTATTTCTGGTGTAATGATCAGCCTTGCTCCTCTAAGTTCCTTGTCCAAAATGTTTTCTTTCCCACAGTTAGAAATTGCTGGAGCGATTCTAAATTTATAGGGCAGTGATGTGGTGCCAAATATCTCCCCTTAGATATTGCCAAGGCGGAAATCAGGAGAGGTCAAAACAGTGTCAGAATGATGGCTTGAATTCTGAAGTTCAATTTGTTGACAATGAAAATTCCTTCCAAACCCTTGGAACCTTAATTACGGATGTCTCTACATCAGGAGACATAACAGTTAATTAAAAAAACTGAACAATGGACTTCTTTGTTCAAATCCGACTCTTGTCCAAGGTTCTTTTCAGACACTTCCAGACACGGTGATCAAAGATCGGATTATCCAGACCAGTGACAGATCTGGGCAAAGATAAACATTGCTATGCCAACACCTTCCACTTCAGCAGCTGGCCAAGTGACATACTGGTCTCTGTCTTTCAGAAGGTTGGCTCCATTTCTATACTGGTACAAAGGCCAGGAGTAAACCTAACAGGAAAAATATTCAAATCCCTGAGTTTACCTCCAGCTACAATCATTTAACCGTGAAATTTATATGTGGATCTCACTGTAGCATGAGTTGGAAAATTACCTCTATGGCCTAGTAGGTACGTTAACCATTTATTGGGAACCAGGAAGCAACCAGATTCAATCCACTGCCTGTGCTGAATTACAACTTTTAGATGGAGTGCAATAACTTATATTTTAATGAAAGGTGACCCTGGTATCAACTGTGTCTTAGTGGGTAGCACTTGTTCATTATCACCAAGTCTAAGTACTGGAACTCCCTATCCAATAGGACTGTGTGGATACTTTCACCTCCTAGTCCACAGTGGTGGAAGGAGGTGACTCACCACCAACTTCTCCAGGACAGTGAGAGATGGCCTTGCCAGCGACATCCAAGTGAATGGAAAAAAAGTATATCAGACATTTGTGGTTGATATTTCAAATGCACTTGTGACTGGCCTCCTTAGTTTTATTCTCCGTCATTTGAAGCCATCCAAACTCTGATGCCTATGTGCTAAATCATACCAAGTCCCAATCACCTATCTTTCCCATGCTTGATGGTCCCACACAGCCTCACAGCTGAACAATGCCTCAATTTTAATATCCTTCTGTGATTTTTCCTCTCCTTATCTTTGCAACCTCCTCCTGTCCCATAACCTAGAGATATCTGTACTCCCCCAAATAGAACAGAGGTTCATGGTACAGCACAACAACAGGCCATTTGGTCCATGATGTATGTGCCAAACACAATGCCAAATTAAACTAAATCCCTTCTACCTGCACATGATCCATATCTTGCCATTTCCTGCACATTTATACGAATAACTAAATGCCTCTTAAACACCACTATCGTATCTCCTTCCAGAAATTCTGGACTGCTTTGCATCCCTGAATTTAGTACCAGCTGCCATGCCTTCAGCTGCCAATATCCTAAGTTCTGGAAATCCCTTACTTAAGATTACCACCCGATTTCTCTTTTGAAAGGGCTTGTTAAAGCCTACAGGCTAGTGAATTGTACATCAATAGTAAGGAAACTTTGGAAAAAATTCTAAGGGACAGGAATTATCTTCACTTGATTGATACAGTCAGCGTGACTTTGTGAGGGGGAAATCCTGTTTCCAGATATGACTGAATTTTTTGAGGAGGTAACTAAGGAGATTGATGAATGCAGGGAGGTAGATGTTGACTACATGAACTTTATTGAAGACTCTGTATGATAGGCTGGTCCAGAAGGTTAGAGCTCATGGGATCCAGGGCAGGCTGGCAAATTGGATCCAAAATTGACTTGGTAATAGGAGGCAGAGGGTGGTGGTGGATAGATGCTTTTCTGACTGGAAGTTTGAGACCAGTGATATACTAGAAGGATCAGTGCTGGGACCCTCAATGTTTATGATGAATATTAAGGACATGGATGTACAGGAGGTGTGATAAGTAAGTTTGCAGATGACATGAAAATTGGTGGTATTGATGACAGCAAGGAAGACGATAGCATGATATCTATCATCTGGAAAATTGGGCAGAGCAATGGCAAAGGGAACTTAATCCTGACAAATGTGAAGTGATGCATTTTGAGAAGGCAAACAAGGTAGCATGTACAGTAAATGAGGTGCCCTAGGGAGTGTTGATGAACACTGGGACCTAGGGGTAGAAGTCTATAGTTCCCTGGATGTGGCGGCACAGGTAGATAAGGTAGCGAAGAGTATATGGAATGCTTGCCTATGTTTGCTGTAGCATAGCATAAAAGAGCTGGGACGTCATGATGCAACTTTATGAAACATTGATTGGGCCACACCTTGAGTACTGTGTGCAGTTCTGATCACTGTACCATAGGAAGGACGTGACTGAGCTGGGGAAGGTGCATAGGAGATTCACCAGGATGTTGCCTGGATTGGATCATTACAGTTATAAGGAGAGACAGGATAGGCTGGGTTTGTTTTCCCCACAGTGGAGATGGCTATGGGGTGACATGATTGACATATACAAAACGGTGAGGGGGATAGATGCGGTAGATAGTAAAATATCTTTCTTGCACAGTGGGGGTATCTAAGACAGGAGGGCATAGGTTTAAGGTGAAAGGTAGGAGGTTTAGAGGGGATCTGGGTAATTTTTTCACACACAGATCGGTTGGAGTCTGGAATGAACTGGCTGAGGAGATGGAGGAGGCAGAAACCCTCATGACATTTAAAAAGCATCAAGACAAGTACTTGAATCACCATAGAAGACATGGACTTAATGCAGGTAAATGGGACTAGTGCAGATAGGTACAATGTGCAGCGTGGATATAGTGGGCTGAAGGGCCTGTTTCGATACTGTACAAAACTCTATGACCCTGTACTTGTCTGACCAAGCCTTTGGTAATTTGTTCTAAAATCAAACATAAGAAAATAGGAGCAGGAGTAGTCCACTTGGCCCCACCATTCACCATGAGCACTGGTGATCTGCCCCAGGCCTTATCTCCTCTTCTGTACCAGTTCCCTGCAGCCCTCAATTCCCTGACCTTCCAAAAATGTATCTACTTCCTCCTTAAATTCCCAAAGTGATCTTGCTTCTACAATTCTCTGAGATAGAGAATTCCAGAGATTCACCAAATCGACTGCCGTGTTTCCTACTTTACAACAGTGGCTCTGAATACTTCATTAGCATTAAAGCACTTTGGGTTTATGTTGAGGTTGTGAAGGGTGCAATATAACTTTTTATGTACAATCCAATGTCCCTGTATGAAGGGGATATTTATCAGATTCCTTATTCCTGGGCGCTATCCAGGATTTCCCCGAGAGAAACTTAAATGCATGGATATCAATCCAACATTTGACAATTTGATTCAACTTTGAAGGGAAAGAGGAAAAACTGAGGGTAAGTGTACACAAATCTTTGAAGGTGGAAAGATAAGCAGTTAAAAAGACATATGGGATCATTGATTTTATTAAGAGAAGCTGAGTGCAGAAGAAAGGAAGTTATTAAACATCTATAAACCTGTGGTTTGGAGCATTGTGGCTAATTCTGGGCACCACATATTCAAGCGGATATCAAGACATCTAAAAAGAGATTCATTAGAGTGGTGTGGCATTTCAATAATGTGGAGGGAGCAGAGAAGCCAGACTGTACTCCTTAGAGCTGAGAATGCTGAAGGGAGATGTGAAATCCTGGATGGTTTCACCTCTTGTGACAAAGCAGTCGCCAGTCAGAGTGCACAGAAACAGGAAGATCCAATTATCTATCCGATTAATTCCCATTTGGAAGTTATGATTCAATCTGGCTCCAATGTCTTCAGCCAAAGAATTCCAAGTCATTGTTAAAATGGCTATAGATCCAGCAACAATGTGAGGAATCATTTACTTTAACAATGACTTGGAATTCTTTGGCTGAAGACGTTGGAGGCAGATTGGATCACAACTTTCAAATGGGAATTCGATAAATAATCAGAGAGAGGAATTTATGGGATGATTGGGAAGTGCAAGGAACTGGACAGCTCTTTCGACAAATGGCATAACACTCTCCGTGTTGTGCCAGTCAAATTGTTCCGTGACCTTCTTCTACTCTTCTTCTCAGGCAATGCCTGACGGATGAGGATGATTTGCTTCCAGTCCATTTCTGTGGGTTCTGCTGAGGCTAATGTGGGACCCAAAGGGATCTACCACATGTGGGGTGGAGGACAGGTGGGGTGCTCTGTTGGCCATGAAAGAATTGAAATCTGCAATACAGCTAACTGGAATGAGTCAAGGACTGTGGAAGTAGACAAAACAAATGTCCCTGTCATTGGCATGTGGTGGAAGGAATGGAGGCTGCCATTTAGTGAGACTTTTTTTGGGGCCACCATTTTGTGAACTGTTTTGTGAACTGGTTCTTCCTCAGGGATGGCTGGATCAGAGCCAATTTAAAGTGGACACGACAAGGCTCCTACTGATAATAAGACCATAAGATATAGGAGCAGAATTAGGTCAGTTGGCCCACCGAGTCCGCTCTGCCATTCAATCATGGCTGATTATTTTTTCAACCCCATTCTCACGCCTTCTCCCTGTAACCCTTAACCCGCTTACCAATCAAGAACCTATCCATCTCTGCCTTAAATACACCCAATAACCTGGCCTCCACAGCCCTCTGTGCCAAAGAATTCCACAGATTCACCACCCTTTGGCTGAAGAAATTCCTCCTCATCTCAGTTCTAAAGGGACGTCCCTTTATTCTGAGGCTGTGCCCTTGGATTCTAGACTCTCCTACTAATGGAACATCCTCTCTATGTCCACTCTATCCAGGCCTTTCAGTATCCAGTAGGTTTCAATGAGATCTCTCCTCTTCTAAACCAAAGATCATTTCCAAATAAGGAGCTGTTTGTGAACTATTCTTTGGGAATATAAGACCTGCTGACTTATGGAAGAGCAGTCTGTGTTTGTGAACTGAAGTAACCTGAGCCCATTGGCATGGCTTAAGCTGGATGCAACTGGTTTGAATTGGCATTACTCAGGGAGAAGCAAAGAAGTGATACAAGGCACAAGTCCTTATTTGGGAGAAGAGCAATGAGGTAGTGCTACTTGTAGCCTTGGGCCAGAGCCAATGAAAGGTTGACATAGGCTAGCCAGATAAGCTAGAACCAATGGAATCAAAGCATAACAGTTCGGAACTATAATAAGGATGGAGGATTTCGGGTGTAGGGCAGTGAGAACTCCGGAGGCTAACTATTGAAGACCCCCATGCCCAGGGCAGGGCGAAAAAGGATCAATCACCTGGAAAATAGGAGATCCCCTTTTTCGGAGTTGTAAGCTAAAGTGGTAGTTCGGGTAAGTACTGGTACTTGCAGAACATTAGCACTCAGGACACTAGGTAATTTACGTGGATATTTACATGGATATAATAAAGTGAAAATTTTGAATTCATTAAGATGCGTGTGGTGATTTATCTAACCTAAGTTGTTGGCCCAGGGTCAACAGCTCTTTCTGCGCTTATACTGGGCTTCTTTGTGCTTTCATCGAATGGCCTTGAAGCTCGCAATACCATCCCAAATGGTCCTCCTCTGCCTTGAGTGGTCATGGGCCAGGGATTCCCAAGAGTCAGTAGGGATGTTACACATTTTCAGGGAGGTTTTGATACGTCCTTGAATCACCTCCTCTATCCACCTATAACTTCTCGGCATGACAGAGCTCAGAGCAGAGCATCTGTTTCAGAGGTCTGGTATGGGACATGTTAACACCAAGGCCTGTCAATAGAGTGGACTGAGTGCAAATGGGGCCTCAGTGCTGGAGACGTTGGACTGGGAGAGGGCACTGATGCTGCTTCACCAGTGAATTTGGAGGAGTGTGTGAAGACAGCGTTGGTTTACCTCTCCAGTGCTTTCAACAAAGGCAAGCATGACAAATGACTTCTTTACCACCCTGTCTACCTGTGTTGTCACTTTCAGAGAACTATTTACCTATAACCCTAGAGAAGTATTGTTACAATTGTCCAGTGTGTTGGTGAGACCACACCTCTAATATCATGCACACCCTTGGCCCCTTAATCAAGAAAGGATATCCTAATGTTAGAGGCAGTCCAGAAGAGATTCACTAGATTCACTAGATATTGTCCTATCATGAATAGTTAAGAATGTTAGATCAGTATTCTTTGAAGTTTAGAAGAACGAGGGGTGATATTCAAATATAGAAGATTCTAAAGGCACGACAGGGTAGATATTGAGACGTTTCCACTGGGGAGAGAGCCTTGAATGAAGGAACATGGTTACAAGGCAACAGGGCAGTCATTTAAAACTGAGGTGCTTAAGAAATTCTTCTCACAAAGGGTGGCAAATCTCTGGAACTCTTTATCCTGGCAGGTTGTAGAGAGTAGAAGGATTTAAAGAGGAATTGGCACAGGAGAAGAATTGAGGCTTGAGGTAGATCAGCCATGACCATGTTGAGCGATGGGGCAGGCTGGAGGATTTTACTCTCTTATTGTTCTTGTAACCAGGCAGCAGTGATCCCTGCCCTCCTATACACTTCTAAGACATGGTCAGAGCACTGAGAACAGGAGTTGGGACATCATATTGCAACTATACATGTCATTGGTGAGACCACACTTGGAGTATTGTGTGTAGTTCTGGTCACACAGCTATAGGAAGGACGTCATTAAGCTGGAAAGGGTGCAAATAAGATTCATGAGGATGTTACCAGTACTGGAGGGCTTGAGTTAAAAGGAGAGGCTGGATAGGCTGGGAGTTCTTTTCCCTGGAGCGTAGGGGGCTGAGGGGTGACCTTATAGAGGTTTATAAATTCAGGCGCAGATAAGGTGAATGGTCACAGTTTCTTCCCCAGTCTAAAACTACAGGACATAGATTTAAGATGAGAAAGGAAAGATTTAAAACAGACCTGAGGGGAAACCTTTTTCACAAGGTGGTGGGTATATAAAATGAGCTGTAGAGGTGGGTACAAATACAATGTTTGAGAGACACTTAGGTACATGGCTAGAAAGGATTTAGAGGGATATGGGCCAAACGCAGGCAATTGGGACTATCTTGGATAGACATCTTGGTTGGCATGGATGAGTTTGACTGAAGGGCCTGCTTTCATGCTGTATAACTTTGTGACTCTGCTTTTGAACTCCAAACTTCTTAAAATAAAGGCCAATGTGCCATTTGCCGTCCTGACTACTTGTTGCACCTGCCTGCTAACTTTCTGTGTTTCATACACAAGAACACTTAGATCCCTCTGTACTCCATTCAATTGCAGTCTCTCTCCATTTAGATCATAGTCTACTTTTGGATTCCTCCTACCAAAATGTATGACCTCACACTTTCCTGCATTGGACTCCATTTGCTAAATTTTCACCCACACAACCCATCCCCATCCTGTTGCAGATTCCAACTGTCCTCTTTGCAGCATGTCCTCCCACTTAATTTTCATGTCATCAGTAAACTATGAGCTTTGTATCAGATTTTGAGGTCTTGATCTTCAAACAATCTTTTCCTCAGTCAACCATTAGCACATAGCATTCCTGGCCATCGTGGCAACATTTCTTATCCATTTAGAACATGGTTTATGATACCTGTTCCCCTGTGACATGGCTTTAGTAGGTAAGGAGAGTGGAAATGAGTGACAGAAAGATTAATCGTGAATTGTAGCTTTGTTTAACAAGCACAATGGGCCCAGTTTGCTGCTTAATAAATCTAAAAAGTGCTCAACAACGCAGATTAGTCCTTCCAACCACACAATGGGACTGAACAATGAAAAATTGTTTCTTTTTAAGTCAGCGCCAGCCAAAGAGAGACCCAAGAACAATGTGTTGAAATATCAAAGGTAGAAATATCACAGGAGATTATGAATCAAAGTTCTGCTTGATCCAGAAGGCTTCATGCAACCTGCAAATGGTTCGGAGCTGAATGCCATCCAGTGCATTCTAAGCCTGCATCCGGGTCAGGATTGCAACCTACACCACAAGATAAAACTGTCCAAAACCCTTGTACAGCTGTCCACTTAACCAATCAACACCATAATAAAAATGGAAGAAAGCACTCAAAACATGCTGTGCCATTAGTTTTGGTAAATATTTCACTGTATTTACATGAAAAGGAGGAGTGGACTGGGAGGATTTACGTCACTGACGTATTGCAGAATCGACATCATTTCAGATAATCCACCATAGTGACAAAACTGAAGAAAGCCTGATGCATTGGAATATCTGACAATAGGAGTTAAACATAAATAGCTAGGTCCAATGTTGTACAGTCAGAGAAACACAGAGTCATGCAGCACAGAAACAGACCCTTCAGCCCACCATATCCACTGTACATGTGTATACTACTCCCATTTACCTGCATTTGGTCCATTGCCTTCTCTGGCTTGGCAATTTAAGTGCTAGAGTGGATGCTCCTTCAATGTCAGGCAGGACATTCCAGACTCCAAGCACTGTGTGTGAAAAAAATTCTCCCTCAGATCCCCTCTAAATCTCCCTTAATCCTTAAACCAATGCCTTCTTAAGATAAGATGATATCTTTATTGGTCACATGTACATCGAAACACACAGTGAAATGCACCTTTTTTGCGTAGAGTGTTCTGGGGGCAGCCCACAAGTATTGCCACACTTCTGGCGTCAACATATCATGCTTCCTAACCTGTACGTCTTTGGAATGTGGGAGGAAACCAGAGCACCCAGAGGAGACCCATGCAGACACAGGGAGAACGTACAAACTCCTTACAGACAGTGGCCGGAATTGAACCCAGGTCGCTGGCACTGTAATAGCGTTACGCTAACTGCTACACTACCGTGCCTGCCCCTTCTTGCTTTAGATTCTTACTATCTACCCTACCCATAATTTTGGATACTTCTATCAGGTCACCTCTCAGCCTCCTCCGCTCTAGAAAACAAACCCAGCCTATCTTGTTTCTTTAACTGCCCGTTGTCGTTTGCGAATGGATGCAACAGGACTGCAGCAGTTTAATCTGGTCCATACGTGCGAGGGTCACTTCATTCTATTTGACTTTAAAACTTCTTGAACTGGCAAGTAATACATTTACCAACTCAGCTATCGCAGCAAACACACTACACCGAAACCATAATTGCACAGCCCACCAAGGTGGCTGCTCAACTCCATCAAGCACAACAGAAACAAATGTAATTTAACACACGTACCAACTATGTGTGCCTCAGGCCTGCAGTTTAGGGGGTGGACAGTCTGTCACAGAGCTGTCAGCATTTTCTGCAGCTGGCATCCTCTGGCCTACCCTCCCCTACCCTCCCTCTGCCTGCCAACCCCACTCCTCCAGAGCTTATTGTCTAAACAACTCAATACACTGAGAGAAGATAGAGACTCACAAACTACCCACCTGCCTCCCCTCTGTTATGAGACAAGTTTGAGGTCTTGAAAGTAATGGACTCTGAACACAGTCTGGCAAGGAAGGATTTTATTTACAAAGACAAACGCAGGAAAGGGTGATGAGGGCAACACACACACACATGCACCGGTGATAGCACACATGGGAAAATCACAACAGGGGTAAAAATACATACACACACACACACACACACACACACACACACACACACACAAAAAACGAACTGGGTACAAACAATCAAGGAAAAGCACTACACTACCCGCCACCCCTTGACTCAGTGCAGGCACGGCTCCACGCCCCCGGGAATCCTACATTAAGATGCTTCTAAACCTGCCGAGGTGCACAGCTTACCGGTGGTCTCTCCAGTGTTGTTGCACGATTCCTCCGGGACAACAAAGAGACAGAACCAACACATGGAGCACTCTTTATAGTGCTGGAGGGCTGGGGGTGGCCCAGCCCAGGTAGTTCAAACATGCCAATGACCCAGGGCCAGGTACAAAGGTGTTTACTGAAGCCAATCATCAGGTGTGCCTGGGTGGGGGTGGAGCCAGGCCTTGATTGACAGTGATGGGGCTTTCGACCAGGTGCCAGGCCGTGCTGTCACGTGACAGCCTCAGTCCTCCACAATACACCCTCTCATCCACCACCTACACCATTTGTGGAAGAATCTGTGGTTCCCATACTGGCCCCATCAGCCGCCTCAGAACCCACAAAATCAGAGTGGAAGCAAGTCATGCTTGAACATCAGGAACTGCTTAAGAAGAAGAACAGCACTTGGGACCAGAAAATGTCACTCCAGCGAAGGGTATGGAATTGGAATTGGTTTATTATTGTCACTTGTACCGAGGTACAGTGAAAAACTTGTCTTGCATACCATTCATACAGATCAATTCATTACACAGTGCATTGAGGTAGTGCAAGGTAAAACAATACAGAATGCAGAGTAAAGTGTCACAGCTACAGAGAAAGTGCAGTGCACTTTTTGTATGGAGAAGGGCAAGTCATACAGATGGCCATAACTCCACTGCCTCAAGTCTTGAGCTGTGCAATCTGAAAGGCAAGGTCTGAGAGCTGTGGAAAAGCAGCCCACAGCAGCTTCCCTTCCACAGCAGGTTCACAAATCATTGAAAAGTAAAAAAAATACTGCAGATGCTGCAAGTCTGAAATTAAAACAGAAAATGCTGCGGATACTCAGCAGGTCACTTTTTCAGTTCTGATAAAGGGGTCTTCGACCTGAAACATCAACCTTTATTCTTCTCTCCACAGATGCTGCTTGACCTACTGGGTATCGCCAGCTCTTTTTCTGCTTTAATTATTTGTAGCAAAGTAAGTTAACAAGGCCATTTGAAAAGTGCAAGCAAAACACTAGGTCCAAAATCAGAGAAGGTTGGAAATTCCTGCTGGGGTTCAGGTCCAGAGAAATATAACAGAAAAACTGAGGAGTTAAGTTAAACAAATAGAACCTTGGTTAGACTACATTTGGAGTAGTGGAGACAACTCTAGCCTCAAGGTTAGAAAGAAACAAGAATAGAGAGACAGGAGTAAAGCCGGAACTGAGACTAGAACTATCTGGATAGACTAAACAGGGTTATTGTTCTCAGGGAAGGGGAAAGCTGAGTTTTGATCTAGTAGAGGTCTTAAAAACTTTGAGGTCAGAGGGGGAGTGGGGGTGTTGATAGTGCAGATGTGTAGTGTAGATGGGGGAGAAATTTGCTCCTGCTGACTGCAGGCAGTTAGTTCTTCTGAAGTTTCTAGAACAGAAGGCACATTCAGAGTGATGCCATTGACAGATGAATTTCTCATATTGTCTTACAATGGAGAAGGAAGCTATTCAGCCCACTGAGTCAATGCTGGCTTTCAGGGCAATCCCACCAGTCCCATTCTCCCATTTATTTCCCTGTAACCAATTCTCTCTTACACACACATCAACTCCTTCCCCAGTTCTCCTGTCACCCAACTGCACCAGAAGCAATTCACTGTATTAACCTAGCAGCCATTTTTGTGATGTTGGATGAAACCAGAGCACCCAGGGGATACCCACGCAGCCACAGGGGGAATATGCAAGGTCCACACAGACAGCACCGGAGGTCAGGATCGAACCTAGGTTACTTGAGCTGTGCAGCAAAGGAAAATAGTTCCACTTGTATGGGAGTCCAAAAGCAGGGTCATAAATATACAGCAAATCCAAAACAGAAATAAAACAAGACATCTTTATCCAGAGAATGGCTGGAATGAGAAACCTGTTCTCACAAGGAGAGGCCAGGACACAGGTGCACGGAAGGAGAAGCTAGGCAGGAACATGGAGAAAAGCAGCAGACGGTTCTGTTGATCGAGCTTGGTGAGGAGTGTTGCTGGTGATTTTTACAGCAATGACCATCTGGGTGAAATGGGTGGTGGACTGGTAAAGTAGTCTGGTTGCTCATTACAGAACTCACTCGAATGTCATTCCATTCAATTTCCAAGACTAAACTGGCTGTTAGCGCCATAATCTCGATCCAAATCTACTAAAGCCAAGCCAACGCAGATGTTAGTGAAATGCACATTACTCCCATCCAACGGAAAATGCTCCTGGCGTTCAAACCAAAATTTGTAATTATGAATATTTAATGTCATAACTAATGTCCTCATCCAAAGCAACTATGTTGACTAAATAATGAACATGTGGAAGTAATTTGATGTGATTAATTTTAGAAAAATTAAGTTACATTGTCATGGAGCAATAAATCCATCTCCTCTGGATCACTTTCCCGCCCCCCTCCCCCTCCCCCCCATCACCCCTTTCCTAGTCACCTTTGATACGTTTCCATCTGGCCTGCAGCACCCTGCCTTCCGCTACTCTGTCTGACCAAAAGTGTTCCCTAATTTACCCAACTGATAGCCCCTTGTCTTCTGATACTATGTATGAACAGGATTCCCCCCTCCCACTCCAGCTCTTCTATAACACACTTACATTGTTATTGTAATGCTCAAGGATGCAGAAAGCAAACAAAAAACCATGGTTAAAACAGCCCATTAACACTCAGGGCTGGACCAGGTACATGAAGTAATTTGAACACACTGCCAAGAAAAGGGAGAAGGAGGCCAGGGGTGGAGGTGGAGGCCCCTGCTGATTGCCCCTTCATCCTCTCTTCAAGATATAGACTCTTGCTTAGTGGTCACATTGGATCTAAAATGTCTTCTGGAACCTCAGACAAGTGCTCCTGTTTCTTGTTTGCAAGCCAAGACCATGATTACCAGAGAGCTTTTCCACAGTGGGAAACAGACTAAGATATTAACCTAAGCTCAGTCAACATCCATCCACTTGTACTTTCCAAGCAGAAGGTACTCGGTAGGCATTGGGAGATGGAAGCTAAGCTATGGACCAAAGATGCACACTCCATTCTCAGGGCTGGACACCATCACCTAACTCCATACAGAAAGGCGGACAAATTTAGGATCTCCAGAGTATACGCTTCAGGGCAATTAAACAGCGCCTTTACACATTACGGGCTTGCAGTTTATTTTGCCCTATGGATACACAAATTAGTTCAGGGATGAGCTTGTCTTTGGCTCTTGTTATATTATAAGCTTGTCCACGAAAATCAAATCACAAAGGACATTTTAAACATTTGCATATGATTGCTGCAGCTCTCCCCTTGCTTGCAAAGGAAGGGGGCATAGCTTGCATTCTTTATTGTGCTGGGTGAAAAGTCATTATGATCCTACATGGTGTACTTAGTGGACCAGTTCATTAAAGCTTCTCAATGGGCTGCCTGTACCCAATCCAATTAAGACCTTTGTAGGTCTGGAAATAAAGCAAGTACTGAAGGTGCCGACATGGGCTGTGGTCAATCAATTATGCAGCCCTGCATGTCAATCATTTCCTGTTGGCAACTGGATTCATTTGCTACAAATAATGAGCTGTGATTTGGAATTCCATTCCCCAAGGTTACTAAGTAATCCGAGCTCTGGTCCATGAGGATTCATTTTTTATTCTCAGCCACATACCTCCAAGTGGAGGAACCGACACAGACCAAATGTACTTTGTGTTTTGCTGGTTTTCTTGCCTCAGACATAGTTCAGAGGGCAGCGCTCTTGCTGCCGAGTGCAGACAAGAACACAACAGGGCACTGTTGGGCAAACAATGGCAGAGCAAGCCCCAACTAAGTGCAGCAATGCTGTGGTTACAGGGGTTCACTTCTGCAACAGCCAATGCATGATGTGTTGCTTGCCTGGTTCTGGAGTACATGACATCACTCAGAGGACACAGGACATTTGGCAAAGAAAAGGAGGACAGCTGAAGTCATGGTCCATGGGTGCCAATGACACAGAAAGGAAAGGGATTGAGGTCTTGTGATCAGTGTTTCAGGAACCAAGGAGAAAACTAAACAGCAGGACTTTAAAGGCAGTAATCTCTGGATTGTCCACAGGGCCACCTGCAGATGGTTTAAGAGTGCATGCATGTAAACATAGAAAACCTACAGCATATACAGGCCCTTCAGCCCACAAAGTTGTGCTGAACATGTCCCTACTTTAGAAATTACTAGGCTTACCCACAGACCTCTATTTTTCTAAGCTCCATGTACCTATCCAAAAGTCTCTTAAAAGACCCTATTGTATCCGCCTCCACCACCGTTGCCGGCAGCCCATTCCACGCACTCACCACTCTCTGAGTGAAAAACTTACCCCGACATCTCCCCTATACCTACTCCCCAGCACCTTAAACCTATGTCCTCTTGTGGCAACAATTTCAGCCCTGGGACAAAGCCTGACTATCCATGCAATCAATGCCTCTCATCATCTTATACACCTCTATCAGGTCACCTCCCATCCTCCGTTGCTCCAAGGAGAAAAGGCCGAGTTCACTCAACCTGTTTTCATAAGTCATGCTCCCCAATCCAGGCAACATCCTTGTAAATCTCCTCTGCACCCTTTCTATGGCTTCCACATCCTTCTTGTAATGAGGCGACCAGAACTGAGCACAGTACTCCAAGTGGGGTCTGACCAGGGTCCTATATAGCTGCAACAATACCTCTCGGCTCCTAAATTCAATTCCACGATTGATGAAGGACAATACACCGTATGCCTTCTTAACCACAGAGTCAACCTGTGCAGCTGCTTTGAGCGTCCTATGGACTCAGATCCCAAGATCCCTCTGATCCTCCACACTGCCAAGAGTCTTACCATTAATACTATATTCTGCCATCATATTTGACCTACCAAAATGAACCACTTCACACTTATCTGGGTTGAACTCCACCTGCCACTTCTCAGCTGAGTTTTGCATCCTATCTATGTCCCGCTGTAACCTCTGACAGCCCTCCACACTATCCACAACACCTCCAACCTTTGTGTCATCAGCAAACTTACTAACCCATCCCTCCATTTCCTCATCCAGGTCATTTATAAAAATCACGAAGAGTAAGGGTCCCAGAACAGATCCTTGAGGCACACCACTGGTCACTGACCTCCATGCAGAATATGACCTGTCAACAACCACTGTTTACCTTCTGTGGGCCAGCCAGTTCTAGATCCACAAAGCAATGTCCCCTTGGATCCCATGCCTCCTTACTTTCTCAATAAGCCTTGCATGGGGTACCTTATCAAATGCCTTGCTGAAATCCATATACACTACATCTACTGCTCTTCCTTCGTCAATGTGTTTAGTCACATCCTCAAGAAATTCAATCAGGCTCATAAGGCAAGACCTGCCCTTGACAGAGCCATGCTGACTATTTCTAATCATATTATACCTCTCCAAATGTTCATAGGTCCTGCCTCTCAGGATCTACTCCATCAACTTACCAACCACTGAAGTAAGACTCACTGGTCTATAATTTCCTGGGCTATCTCTACTCCCTTCCTTGAATAAAGGAACAACATCCGCAACCCTCCAATTCTCCGGAACCTCTCCCGTCCCCATTGATGATGGAAAGATCATTGCCAGAGGTTCAGCAATCTCCACCCTCGCCTCCCACAGTAGCCTGGGGTACATCTCATCCGGTCCCAGCGACTTATCCAACTTGACGCTTTCCAAAAGCTCCAGCACATCTTCTTAATATCTACATGCTCAAGCTTTTCAGTCTGCTGCAAGTCATCACTACAATCACCAAGATCCTCTTCCATAGTGAATACTGAAGTAAAGTATTCATTAAGTACCTCTGCTATTTCCTCAGGACCCATACACACCTTCCCACTGTTACACTTGATAGGTCCTATTCTTTCACGTCTTATCCTCTTGCTCTTCACATACTTGTGGAATGCCTTGGGGTTTTCCTTAATCCTGCCTGCCAAGGTCTTCTCATGGCCCCTTCTGGATCTCCTAATTTCCTTCTTAAGCTCCTTCCTGTTAGCCTTACAATCTTTCAGATCTCTAACATTACCTAGCTCTCTGAACCTTTTGTAAGCTTTTCTTTTCTTCTTGACTAGATTTATTACAGCCTTTGTACACCATGGTTCCTGTACCCTATCATAACTTCCCTGTCTCATTGGAACATACCAATGCAAAACTCCACACAAATATCCCCTGAACATTTGCCACATTTCTTCCGTACTTTTCCCTGAGAACATCTGTTCCCAATTTAAGCTTCCAATTTCCTTCCTGAGAGCCTCATAATTCCCCTTGCTCCAATTAAACGCTTTTCTAACTTGTCTGTTCCTATCTCTCTCCAATGCTATTGTAAAGGAGATAGAATTATGATCACTATCTCCAAAATGCTCTCCCACTGAGAGATCTGATACCTGACCAGGTTCATTTCTCAATACCAAATCCAGTACTGTCTCTCCTCTTGTAGGCTTATCTACATATTGTGTCAAGAAACCTTCCTGAACACACCTAACAAACTCCACCCCATCTAAACCCCTTGATCTAGGGAGATGCCAATTGATATTTGGAAAATTAAAATCTCCCATCACGACAACTCAGTTATTATCACACCTTTCCGGGATCTGTTTCCCTATCTGCTCCTTGATATCCCTGTTACTATTGGGCAGCCAATAAAAAACACCCAATGAAGTTATTGACCCCTTCCTGTTCCTAGCCTCCACCCACAGAGACTCCGTAGTCAATCCCTCCATGACGTCCACCTTTTCTGCAGACATGATACTATCTCTGATCAACAGTGCCACGCCCCCACCTCTTTTGCCTCCCTCCCTGTCCTTTCTGAAACATCTAAAACCCGGCACTTGAAGTAACCATTCCTGCCCCTGAGCCATCCAAGTCTCCGTAATGGCCACCACATCATAGCTCCAAGTACTGATCCACGCTTTAAGCTCATCCGTTTTGTTCACAATACTCCTTGCGTAAAATAGACACATCTCAAACCATCGGTCTGAGTGCGTCCCTTCTCTATCACCTGCCTATCCTCCCTCTTGCACTGTCTACAAGCTTTCTCTGTTTGAGAGCCAACCTCTTCCCCAGTCTCTTCAGTTCAGTTCCCACCCCCCAAAAATTCTAGTTTAAATTCTCCCCAGTAGCCTTAGCAAACCTCCCCGCCAGGATATTGGTCCCCCTGGGATTCAAGTGCAACCCGTCCTTTTTGTACAGGTCACACCTGTTCCAAAAGAGGTCCCAATGATCCAGAAAGTCTGAAAAAGCAGAGCAAGCTAAATAAGATTTGTGAGCTGCAGGCACAAGTTGCCACATGGGACTATGATGTCAATAGTAGAGACCTGGATCAACAAGTGGAAATTACAAGGTGGGAAAAGGAGGGACTCTGTCAGAATTTGTTAAACAATTATAGCCGTGGAGAGAGAAGATTCATCAGAGGGTTCAAAGAAGGAATCTATTTCTCAATGATCAAGAAATCTTAAGAGACATTAATCCAGGGTAAAGTCACTGGTACTTGGAAATGTATGAGCTAACCTATGAAAGTCAGCACAGATTTGTTTGATCGTATTTGATCATTTGCAATCATGTTTGATTAACGAATGAGTTTTTTGAGGAAGTAACAGAGACGGGCTCATGAGGTTTACATGGATGATGTGTAGAAAGACTTCCAAAAGGTATTTGATAAACCACGGTTTAATAAGTTTGTCAGCCTCAGCATTGCAGTCCTTGGCATTGAAGGAACAATGGCTTCCTGGACACAACTAGAAAGGGAGAGCTCTGGTGAATGTTTTCTCAAAATTATTTTCTTTCTCCTGTTTTTTTAAAGAATTATTCTCCATCCCTGAGTGCTCTTGAGTAGGTGGTGATGAGCGATCCTTTTGAACCACTGTGGGATTACTTTTAGGTGAAGGCGCTCCCAGAGTGATGTTGGGTAAGGTGATCAAGGATTAGCTCCAGCAACAAAGAAGGACTGGTGACATATTTCCAAATCAGAATGGTGTGTGATTTGAAAGAGAGCCTACAGATGGTGGTATTCCTATGAGCCTGTTGCCTTGTCCTTCTAGGTGGTAGAGATCACAAGATGGGTGGTCCTGTCAGACCAGCCTAGGTGAGTAACTGCAGTAGAGTCATAATAAACAGGCCCTTCAGCCTAACTGGGCCATGTCGACCAAGATTCTCATCTCAACTAGTCCCATTTGCTTGCATTTGGCCCATTCCCTCTAAACCTTTCCTATCCATGTACCTGTTCAAGTGTCTTTTAAATCTTGTTAATGTACTTGCCTCAACCACTTCCTCTGACAGCTCATTCCATATACTGACCACCCTCTGGGTGAAGCAGTTGCCCCTCAGGTCACTATTAAATCTCTCCCTTCTCACCCTAAACCTATGCCCTCTAGTTCTTGATTCCCCAACCCTGGGAAAAAAGACTGTGACCACTGACCCTATCCATGCCCCTCATGAGTTTATACACCTCATTCTCCTACACTCCAATGAATAAAATCCCAACCTGCTCAACCTCTCTCCATAACT
The DNA here is from genome assembly GCF_009764475.1 of Pristis pectinata. Taxonomy (NCBI): domain Eukaryota; kingdom Metazoa; phylum Chordata; class Chondrichthyes; order Rhinopristiformes; family Pristidae; genus Pristis; species Pristis pectinata. The sequence continues at coordinate 87,868,507 of NC_067405.1, read as the reverse complement.
CAATCCCTCATGTCCTGGCAACATCCTCATAAATCTCCTCTGCACTCTTTCCAGCTTAATGGCATCTTTCCTATAGCAGGCTGACCAATACTGAACACAACTGACCCAAACTGAACACATTTTGTGGATGGCAATGCCTGCAGTCACTGCGAGCCAATGGTGGGAGGAATGAATAGGTAGGGTGGCAAATGGGATGCCAGTCTAGTGGATTGCTTTGTCCTTTTGAGCTTCTTGAGTATCTTGGAGCTGCATTCATACAAGCAATTGGAGAGTGCCCATCACACTCCTGACTTGTGCCTTGCAGACGGTGGAAAGGTTTGGCTTATGTGGAGTTAAGTCACTAACCACAAGAACCCAGTCCCTGACCTGGTCTTACAGCCACAGAATTTATGCGACTAGTCAAGTTGAGTTTCCAAAGGGAAGTTTTCTCTGGGAGTTGGCAATAGGACCAGTACTGTTTATGATAGTTATAAATGATCTGGACTTGAGTGTACAGGACACAACTTGAAACCCTGCAGATGACATGAAGTTCAGAAATGTAGTAAACACCGAAGAGAACAGCAACAGATTTCAGAGGACATGAGCCAGACTGGTGAAATGGACAGACACAAACGAGATAAAACTTAAGGTTGAGAAGTGTGAAGTAATTAAATTGAATGGGAAGAGGTATAGTACAAATTTTAAAGGGGATGTAAGAAACCCAAAACTTGAGGGGTATGTTCACATCTTTTATGATAAATAACACATGTTTTACAGGGATAATGCTTCCCTTACCATGGTGTCCAGAAACAGGGGTCACAGGCTCAAAATAAAGGGTTAGCCATTCAGAACTGAAATAAGAAGAAATCCTCAGAACAACACACTGTCCTCAGTCCAACTCAACTATACCTGTAGTCCAACACACCTGTAATCACACTTCCACACCTGTATTCTCAGTTCAACGTACCTGCATCCTCAGTCAAACGCACCTGTATCCCCAGAGCAACACACCTGTATCCCCAGATCAATGCAGGTATCCTTAGTCCAATGCACCTCTAACCTCAGTCCAATGCACCTGTAACCTCAGTCCAACGCACCTGTAACCTCAGTCCAACGCACCTGTAACGTCAGTCCAACGCATCTGTAACCTCAGTCAATGCACCTGTAACCTCAGTTGAATGTACCTGTAACCCCAGAGCAACACACCTGCCCACTCAGTCCAACACCGACATATGCTTGACTGACGATACATATCCCTGAGATACAAACACCTGCATCCTACTTCCAATGGACCTGCATCCTTAGTCCAATGCAAGGGTGGAGAATGGTGAACCAGTCAAGCAGGCTGCTTTGTCCTGAATAGTGTCAAGCTCCTTGAGAGTTGTTGAAGCTGCACTCATCCAGACAAGTGCAGAGTATTCTATTACATTCCTGACCTGTGCCTAGTAGACGGTAGATAGGCTTTGTAATGTCAGGTAGTGAGTCACTCATTGCAAGGTAGCCAACTTCAGACCTGCTCTTGTAGCCACGGTACATACGTGGCTGTTCTAATTGAATTTCTGGTCACTGGTAATCCCAGGATGTCGATGGTGGGGGGGGGGGGGGGCAACGGGACTCGGTGATTGGAACTGGATACTCAAGTCCAACACTTATTGCTTTCCTCCATCCAAAGCATCTGCAGCCTCAGTCCAACACACAGCTGTTCTCAGTCAAAAGCACCTACAGCACTAGTATCAACGTGTCTATATCCACACCTGACGCAAGTGGATCCTCTGTCTGACACTCCTGGACCCTCCGTCCGCTGCTCTTTTGTCCATCACTCCTGGATCCCCAGTCTGATAATCCAGGATCCTCCATCTGATGCACCTGGATCTTCCCGGATCCGTAGTCCATTGCATCTGAATTCTCAGCTGAATGCACCTACATCGTTTGACCTGCATTCTCAGTCCAATTCTCTGCAATTCCCAGTCCAACAAACCACTATCCTTATTCGAATACATAAACATCCTCTGTCCAAAGCATGATGGCTGAGATGAAATGACACCTCTTTTCCCTTCCCTCTCAGTAATTGTATTCTCTGTCCCTGCTGTTGAACAATTGTGAGCTCCCCCACCCCACCCCCAGATGAGTGTTTCAAAGCGACACCAGCTACTTGTCTTCCCCAACATGATTTTGGCAAGTGCTTTATGCTTGTGAATCGAGTCGGCCTGAGAAAACCTGATTGCAACGAGGCTCCAGCTTGTGTGCAGGAGCGGTGCTTTCTAAGATGCACATTTTCAAAAGTGAGTTTCTGCCTTCTGACTCGCAATGAACAATAGCCCCAAACCCTTCCATTTGGTTCAGAAGATGTCAGATGATCACTGTAGCCTTTCTGTTGGATTTGGTCCTAATTGGGATCTGAGCAAAAACTCCCTGTGCCGTCAGTGATTAAATTACCCATAGAGACACACTTCGTCTTCTAACAGTGAGAGTGTGCTGACAGCTATGGAATGGCCTTGAGAATTTGATTAACCTCCAAATCACGGCACCCTGAGCACTGCGCAAGAGCAACCCAGGCTGCACATTTTGCTCGGCAGCCAAACTTTCTTTTTGTTATTTTGCTGCCTCCCTTTAGAGGAGGTGAAGGCCATTCCCTCCCACCAGGAGAATAAAGACAGGAAAGAGCTTGGATGCACTCAGACGAATTGGCAGACAGCTCTTTCCCACAGGTCCCTGCAGAGGAAGAGCTCTCTTTCACAATGGAGTGAGCTTGCCTTCAGGTAACTGAACGCAACAAAGGAACATCATCTGTAGGAGGCATTCTGCCCTTTATGGGTAGTTACCCACTGGAGGCGTCATATTGTAAAATTGGTAATTGGTTTATTATTGTCACATGTACCGAGGTACAGTGAAAAACTTTGTTTTGCATGCCATCTATACAGATCATTTCATCACATCAGTGCATTGAGGTGGTACAAGGGAAAACAATAACAGAATGCAGAATAAAGTGTTACAGTTACAGAGAAAGTGCAGTGCAGGCAGACAATAAGGTGCAAGGCCATAATGAGGTAGATTGTGAGGTTGAGTCTACCTTATACTAGGGGACCGTTCAATCGCCTTATAACAGCAGGGTAGAAGCTGTCCTTGAGTCTGGTGGTGTGTGCTTTCAGGCTTTTGTACCTTCTGCCTGATGGGAGGGAGGAGAAGAGAGAATGTCTGGGGTGGGAGACTTCTTTGATTATGCTGGCTGCTTTAGCAAGGCAGCGAGAATTGTGGTTCTGTCGGTCTGAACAACACAAGCTGAAATTTCACTCTCACAGTCAGACAATTCAAACTCAATTTTCTCTTTAAAAAACTCTGTAACTAGAATGAATCCAAACAATTCAATAACCTCCTTTAGGGATATCCACCATCACGAGGTCCGACTATACACAAGACTCCATTCCCACACAACATGGTTGGCAGTGGTACTATTATTATCTCAAAGAGGTATGATTGGGCCATTAATGCCAGCCTTGCCCACATCCTAAGAACAAACAGAAAAATTAGAAGATGAAGGTCAACAAAACAACATGGTGACAAGTTGTCACAGGGTAACTGTGGTTACTGAGCCGCAGCTGAGAAAACTCTCGAGTCTCAAAACTTAGTCCAGCATCTCACTTTGCAAGGCAGCTGGGTTATTAAGTTGGCTTCATCGACACTAGGTAAGGGAAGAGAAGGGGGAAGAGGCTCAGCCTTGGTTCTTCTATACTTCCCTACTGTTTTCTGCAATTAAGCCTGATGTTTGCAGTGTAGACTCAGACACAACCAAAGCCCACATTCAACAGAGGGTGGGTCAGTAAGAATCAACCATTTCATGAGAGGACAGACAATGAGACAATACTGAAGGCAGGCTCAAATAAAACCATACTATTTGGAATAAGACACTACTGAGGAAAGAAGCACAATTCAAAAAACATATAAAACTGTACAGTTGTACAAGACATTGGTAAGGCCACATTTGGAGTACTGCGTGCAGTTCTGGTCACCCTGCAAAAAAGGAGGGTGCAAAAAAGATTTTACAAGGATGTTATCGGGACTGAAGGGCTTGAGTTATAAGGAGAGGCTGGATAGGCTGGGACTGTATTCCCTGGAGGCTGAGGGGTGACCTTATGGAGTTTTACAAAATTATGAGGGGCACAGATAAGGTGAATGGTCACAGACTTTATCCCAGGATCGGGGAGTCTGAGGGCGTAGGTTTAAGGTGAGAGAGGAAAGATTTAAAAGGGATCTGAGGGGTAAGCCTTTCACACAGAGGGTGGTGTGTAAATGGAAAGAGCTGCCACAGGAAGTGGTTGAGGCAGGGACAATTACTTCATTTAAAAGACATGGCAAGTACATGGATAGGAAAGGTTTAGATGGATATAAGCAAAACACAAGTGAATGGGACTAGCTCAGTTAGGCAACTTGGTCGCAATGGACAAGTTGGGCTGAAGGGCCTCTTTCCATGCTGTATAGCTCTATTAATCTATGACTCTAAAACTGTGACAGAACTACATTCTAGAATTTGAGACTGTGACCATCCATTACAGAATTTTTACATTTGCAACTGTATATTTAACAGCATTGCAACACTACAATGGAACTTTGCAGTGGATACAAAGTGAAGCAGCCATGCATGCACACATGTAGGCAAAACGTGGCATGGAACACTGAATCACTTCAGTGCAACCACCGATCAGACCAGAGGAAACTTTCTAGTTACTTTATGCTGTTATTACTTAACAAAACATTGGGAACCATGACTGGTAGTCGGTTGCCAGATCATCATTAAAAAATCCACACTTGCCTTTTTTTTTAAAGACAACAAAACAGACAATATTGGATCATTTGCCTGTTATACACAAGCAATGGCATTAATTTTTAGCTGCTGTGTGTAATGAGCAGCCAATCCACAATCACCTGGATTTGGCACGCTGGCCTTCATAAGTCAGGGCATTGAGTATAAAAGGTGCAGTTGTACGGGACACTGGTGAGGCTGGACTTGTATTGACTAGCTTGGGAGGGACATCTTGGTCGGCATGGACCAGTTGGGCCGAAGGGCCTGTTTCTGTGCTGTATAACTCTATTACTTAATGACCTGTTTTGCAACAAGGTCCAAGAAGAATCTCCTCCCCTTGCGAATCCTTCCCCATCAACAACGATGCATTTCACAAGCTATAACAGATTTCACCAGATTCCCTCAACAACTTCCAGTCCTATGGACCCTTTAATGTAGCAAAACACCTGAAGTGTTTCAGAACTAAATGCAGTAAATCAAATTCACATGTAAACCCCAATAATACGGCACTCTTGGGACTCTGGTGGTGGCTGGACTAGTAGATTTTCTGGACTATTAGATGTTACTCCTATTAATACCTAAACCATTCTTATTTCACTTGCTTTCACAAGTTACACAGTAGTACAATAAATTTTTCAGTGAACCCAGTGAGGTTAAAGGCAGTGGGAAATATAGAAGCATTCCAGACCCTGACTATAACTTCAAACCCATCCACATTCCTGACGCCACCCACCACCAACCACCCCCCCCCCACCCCCCCCACTGGTGTTCTGGACCCCAACCCTGGCTCTAGCCAGCTACACACCTGGCCCACTGCCTGGATCCCGGCCCTGGCTGCACCCTGGATCCCTGGCCTGGCCACACACCCTGCTTGCACTCAGGACCCCCGGCTTATATCGCAGACTAGTGACTCAGTTAAATGCCGCACCGTCAGGATTTCTGAACAATCCGATGCTGGATTCTTGGAGTTTTCCTACGCAAGGATAAATGACCAAAAGATGTAGGTTTTAAGTTCCGTTTAAAGGAGGTAAAGAGAGCTTAAAAGGAAATTCCAGGGATTAGGTCCCTGGCAGGTGAAGGCTCAGTTGCCAACAGTGAAATAATTCAATCCAAGGACGAGCAGGAAGCCTGAATTTGAGAAGCCTAGACATCTCAGGAGGTTGTAATCTGGAGAGGGTTACAGAGAGAGGATGAGCTAGAGCAGGAAGGGATTTGGAAACAAGGGCAAGGAAGGTGCTGCCCAAAGGACAGAAAAACCAGGGGATGATGGTTTTGATGCAAGCAAGGAAGCATATGTTGGACTGGTCAAGTCTAGGATCAAAAAAGGCATGGTGAGAGTTTCAGCTGCAAATGAGCAGAGGCAGGAAGGTACCCAGCAACAACTAGAAGGCAGAGAGAGGCAGTCCTGGTGATGGATTTGTGGTCTGGAGATTTTAGAGTCAACTATGTCAGCAAGATTACAGGAGCAACAGACAATTCCAGCATCTGCAATCTCTTGTCTCCAGTGAGGTTACAGATTCAGATAGCTTTCAGGAAGACGGATGGAATCGGAGTCAAGGGAATGGAGGTTGTGGTGGGAACCAAAGACAATGGCTTGAGTCTTGAATTCGGGGTTGGAGAAGTTTCTACTCATCCTGTCCTCTTGGAGTTACACAGCATGGAAGCAGGCTCCTTGGCCCACAGATTCCGTGCCAACTATCAAATAATCCTGACACTAATCCCATTTTATTCTCCCCACATTCCCATCAACTCCCCCAAGGATCTACCACACTAGGGGCGATTTACAGCGGCCAATCAACCTACCAACCCTTTGGGATGTGAGAGGAAACCGGAGTGCCCAGGGGAAACCCATGCAGTCACAGGGAGAACGTGCAAACTCCACTCAAACAGCACCGAAGGTCAGGATCGAACCTGGGTCACAGGAGCTGAGAGGCAGTGGCTGTGTCACTGCGACACCCTATTGCTCAAGCAGTCTGAGAGAGTTCATGGTGAAGGGGTACAGGAGTTGCAGTGGGATCTGGGAAGGGAAACCACCAGCTGCAGTTGGATAAATAAGAATGGAGGCAAGTGAATGCAATTCCACTCAGTACCACAAAGTCGGAGAGGAGTCTGAGGAGAACGATGTGGTCAACAGCATCACAGGCTGCAGACTGGATGAGATGGACAAGAAGACATGTCACGGACACAAAGGATGTCATTAGTGGCTCTGATCAGGGATGTTTGACGAACATGGCAGAAATGGAAAACTGCTGAAAGTGGAACACAAGGAGTTTCTGGAAACCGCACCAACTTGTCACACTCAAAGACCGCAGAGAAGAAAGGGTGTTTAGAGACGGTGTGTAATTTGTAAGGATGGACAGGTTAATCACTACAACAGACAGATGATCACTGGAGAAGCAGATTAATGCTTATTTTGGCTACCTTAATCAGACCATGCCTTAACCTCACCATCTCCAGAGGAAATGTTCATCCAGCCTTTGTCAGCCTTAGGTCTTCATGCAGATATTATCTCTGTGCACTGTTTTCCTAGTGTACCTTTCCTAAGGTAAAGCACTCAAAACAACACCTTATGGATCAGGTCTGACCAGTGGCAGTCTGTGCAACTACAGTCACTCTTTTTTATTTTAAATCTCTGCGGAATGGCTGGCACTCTTGCTTCTGAGTCAAGAAGGCTATGGATCCAAGCTCAACTCCAGAGATACGAACACGATGTGGGCATTGCTGGCAAGACCAGCATTCATTTCCCATCCCTAATACCCCTTGGACTGAGTATGACAAGATGCCATTGCTGTGATTATGGACTCAGGTAGAGGCCAAACTAGGTAAAGGGGCAGATTCTCACCCTAAACAACAAAAATGATACAGAAGGGTTTGTAATTTCATGGCCACCATTCCTGACATTAGACTGACATCTGTATTGGGGCTGTGCAAGTGTGTTGGAAGTGCTGTCTTTCTCGTGAGATCCTGGATTAAAGGCCCTGTCTAGCAAATGTCTGAAATTGGTAGAAGAGCAAGTGCTAAACCTAAAAAGATCCCATATCATGATTTAAAGAAGAGCACAGGAGTTGTCCCTGATGTCTTGGTCCATACTTATCCCATTATTAAGAGAGCAAACCTGATTTAGAAACAAACTGGAAATATCCACAACATTTTGCTTTTATATTGCTAAACCGTAGGAGCAGCCGCGATCTGCCATCTCATCATGATGGACCTTATGAAGTAATAAAAACAGAAAACGTGGAGTGAGCAACAGGTGCTGCCTGACTAAAGATAGTCAGAATCTTTTTCCCAGGGTAGGGGTATCAAAAACAACCTGGTGTAGATTTAAGGTGAGAAGGAGGAAGGGAATCTGAAGGGTAGTTTTTTTTTCCCACACAGAGAGCAGTTGATATCTGGAATGTGCTGCCAGAGAAGGTTGTGGAATCAGATACAAACACTGCATTTAAGAGACATTTAGACAGGCACTCGAATAGGCAAGGCATAGAAGGATAGGGTCCTAATGCAGGCAAATGGGATTAGTGTAGATGGGCAAAAAGGTCGGCATGGATGTGGTGGGCCGAAGGGCCTGTTTCTGTGCTGTACGACTATGACCAGTGTACCAGTGATGGGTGATGTCTCATACCATCAGAATGCTTATCTACTGTGTCACCCAGTAGCACTCTCACCTCTGAGTCAGAAGGTTGTGGGCTGCATATTGTTCCTCCTCTCTTATCGAACCAAAGCATCAGAGATAACAACTGGGACCTTGTTGGTTTAAGCAGCTCAATTGATAATCAGCTTACTGAACCATCTCTGGTGTTTCCTGTGGCTCAATGGTAGCATGCTCACCCAAAGGTTGTTCTTCAAAGTCCCACAGTCCACAGACTTGAATGTGCCATATAAGTTGATACACAGTACTAGACTGAGGGAGTGATGGGAGAAAGAGGTGAGGTGTTGGGGGGGGGGGGTGTTGGGCTGCTTCCGGATTGGGAAATTGTACCCCTGTGGACTGGTGGGGGAAGAAGAAGTCTAGGATGCTTTGCAGTGCACTGCATGGGAGTGTGGGTGTGCTATCATTAAAGGTCAGGATGAGGTTATTAGTGTAAAATGAGACAGCTGGCAGAGGAGAAAGGGTAAATGTCAAAGAGAGGGAAACCGTGGGTGGAAGAAGGTGGGTTATACTGGAGTTGGAGGAAGTGCCGATGGGAGGGAAGTGATTAATATTAGAGACACAGTTGCTCTGCATGGGAAGGGAGGGGTTAATATTAGATAACGTTTGCTGTGGATTTGAGGGCATCCTAAGGTGGATGGAAAAGCAAGAGGGTAAATGATGCTTGAAGTGCTGTGAATGAGAAAGGAAGGGTTAACAGCATTAACTGTGGGAGAGGGTTAACATGCATCAGAAAAGAGGAGTAAATATGGATGGTGAGAGAAGAGTATGTATTGAGTGAAGGGTTAACATTAGTTTTCAGGTGCTGTGGATGGAAGAAATGGGTTAGTGATAAAACTTGAGCGCTATTAATGTGGAAGGAAGAGTCATCATGAAAGGGCAAGGAACAGTTAATAAAGATTAGATCGTCATACTGGAAGGACTTTAGTTGCGTGAGAAGGGTTAATATTGATAGAAAGAAGACAGGTTAATATTAGTGTCTATGCTGTTCTTGCTGGGAGGAAGTTGGTGTCGAGGGGTTACGGTATCTGCCCCCCTCCATCCTCCCAGTGGGAGGGGTAAGATGTGATCTGACACATACAGTAAAAGGGTTCTATCTGTTAATCTAGTTCCTTCTACAAGGTAGAAATTTTACCAGCTCAAGCCCTGACCTGATTGTTAGAAGTGTAAAAATGCCACAATGGTTCCTGTTCAAATGTCAAATTTCCTGCCAAGGCAGTTTTGTCTCTCCCCACTGAGATTGCATGAACCCTTGCCTTCTTTCCTATCCACGTTAAAATACAATTCTCTTTTAAACAAAACAAAAACTTTAAAAAAACTTCTTCTATCTAAATGATGACAAAACTAGAGCTAAACTGATTTAATGTCCTGCCCTTTGAGCTGAACTTCCTTCTCTTGCTCCTAATCCTTTTCCTAACAATGTCTCCTTTACTCTATCCTGTGTACTTTGGCACAGCACAAAATGAAAAGACCATGGCCCATCATATAAGTGCTGGCACTTTAATGCAGCTATAGAGTCACAGTCTTTCAAATGAGATTAGAACCGGACTCTTCCTCAACCACTTGGAGTACTGTGTACAGTTTTGGTCACCGTGTTACAGGAAAGACATCATTAAGACAGAAAGAGTGCAAAGAAGATTTATGAGAATGTAGCTAGGACTTGAAGGCCTGAGTTATAGGGAGAGGTTGGGCAGTCTAGGACTTTATTCCTAGGAGGGTAGGGGACCGAAAGGTGACTTTATAGAGGTGTATAAAATCCTGAGGGGCATAGATAGGGTGAATGCACACAGTCTTTTTCCCTGGAAAAGGGAACCAAATACCAGAAGGCATAGGTTTAAAGTGAGAGGGGAAAGATTGAAAATGGACCTGAGGGGCAACTTCTTCATGCAGAGGGTAGCAGGTGTTTGGAATAAGGGCCAGAACAAGTGGTAGAGATGAGTTCAATTACTACATTCAAAAGACATTTAGATAGGCACATGGATAGGAAAGGTTTAGAGGGACCTGGGCCAAATGCAGGCAAATGGGACTAGCTCAGTCAGGCATTTGGTTGCCATGAATGAGTTAAGCCAAAGGGCCTGCTTCCATGCTGTACAGTTTATGACTCCATAACCATCATTTGAGGCAGAGCGCTATATTCCAACTCACTGTGCAACAGAAATTCTCATCTCACCTCCAGTTTCTCTAGCAGAACCCTTCCTGAATGGAAGGCATCTAATCAAATCTTCTCTTCCCTTCTGCGTAATCAAGGATCAATCTCACCTCTCCATTCTTTCCAGTTAATGCTAGTCCCTTATGCCTGATACTAATCTAACAGGTATCCTTCACCCTCACTGAAGCCTTGACAGCATTCATAGAGTGGGGTACCCAAAACCCACAACACAGTGGCGACACTCTGGCACAGCTAGTAGAGTTGCTGCCTCACAGCTCCAACAATCTGGGTTCAATCTGACCTCGGCTGCTGTCTGTGTGGAAGTTTGCATGTTGTCCCTGTGACCGTGTGGGTTTCCTCTGCATGCTCCAGTTTCCTCCCACTTTGCAGAGAAGGGTCGGTTGGTAGGTTAAATTGGACACTATAAATTGCCCCGAGTGTGTAGGTGAGTGGGAGAATCTGGGGGGGGGAGTTGGTGGGATTGTAGGGAGAATAGACAAAAGGGATTAATGGTTGTTACAGACTCCATGGGCTGAAGGGTCTGCTTCTGTGCTGTATACCTCGATGAATCAATATGACATCTGGAGCCCAGCCAGTGACTTATAAAAAGCTGGTACAACTTGTTGCTTTTGTACCCTTTGTCTTTGTTTATAAAGGTAAAGATCCTATTTGCCTTTTTAACAGCCTCTCAGATTGCCCTGCCTCCTTTACAGGTTTGCTGCTTTGGTTCCTAACCACTTTGAATGTGTAGTTTTCAGTTCAAATTGCCGCTTCTCATGTAAGGTTATCAGTCTTGGTAAAGAGATTAGAAAAGCAGAATATAGTTTAAATGGAGAGAGACTGCAAAATGCTGCTCTACAGAGGGAACGAAGTGTCCTTGAACACGGAACACTGAAAGTCAGCATGCACGTACAGCAAGCAATTAGGAAGGCAAAGAAGGTACATCAGCCTTTATTGCAAAGGGGGCGGAGTAAAAAAGTATGAAAGCCTTACTACAACTGTATAGAATGTTGGTGAGGCGCTTTCTGGAGAGCTGTGCACAATTTCAGTCTCCTTAGTTAAGTAGGGATATAATTGCATTTGAGGCAATTCAGAGTTGTTTCACTGGGTTGGTTCCTGAGTGAAAAAAGGTGAAGCAGTTCAGAAAAACGGGGATATTATTGAAGTATATATGATTCTGAGGAAGCCTGACAAATAGTTTAGAGGATATTCCACCCTCAAGGGAGTTTTAAAACGAGGGACGTAATTTTACAATGAGGGGCGACCCACTTAAGATGGCGATGAGGAGGAATTTCTTCTCTGAGGCTGCTGAATCTTTGGAATTCTCTTCCCCAGAGAGCTGTGGAGGCAAACCCACTGAATATATTAAAAGCTAAAGATAGACAAAATTTTGGACTGCAATGAACCTTTCACTCTACTCTCTGCAGTCTTGAGGTCATCCAAACTCTGCTGCCCAGTTTCTAACACGTCAAGCACGTGCTTGCTGATCTACACACGCACCTCAGCAACAACATAACATTCTTACATTCATTTCCAAATCACTCCAGGGCCTAGCCCTTCCCTCTCTTTGGGAAGGGTCCTAAAACCCTTCAAGATATCCGCACTCCTCCAATTCAGACCCCTTCTCTATCCCTGAATTTTTAAAAACTTCCTCTACCTTTACAATGACAAAACTAGAGCTAAACTGATTTAATGTCAATATTGGCAGCCTTGCCTTTGACAAAGCATTTGATCACCTGCCCTAAAAGGTCCAGCATCGATATTTTGCTCAGAAACATTCCTGTGAAGTGCACTGAGACATTTCTGCTACATTGAAGATGCTGTTTAAGTTGACATTATTCCTCTTGTTACACCTTCTCAATGCTGGGTCAAAATCCTGGAGTTTCTTACTTAACAACACTGTGGGAGTACTTTCACCATAAGGACTGCGGCTCTTCACCAGCACTTTCTCAGCATCTATTTGTCTTACACACGAATTGCTGATCTTGCCATTGACTCCCCCATACCCCAGGATCGGCAACCAAATCCTGTCACTGTAAATATCAACATGTTTCCAAGGCAGGCACAGTAGTATAGCAGTTAGTGTAAAGCTATTACAGCGCCAGAGACCCAGGTTCAATTCTGGCCGCTGTTTGTAAGGAGTTTGTACATTCTCCACGTGTCCACGTGGGTTTCCTCCGGGTGCACCCGTTTCCTCCCACATTCCAAAGACATAAGGGTTAGGAAGTTGTGGGCGTGCTACGTTGGCACTGGAAACATGGCGACACTTGCGGGCCACCCCCAGAACAGTCTACGCAAAAGATGCATTTCACTGTGTGTTTCGATGTACATGTGACTAATAAAGATATCTTAAAATAACGGCATACTCCCAGTCTCCCCTTGTTAATACTGGTGAGCTCCTGAGGATATTCGTGACACACACTCAGCAACCTTTCGTATACAATGACACACAAGTTCCAAAGACCCTTGTGAAAGAAAATGTTGCAGTCTCACAGGCACTCTGTAAATACATTCATGTTCCTAGGGATCGCCTGCTAATACAGGCAGTCTCCTGGGAACACATGTTACAAAAAGTGACGCACTCTCAGAGATACTCTATAAGTAGTGACACACAAGACAGAGAGGGATATAAAAGAGGTGGTGGCATTGCACTGGTAGTCAAAGAATGCATTACTTCAGAACTAAGGGAGGATATCCTAGAAGGCTCCTCAAATGAGACCATATGGATAAGGATTAGGAACAAAAAGGGTGTTGTCACTTTGCTGGGGTCGTACTACAGACCTCCTAACAGTCAGTAGCCTATAGAGCAACAGTTATGTACGGAAATAGCAGAGAGGTGTTATAAAAATAGGGTTATAGTATGAGGGGATTTCAATTTCCCAAATATTACCTGGGATTGCTTAGTGTAAAGAGCTCAGAGGGGGCAGAATTTTTGAGGTAGGTCCATGTACCGAATACTGAAAGGCCTGGATAGAGTGGATGAGGAGAGGATGTTTCCATTGGTAGGAGAGTCTAGGGTCTGAGGGCACAGCCTCAGAATAAAGGGATGTCTCTTTAAAACTGAGAAGAGGAGGAATTTCTACAGCCAGAGGGTGGTGAATCCGTGGAATTCATTGCCACAGAGGGTTGTGGATGCCAAGTCATTGGGTGGATTTAAGGCAGAGATTGATATGTTCTTGATTGGTAGGGGGATTAAGGGTTACAGGGAGAAAGCAAGAGAATGGAATGAAATAAATCAGCCATGATTGAATGACTGAGCAGACTCAATGGGCCGAATGGCCTAATTCTGCTCCTATATCTTAAGCACTTATGGAGAGCTTTCTGACACCGTATGTAGACAGACCAACAAGGGCAGGAGCAATAATAAACCTTATCTTGAGGGGAGTCACTGATCAAATTGAGGGGGTGTCAGTGGGGGAGCACCTTGGAGATAGCACCCATAACTGCATATATTTCAAAGAGGTCATGGAAAAAGATAGGAATGGACCAGGAATAAGTGTCTTATGTTGAGGGAAGGCAAATTTCATTAAAATAAGAAAGGACCTGGAAAATGTAAACTGGCAGCATCTACATCTGCATGGTGGGAAGCATTCAAAGGAGAAAGAATTCAGGGTCAACATGGTCCTGAAAGGGTACAAGCCAAGGGTTGCAAGTACAGGCAACTTGGGATGTTGAGAGATATCAAGGGTTGGATAAAGAGAAGAAAGGAAGCATATAGCAGGTATAGAGGACTAATACTCTTAATACTAACACTCATAGACAAATACTTCTACTCTTGACAGGAGAGGCCTGTCAGGAGTATAAAAGGTGTAGGGAACTACTTAAAAAGGAAATCATGAAGGCAAAGAGGAGACATGGAATATTATTAGTATCAGGTATTAAGGTAAATCTGAAGGCATTTTACAAATATATTCAGGGCAAAAGAATAATCAGTGAAAGAGTAGGCCCCATGAGGGATAACAGGGGCAATCTGTGCATGGAGCTGGAAGGAATAGGTGAGGTCCTAAATGAATACTTTTCATTTGGTATTCACTGAGGAAACAGACGTTGTGGATGGAGGATTCAGTGAAGGGGTTGGTGAAAATCTAGTGCAGTCTCCATAAATAAAGAGGAGGTACTCGATGCCTTAGCAGGCTTAAAGGTGGATAAATCCCTAGGGCTCGATGAGATTTATCCCAGGCTGCTGTGGGAGGCAGATATTGCTGGAGCTTTGACTGAGGTTTTTAAATGTTCGAGAGCCACCAGATGAATGGAAGATGGCAAATGTGCCCCCCCACTCCACCTTTTTCAAAAAAGGCAGCAGGGAAACACCTGGTAATTACAGATCCGTGAGCCTAACATCAGCAGTAGGGAAGTTATTGGAAAGAATTCTGAGAGCGAGAGGATTAATGATCACTTGGAAAGGCAGGGACTAATCAGCAATAGCCAACATAGCTTTGTCAAGATCAGATTCCGTCTGACTAATCTGATTGAATCTTTTGAACAGGTAACAAAGTGCATTGATGAGGACAGGGCAGAAGATGTGATTTATTTGCACCTCAGTAAGGCCTTCAACCAGGTCCCACTTGGCAGAAAGGTCCAAAAGGTTAGGGCCCAAGGGATCTAGGCAAGTTGGTACACTGGGTCCAAAACTGGCTTGGCAATAGGAAACAGAGGGTGATGGTAGTGGGTTGTTTTTGTGATTGGATTTTGTAACTAGTGGCTTTTCATGGGGATTGGTGCTGGGAACCTTGCTGCTTGTAATATATGTGAATGATTTGGATGTGAATGTAAACAGTAACACACTCCCAGAAAAAAAATCTCTGAAGTGCTTGTGGTGGGCCAGTGACACCCCGTAAATTCTCAGTGAGGCTCCGGTAAATAAAATTCACTTCCTTTAAATACTGAAACACACACTCAAGCATCCCCACAATACTGGCACGTTTCCAGGGCTCTCTGTAAGAACTGTGGTACTTCCAATGTACGTGTGCAAATACAGACCATCTCAAGGAGCTCTTCTCAATTGGGATACCCTGTAAATAGTAACACAATCCTCAAGACCCTCCCCCTGTATTTACTTATACACTCTCCAAGGACCACTGCAAACAGCGATGCTGTTCCTCGGATACTATCATGTTCAAAGTGACCAACTATAAATGTTGGCATTTTCCCAGGGGTTCTTGTACAACTGATAACACATCCCCAGGGACCAACCATAAATTCTGGCAAACTTCTGTAACACTGAAACATTGGTAGGTACTCCCAGTTAGCTCTAATAGTTTCCAAGGGATCCCCTGCAATACTGACCCACTCCCATCAACACCAGAAATACTGACAGACTCCCAGGGATTTCCTACACATGCTGATACACTTCAGGGAATCGTTCCTCTTAGGCAGTCCCTCAGGATCGAGAATGACTTGCTTCCGCTCTACTTTGGTGGGTTCTGAAGTGGTTGATAAGGCCAATATGGGAAATGCAGACGTTCCCATGGGTAGGGCAGGTGGCGGCTGAGGGGTGGGTAGTTTGTGAGACGGTGCACTCCTTCCCCATTTACATGGGTTTGTGCGTGGTCCTGATGTATGGGCTCAATACCATCCTGAATGCTCCTCTTTACTCCGTGCCATCAGGGGCCAGAGATAATCAGGAGTCAGCAGGGTCGCTGCATGAAGCTTTGAGCACATCCTTGAACCTTTACCTCTGTCCGCCTCGTAATCTTTTCCCAAGACAGAGCTTGAAATAGAGTGTCTGCATCGGGAGCCTGGTGTTGGGCATGTGAATGATGTGGCCCTGCCCAACAGAGCTGACTGAATGCCTGCAAGTAACAACACAGATCCAGCGGCCCCTGTAAACAGTGGCGTACCATTAGGAGTATCACACATGCAGAGAGACCCTGAAGCATTGGCACAAAGCAAGTAAGATTCTTCCACATTCTGGCACATTGCCAAGGAGCTGCAGTAAATATTACATACATCCAGGGAGACACTGTTGGTACCAACACATTTCCATCAAATAAAATGCACCTCCAAGGACCAGGTTTAAATAATGAGGAGACCCGCGGATTCCTGGTGCACCCTAGCAACACTCTGTGAAAGCTGACATCCAAGTACATTTGAACATTGATGCCTACTTGGGGACCAATTACAACCAATATGTCCCAGACTCAAGGACCAACTCATGTGGTCTCAGGT
This sequence comes from Pristis pectinata, assembly GCF_009764475.1. Taxonomy (NCBI): domain Eukaryota; kingdom Metazoa; phylum Chordata; class Chondrichthyes; order Rhinopristiformes; family Pristidae; genus Pristis; species Pristis pectinata. The sequence goes on along the minus strand of NC_067405.1, from coordinate 87,851,764 downwards.
ACCAAATGCAAATCTTGATACATTTTCAGGGAAACACATGCAAACAATAGCAAGTCCTATAGTCATTGGAAAATTGGTTTATTATTGTCACGTGAACTGAGGTACAGTGAAAAACTTTGTTTGGCGTGCTATCCATATTGATTATTTCATCACATCAGTGCACTGAGGTAGTACAAGGGAAAACAATAACAGAATGCAGAATAAAAGTGTTACAGTTACACAGAAACACACAGAAAACGCTGGAGGAACTGAGTGGGTCAGGCAGCATCTATGGAGGGAAATAAACAGTCAATGTTTCGGGTCGAGACCCTTCATTGGGACTGGAAAGGAAGAGGGCAGAGGCCAGAATAAGACACAGGCTGGAGGAACAACACCTCATATTCCGCTTTGGTGGTCTCCAACCTGTCGGCCTCAACATCGATTTCTCTAACTTCCGGTAACCCCTCCACTCCCCCCCCCCGCCCCGTTTTCCCTCATTCCTGTAGCCCCCTCACCCCTTCTCTTTCCCCTCCCCCACCCTCATGACCTGCCCATCTATTCCCCAACTCCTTCCCTCTTTTCAATGGTCCACTGCCCTCTCCTACCAGAGTCCTTCTTCAGCCTTTTGCCTCTTCCACCTATCACCTCTCAGCTTCTTACATCACTCCCTTTCAGCCCCTCCTCCCCCACCCACCTACGCTCCCCCCTCACCCGCACTCACCTATCCCCTGCCTGCGTGTGCTCCTCCCCCCTCCCCTCACCTTATTCTGGCTTCTGCCCTCTTCCTTTCCAGTCCTGACGAAGAGTCTCGACCAGAAACGCCGACTGTTTATTTCCCTCCATAGATGTTGCCTGACCTGCTGAGTTCCTCCAGCATTTTGTGTGTGTTGCTCCAGATTCCAGCATTTGTAGAATCTCGTGCAAGGCCATAACAAGAAGATTATGAGGCCAAGAGTCCATCTTATCGTACTAAGGGACCGTTCAATAGTCTTATAACAGCAGGATAGAAGTTGTCTTTGAGCCTGCTCTCAATTGTACATAAATGCTAACATTTATCCAGGGAGCTTGAGAAATACTGGCATACACACAGTGCAAACACCTGTAAGTAATGAATCGATCTTAAGGGCCCAGTACAGAAACTGTCCCACTTCCAGAGGTCCCCGAAAAGAAGGACTCGTTTCCAGAGACCTCCTCCTTGCAAACTTCTATGGAGCTTGGAAGGACTTTGAAGGCCACATGAGACAAACACACACACACACACACACACACACACACACACACACACACACACACACAGAGGGACCTTCCCTTAATACAGGCAGAGTCCAGAGGATCCCCTGAAATAATGGAGACGCAAGAGACTGCGGATGCTGGGATCTAGAGTAAAAACAAGCTGCCGGAGGAACTCAGCAGACAGGCAGCACCACAGTAGGTTTGGAACAGGCTGGCGTAGCTAAGGCCCATGGGACTGCCCATGGCTACACCTTCTATTTGTAGAAAGTGAGAGGAATTAATTGTTCAGGGTGAGAATAAGTTCGGTCAGAGTAGCTTTGGAATATGGACTGCTTGAAGGGCCTGAAACGTTGACTACCCCTTTGCCCCTAAAGATGCTGACTGACCCACTGAGTTCCTCCAGCAGTTTGTTTTTTGCCCCTGAAATAATGGGCTGGATCCAACAATTGGTCTAAAGTTGCCACCCACATGCCTGAATACAGAGGGCTGACTGAGCTGACCCTTCATACCCGAGGCCCCTCCCATGAAGCAGTGTAGGTCGTGAGCAGTGACTGGGCCTCCAAGCAGTGAATCCTGAAGGCCCCTTATCAGTTTGCTATTGCCAAAGACTGTTCAACTGCTTTTAAATTAAAGCAGGAGAAAGCAGGGAATTACTCAGCAGGTCAGGCAGCATCTGTGGAAAGAGAAACAGTCAACATTTCAGGTAAGAGATCCTTCATCAGAACTGGGAGTCAGAGAAAACAAGTTAGATTTTTGTAGCAGAGGAAGTGGGGGATGGATGTGTAGAACAAAGAGAACATCGCTGATATTCCTGAACTATGACTTCCCCTCTACCGTGGTGGACAGAGCCCAGAGAGAGGTTACAGGGGAAATGATTGATATGATTGCTCTGTGAGCCAGCATAGACCTGAAGGGCCAAAGTGGCCTTCTTCGATATCGTAGAGAAATATGGAAAATCTCTCCTCATATACGTAACCCACCACCCCTGGAGTCACTTAGACGAAGCTTCACTGAAGTCTCTCAATGACCAGGAAATTCTTTTTCAGGTAAGGAAACCAAAACTACACAGAACTCCAGGTTTTGAAGATGCTATGTAAGTGGAATTTGTTGTCGTAGTACAAAAGATCCCTTGTAAGCAGGGCATCAGCTGTCTCCTGTATGAGAAACCCAGCAATCCTGGAATAACTCAGCGGGTCAGGCAGCATCTATGGAGGGAAGTGGAGAGTCGGCTGCCTGACCCGCTGAGTTCCTCCAGTGTGTTGCTCCAGATTCCAGTATCTGCAGTCTCATGTGCCTCCAATCCCGCAATAATCCTGAAGTGTACAAGCTGACAGCTGTGATCTCTTGAACAACCAAGGACAGAGCACATCCATTGGGTCCAGCGAGCAGAAGGTCTTGCTCAAGGAGGCTGAAGAGACTTGCCACTGCCTGAACCTCCTGAGGCACTGCTGTCCCAACACAGAGGGTCCATCCATACACTGCATCAGCAGGCTGCAGACTCCTGTGAGCTGCACCTTTGGAATAAGGCCCTCTATTCGTACAACGAATGGTGGGTTACCCAGTATTGTTGCTGATCCCCAGGCTCCAATGCTGCCTATGCTCACTCAGCCTCTGGGTTACAGAGTAACACAGCATGGAAACAGCCCTTCAGCCCACCGTGTCAATGCAGACCATCAGCCAACCATTCACACTAATCCTACGTTAATCTCGTTTTATTCTCCCCACATTCCCACCAACTCTCCCCAGATTCTACCATTCATCTACACCTCAGGGCAACTGACAGTGGCCAATGTGCCTACCACCTGCACGTCTTTGGAATGTGTGAGGAAACTGGAGTACCCGGGGGAAACCCGCACGGTCACAGGGAGAACGTGAAAACTCCACACAGACAGTGGCAGAGGTCAGGATTGAACCCAGGTCTCTGGTGCTGTGAGGCAGTGGCTCAACCTACTGTGCCACTGTGCAGGAGCAGTATCATCTTCAAGTCTCAACCTGTGAACTGCAAGTAACGGGCAGGTCCAAGGGTCTGGATGCTGAACAACAAGCTCAGCACTAATCCACTCCAAATTTGCTCCAAGATTTGCTCAGGAAAGAAACTGCATTGCTCCTAATAGCATAGAAAACCTCTACAAGGAGAGCATTTCGGAGATAGTGACCATAACTCTGGTTCACAAGAATGACCCCAGGAATGAAAGGCTTGACATATGAGGTGCGCTTGATGTCTCTGGACCTGTACTCGATGGAGTTCAGAAGGATGAAGGGGATCTCAGTGAAACCTACTGGATACTGAAAGGCCTGGATAAAGTGGACGAGGAGAGGATGTTTCCATTAGTAGGAGAGTCTAAGATCCGAGGGCATAGCCTCAGAATAAAGGGACATCCTTTTAAAACCAAGATAAGGAGGAATTTCTTCAGCCAGAGGTTGCTGAATCTGTGAAATGCGTTGCCAAAGAGGGCAGTGGAGGCCAAGCCATTGGGTATATATATAAGGCAGAGACTGGTAAGGTAGGTTAAGGGTTATGGGGGAAGGCGGGAGAATGGGGTCGAAAGAAAAATCAGCCAGAGTTGAATGGTGGAGCAGACTTGATGGGCTGAATGGCCTGGTTCTGCTCCTGTATCTTATGGTCTGATGGAAGTTTCAAGACAATTATGAGGAAGGACAAGGATGTTTGGAAATTAGCACTCAGGGAAGGCTGAGTTCAATGAGATAAGACAGGATCTGGCAGAAGGGAATTAGGAGCTGCCACTTGGCAAGTAACATGCACCCCACGTGAGTCACTCAAAAATGAAACGGTGAGTGTTCAGAGCCAATGTATTCCCATCAAGGTGAAAGGTAAGATCAACAAATCTAAGGAACCCAGGATGTCAAGAGATATGGTTGAACAAGAAAAGGCAGCTTATTGCAGATACAGAGAACTGAAGCCAGGAGAGGCTTGGCAAGAGGATACTAAGTGTAGTGGGGTGTGGCTCTCCCTCCTCAAATTCCCTCTGTGGACCCCACCACAGCAAAGCAGGAGAAGTATAAAATTCCACATTCTTGGGACATTAATCAAGATGACAGGGATGATGAGAGATGCCAACTCAGTGGAAGTAAACATGGACCTTCTCAGGAGCATACAGCTCAGCTCGCACTTGTATGAAGAATCTAAATACCCAGGGAGTTCCACTCCTACTGGAGCTGCTATTATAGTTGCACCATAAATACCATTTTAATAGTAGGCAGAATGCTGTGAGATTGTGAAATGGGCTGTAGGAGCAGACAGGGGCAGGTTGTGTTTGAGGGTGGTCTTCGATGAAGTCACGATGAGGTCCACAGAAGGAATTTCTGGAAGGAGGTACAGTCGCCAACGCTGGAGGAGGCAGATCCTGGATGGGGCAGGAGGGGTGGGAATGTTCGGCTGGAGGAGGTTACAGGGCTAGGGAGGCAGGGAGGAGGTGGGGGCAAACTCAAGGAAGGGATCTGAATGAGATAGGTTCGAGGCTTTGGGAGATGGGGGTTGTCATGGACCAACTAAATCAAGGACAAGTGAAGCAGAGCTTGGCCTGAAAGGTTTTAGAGAGTGAGGAGAGAGGCCGGACTGGAGTAACTGAAGGATATGCACCCCTCTCAAGAAGCACCTGGCCCTGTGTTCAGGGCACACTCATGACAAAGGCTGATTGTGTTTTGCAGCAATGGCTCCAGGGCACGTGATCCTGAACTCCCCACCCCATTGTCTGTGTTCTGCCTCTTTTAATTGTTGATTGTTTGCTCTCAGAAGTCTACCATTAGTGTGGTGAAATGATGTGACACCAGCCAGTCTAGCGTTATCCCACAAACAGCAGCTCGCCTATTGTGCTCTAGTCACAGGGCAAAGGTGAGAGAGGGAAAGGTCACCGCGTACAATGGCGGAGCATCCAGTTTGTGTGGTCCTGTTGCGGGGATTGCTTCTGGTCAGCCAAACAGCACAAAAGTGTGTGTCAGGACGCAACTAATTACTGCTGAGTAACTTTTGTGGGTGGGGAGAGAAAAAAGGGCTCTTGTGAGGCCATGTTTGGTGCTACATCTTTTATGTAAATGTGGATCTCTAATGGACCGCGGGCTGTGCCTGCATTGTGCTGCCTGCGTCACGGTCTGCAGTGAACGTGGGAATCCCAGCTCTGTGGAGTTCAGCAGAGGGAAGGTAATTCAGGGATTGTCTGCTCAGCACAGCTCAGTTAGGGGCGACCTCTGACAAACAGGCTGAACTGAAAGTAGCAGCCACAAACAAAAGCAAATCTATTCAGAGACAACGGATCCACTCCATTGCTCGCTCTCTTGCCTGTGATATGCACTGTGCGTCTCCACTGGCTGGCTTGGGTTCAGCTGTAGCGGCTATGGTAGAATGCAAGCCACCCTGTAGTATAGCTTCCACTTCAACTCCCATATATTACCAAAGGTTCCATCATAAGACCTCTTGCCTCCAATTGCCTGACCCAGTTACACTGCCTTGTATCCCACTGCTGTTTGCATAACACGAAGCAAAACTGTACAAAGAGAAGTTTAAAAAAAAATAACTATTTTAATACCTGTATGATTTTTCTCTTGAACTACCCACAGCAATGTGCAGAAATTAGTCTTTAATTCCTGGAAACGCCAGGATAATCCTAGAAGGTTGGCAGTCAGCAGCAAGCTGGGAGGTAGCCACTTCTTTGGAACCTCCCAGGCACTTGTGGCTTGGCCTAACTCGGAGGCCCCAAGTTCCCTCACCAACATTGTGTGCTGCTCCCAGTCCTTCTGGCACATGGAGAGAGGGTGAACTGCCAGTATTAAACCAAGCCCCCTGTCTTCAATCATGACAACTGTGGGGACCTTTACCTCGGAACAACGCCACATTCTCAGTGCCGCAACATTCATTTTGAGCTTTGCGAAGTACCTGCTGCTTCCCCATTGGAGAAGGTGGAGATTTCCTTTATTTCTCATAAACCATTAGAGTAAATGTTTTGTTTTGACAGGATGATTCACTGTTCAGCTCACTCCTGCCTGAGCACTGCCAACCTCGTTCACAATCCATATTATCTTTTGGTGCTCTCTCTTTGGATGGTTCATGTTGATAAAGCCACCATGGAGGCATCTGGATAGGGAAAGGAGGATCTAGTTTGATGGTCTGTGATATATTTGCCATTAATGGCAGAACTGTAAAGAAGCGTCAATCAAAAGAGTAGAGATACTGCCTCCGGAGAGCTGGGTTCAATCCTGATCTCAGATACTGTCTGTGTGGAGTTTGCACGTTCTCCCTGTGGGTGGGTTTCCTCTGGGTGCTCTGATTCCCTCCCACAACCCAAAGGCACGTGGTTTGACAGGTTATTTGGACACTTTAAATTGCCCCTAGTGTGTAGATAAGTGGCAGGAACTGGGGAGAGTTGATGAGGATGTGGGGAGAATAAAAAAAATGGTATTAACATAGGATTCGTGTGAATGGGTGATGTTTGCGTCTGTGTTGTATGACTCTGTATTTCTTCTTAATGGAGGTCCTAAGAGACACCACACTGTAGAAGGAGGAGGTAAGCAGGAAGAGGAAGGGAAACAGGAAGAATAAGAGGGAGAGTAAATTGGAGGATTTTGGAGCAAGACACAGAAGAGGACCAGGAGGAGGAAAAGGGGTGGAAGAAGAGAAAGCGGCTGAGAATAAGGGATGTAGGTTTAGTGGAGGAAAGTGGTGCCAAGGTAAAAGGTCAGCCATGATCTTATTGAGTGTGGAGCAGATATGAGGACCTGAATGGCCAACTCCTGCTTCTATCTCTTAGGTTTTTATTTAAGAGGAAAAGAAGATGAGAAAGTTGAAAGTGCAGGAGGAAGAGGAGCTGGAGAAGGAAGATGCAGAAGCACTGGAGGAACAGAAGGAGGAGGAAACAGTGCTGGACGAGGAAAAGGAGCCAAAGAGAGGGTGCACTATGAAGGAAGAAGGCAGACGATGGATAGTTTTGCAGGGGGAAGATGAGGGCGAGAAGCAGGAGGAAGGAGCAGGAGACGTAAGGAAACCAGGAGAAACGACTGGAGTTTGTGGCTTTTAGGAAAGAGGATGAAAACTGAAGGGAAATTACATGGGAAATGCTAGAAACTATTCAAAAAGGAACAAAGATTTGGCAGTTATGTTTTCAAGCACTTGGATTAAAAATAATTTGGAAAAGGACTGTGGCTTGTTTGGCAATCTAGGGCAGAGAGTGTTTGCGGTTTATGGGTCTGTATGAATACCATTCTGTGATTCATTCCCACTTTGTTTTGCCTATTAATCCAAGGGTTTGTGAACTTTAAAATGAGAGCAGTGCTTTACAAAGCAAACATCTCACACCCAGTCCTCCACCACAGCTCAGCTGGTTCATATTAAAAGCCTGTGTCATAGCACATGTGGTATTGAACTTTTTCAAACTTGTTAGGACCTTGCTCTGCATTAAGTTTAGTTTTTTTTAAATTTTATTTCATTTTCTCTTTAAGTCATGCAAAATTCCCACAAAGAGGCATCTCCTTGTAATGTGCTGGTATGTTTTGAATGGGCAACCATCCCCTTACCCAACTCTCTTCTCATTACTGCAAAGCAAAAACTGATGAAGGGTCAATGACCTGAAACATTGACTCTGATTATCTCTCCACAGACAGTGCAAGATCTGCTGAATGTTTTCACACTTTGTGTTCTTATTTCTTCCCACCGGCAGCGTAAATAGAGAAGCAAAAATAGGTCATTCAGCCCCTTAGGCATGTTCTGCCATTCTCTTTGATCCCAGCTGTATCTCCATTATTTATTGGGTGTTGGGGGGAAGGGGTGAAGGAGTCTACATTTCCATGAACTTTTATATGGAAAGTGCTTCTGAACATAAGCTTGATCTCATTTTAGGGTTACATGGTTATAAGACTATTGAACGAACCTCTTGTACGATAAGATGGACTCTTGACCTCACAATCTACCTAGTCATGGCCTTGCACTTTATTGTCTACCTGCACTGCACTTTCTCTGTAATTGTAACACAATGTTCTGCATTTTATTATTGCTTTTCCCTTGAACTAACTCGATGTACTGATGTTTGGAAATGCCCTGTACGAATGGCATGCAAAACAAAGTTTTTCACTGTACCTCGGTACATGTGACAATAATAAACCAATTACCAATGCCTTCTTATTTTGTAGTTTCTCTCTACATAGTCTATTTATCTTCAATTAGCTTACGCACCCCAACTCATGTACTCAAGCACATCAGACACTTGTTGGGCTGTGGTTCAACGGGCAAGGTCACCCCAGCACCATTATTTCATGAGTAATGCACAGAAGAGGAGTGGAAGGAGGTCAGAGCCAGGCCCAAATCTATTCTAACTCATCTCTCTCTGCACATGAATGTACTTCGTGGCAGAGATCTTGAGAAGGGGATTAGTGCTAAATTCAATTGCTGTCACAACCTATGGGGTAAAATACCACCTTAAATCAACATCTCAGGAAGGAGGGCAAAGAACTAAAAGGGGAGAGAAAACTTTATCTGTGCCCCATGAAAATGTGCTTGAATATCTTGCTCAGAAGAATCCTTCGCTACAGAATCACAAGCTGTCTCAACAACAACGTTCACTTATCCAGAACATCACCCGATAGTGATCTACATTATCAGTTTTAAGTTGACACCGAGCTCCATTAGGAGGTATTAGGAGAGCTTACCAAAAGCTTGGCCAAAGAGGTTGGTTTTAAGAAGCCTCTTAAAGGAGGATGAAAAGGCAAGAAAATTTAAGGAGGGACTTCATTAACAGGGCCGAAGCAGCAAGTATCAAGTATGGATATGGGTCCAGTGGACGGACAGTCCTGATTTTGTCAACTCAAGCATTTTTTAAGGATCTGAATGGTCAACCTAAGGTATTGAGATAATGGGCAATTTCAATCCATTTTAAACCTATGCAACAGAGGGCCCTATCATTGAATGCTGCTTTCAGACAATGCCTGCTTCTCCTGGGTTGATCATCCTGGAGTTCAAGAGCATAACCTTTCCTTTAAAGCAGGTTAATCAAACACGGCATATCAGCTGTACTCTTACAACATACTAAATCGGCTGACACAATCTGGAATGCAATCCTGCTTTAACCAAGCTCCTAAATTGTTGCTAATGGGTCTCTGTCTCTTTCTGTCTCTACCACTCTTCAATAACCTCTTCAGCTATTTTGTTCACCACATTCAGAGCTGGGACCATTGAAAAGGAAATATTTGCAGGGCTATGGGGAAAGTGGGACTAATCGGACAACTTTTTCAAAGAACTGAAATAAGTAAAAGCAAAAAAAAATTGCTGGAAACACTTGGCTGGTCCTGTGGAGAGAGAACAGAGTTTATGCTTCAGGTCAATGACTCTTCAACAGAATTAGAAAATGCTAATAAAGCAAGTTTTACGATAAGGGGAGAAGACAAAAGAGATGTCTGTGGCAGGATGGAAGGCAAGAACTGAAAGAGAAGGTGGAGGAATATAAAAGGGGATGGTAATGGGACAAATATAGAAACAAACAATGGGGATAAAAGAAATGTAAATGCAAATAGAGGAACATTATCACTACTGACCCAACAGTGACTTCAGAAGGCTATAATATAGCTGGTTGTAGCAGTTCTTGAGCTTCTGTGGCACTTCACTGGAACAGAGTAGGAAATCAAGGAGAGAGTGGTTGGAATAGGAGTGGGGAGGAGAATTAAAATGACACATGATTAGAAGCTCCAGGCCACACTAGTAGACTGTAAAGAGGTCTTCCACAGAGCATTCACCCAATCAGTGCTTTGTCGCCACAAAGCAGAGGGCACATCATGAGCTGCAGAGTAGCTGTCTAAATTGAAATGAGTGTACATTTATCACGGCGTCACCTGGAAAGTGGTCTGGGGCGTGGACTGTGGGTAGCAGGTAGATAAAGGGGCAGGTGTTGCATCCTCTGCACTCCCAGGGAAGCTTACCAACATTGTATTCCAACAATGGGACAGGTTGTGGGCAGGGCCAGTACAAGCTCCCCTGGGTAATAGAAAATCCGGCAAGCAGGACTGATTCAGTGGGCCAGACTGTGACCATGAACACTATGTGAAATGATACGAATCAAGTCAAAGAGGAGAACAAAAATGTCACACAGGATCCACCAGTAACCTGTCCCTGATATCTAATGATTAATTGCTAAAACTTCAAGCCATTCAGAAAAAAATACATAAATCATAAACTTTATTTCAAAGTTAGGTGTTCACACTTTAGCTGGCAAACATTTCCCAATCATCTAAGTCAGAAAGCTGATCATTTCCTTACCATCCACCCTTAACGACCACTGACCTTTGCAGCATCAACATCGCCAGGGACTCCCTCGCTCACATGCAACTGCCCATCTCTAATGAGTGTTAAAATCCGGAGGGGAGTTGGGGCAGGATTGGGAATTCAAAAATCCTTACAGCCCATATTGCCCATAACAGCTCTTTAAAAGAGCTCTTTGAAGTTGTGGTTAGTGCCAGGAAGAGACCTGCTTCTCGTTCCCAGGCTGGTCCTTGGTCCCCAGGCTTGTTCCCTTGTGTCTCAAGAGGATCAAGGATAGCATCTTGTGGTATTTCTGGCAGCTTGTGTTTTTATTTCAGATTTTCAACAGCCACAGTATTTTCCTTAAAAAGCTGGTACAGACATGATGGAGTGAATGGCCTCACTCTGTGCAGCCAGATGCTGCGACCCTTTTAACTTTCATTTGCGTTCTATGCTTAAGGCCCAACCTACGCACAGCTGTAAGTTGTCTTGTGCATGCAGAAAGCCTTCACTGAACATCAAAAGATGAAAAGATACATGCTGTCCCCAGGTTATGAAGCCGCGACTTATAGACACTCACAGATACGAATGAGCTCCCATAACGTTACCAAATTCAAAAGCTGACGTACATACAAATGTTTGTTCCTACGAACGGCAGAACTAGTTTCCCCCCCCCCCACCTTTAGTACTTCTTCTTTCTTATTAGTATTATGTGCTTTTGATGCCATTCATCACAATACTGTGGAGTTATGGTTACCATATCTAGTGATTTTTGTGTATTTTCCAACTTATGGACATAATTTACTTAAGGAGATCAGTAAAAATGGAACCTGCTTGTTACCTGGGGACAGCCTGTAGTCCACTCGGCCCCTCAAGCCTACCCCACAATTTGATACGATCATGACAGAACCGCCCCAGGCCTCATCTCCTCTTCTGTGCCAGTTCTCCATAGCCCTCAATTCCCTGATCTTTCTTTCTTTTTAGAATATTTTTATTAACTCCACAAAAAAAATACAGAGTACCTGCATCAAAGAGAGGATAAAAATACTACTGAATGCATTGTGTTAAATCATACTTGAGATCACTCCTGATCTTTCAAAAATGCATCCACCTCCTCTTTAAATACCCCAATGTTCAACCTTCTGGGGTGGAAAATTCCAGCGACTCACCACCCTCTGGGAGAAGTTCCTATGTACCTCAGTTTTAAATGACTGTCACCTAACTTTGCAACTACATCCCGTTGTTCAAGATTCTCTGATCATGTTGCTTTAAACTGCCGATTTTATATTGGTCTTGGGTCGCTGGTGAAAGAATTTAAGTAATGCTACTGGGTTTGTTTTTAATTACAGTCCCCCAGCCTCCAGTGACCACCCTTAACTGCCTTCAGTCTTTCTGGGATCACTTTGGAAGCAGCGAAGGGGTTTCAGCACAGGTAGGTGTGTGTGTGTTTATTATAAGACCGGTTACCTATCAGAAAGGCTGATACTGCAGGGTACAGGTTACAGGACCAGTAATTGAGAGAATGAAAGTTCAAATGCCACTCTGGTCTCTTGAGAAATTAAATTCAGATTTAATAAAACAAAAGAGGAAAAAATATTGCCTTCGGTAAAAGTGATCATGAAGCAGTTGAAATGTGGTTTTTAACTAAAAAAAAACATAGCAAGTGCTGAGAAAGAAACTCAGGCTCCTTACCCATCTGATCTTTAGTCCCACACCAAGGCCCTCTGAAACACCCAGGGGCTATTTTGTTGTTTGAAGTCATTTCAATTAACCAGCAGTTAAAAGAGGTCCACCAGTATCTTCACAAGGCAACAAGGGCAGTGGCGCAACCAGTAGAGCTGCTGCCTCACAGTGCCTGAAACCCGGGTTCAATCCTGACCTTGGGTGCTGTCTGTGTGGAGTCTGTATGTTCTCCCTGTGACGGTGTGGGTTTCCTCTGAGGGCTCTGGTTTCCTCCCACATCCCAAAGACGTGTGGGTTGGTAGGTTAATTGGCCACTGCAGATTAACCCTTGTGTGGAGGTGAGTGGTAGAATCTGGCGGGGGAGAATGTTGATGGGAACGTCAGGAGAATAAGAGAAAATGGATTAATGTAAAATTAGCATAAATGATCGGCACGGACTTGGTGGACTTATGCTGTTTTGCTCTACAGGTCCTCCCTGGGTTACAAATGCCTGATTTATGGGCATCCTGCGCAAATGAACGAGCAATTGGGAGACCGGCAGGACGGATTTGTTGGCGAGATGGTGCCAGAGAGTGGCGACTCGTTGCAAGCTGCTCTCTATAGATCTACTCATTACACTTACTATAATCGTTCTACACTTTTAAACTTAAATTCTATGTCACTTACTATTACCTTGTTGTGACCTTGCAGCTTATTGTCTACCTGCACTGCACTTCCCTGTAGCTGTGACACTTTACTCTGTACTGTTATTGTTTTTACCTGTACTACATCAATGCACTCTGTACTAACTCAATGTAACTGCACTGTGTAGTGATTTGACCTGTACGATCGGTATGCAAGACAAGTTTTTCACTGTACCTCGGTACAAGTGACAATAATAAACCAATACCAATACCAATTTGTCGGCTGCTGTGAGGCTGCAGGCATCTTCTCCTGGGTGGGAAACGCGGGCATTTCCACCTGCCTTCTCTCTTCCCTCCCCCTTCTCCCCAAGCCACAACAATCGGGGGCTGGGTGGAGCCAAGCAGAGCTGGGAGCGCTGAACAGACTCACTCGCTCACTCACTAAGTCATTGAGGCCAGTTGGCAGCCACTCTTCCCTTGCCTGCTCGCTCTCCCGTCACAGCTGTATCTGTGACCCTTTCCCACAAACTGTTGTTCATTTCCGATGTACAAACAATTCAGGCTACGAACAGTTCTCAGGAAGAGAACCCTGTCATAACCCGAGGTCTGCCTGTATACAGTACGTACATCTATTACTGGCCATGCCAAGATGCTCATATCCCAAGACTGAACACAAAAATCTGAAGGCCACCCAGGCTCTCTTCAACGTTAAAATATTCAAGACTTTTATTTCTTGATTTACTTTTAATTTTGATTTCTCAAACCTTCCTGAGAGGATTTGAACTGGCATTCTCTGGATTACTGTCCCACTAACAAAACTGTGATGCAGTTCCAGTATTCTGAGACTGAGATAAGGCCAACAATTCTCCAGATGTGCCCCACTCCAACTCGGTTAGGAGCTGAATGGTAAAGAAGGGGCCCAATGAGTGACCCCGGTAGCTGTCTCCCAGGTGCTCTGGTTTCTTCCCACATCCCAAAGACTCGCTAAGTTAATTGCGTGTTGTAGATTACCCCTAGTGTAAAAGAACTAAAGGGGAGTATGTAAGAAAGAGTAAGCTGCTACAGGGAATATTTTGGTTGACCATGGGAGATCCAAGTTCTCAGAGTGGTGGCCTCCAATTCAAGCTGGGCTACAGGGCAATAAGAATGAGGGAATGACACTGATAGGATCGCTCTGCTGGGAGACATGGGCTAAATTTGCCTGTGTCATAAGAAGTAAATAAGGAATCTGGAACAAGACAGCATGACATCCGCACTAAAATCAGTAGGAAGTCTGGAAATATGTTTGATACAAAATGTGGTAGAAATGTGGAATATTCCTCAAAGAACACTAGCCATGAGTTCAATTTTACATCTGAGATTAAGAGATCTTTGCTATCCAAGGGTACTGATGGAGCCAAATGATAGCTGGACTTAGGTCAGCTGGGATCTCATTAAAAGGCAGAAAAGGCTTGCACTGAATATCCTGCTCTTTCTCCTCACTTCCGAATAGTTGTGGAGTGGGGTCATTGTACTCAAAGCACCTCTCCTTTATCCCAAGGATGGGGACAAACCTGAACTCCTGGGAGAGCTTTGCTCGGAATGCCAGGAATCCTGGTATTCATGGAATCATAGAAAATGTGACCAAGCCAGTCAAGAAGGGACTTTAGGTTAAAGTTCTTGGAAAATAAGCCCTTCCTGTCTCAGTCCGTTGTAAGTTTATAGACCTAGTCTCCCCCATGTTCCAAAGAAAACTCCAACCTAGCCAGAGACACAAGAGATTCTGCAGATGCTGGAATCTGGAGCAACACACACACAAAAGTGCTGGAGGAACTCAGCAGGTCAGGCAGCATCTATGGAGGGAAATAAACAGTTGACGTTTTGGGTCGAGACCCTTCGTCAGGACTGGAAAGGAAGAGGGCAGAAGCCAGAATAAGAAGGTCATGGGAAGGGGAGGAGCTCAGGCTGGCAGGTGATAGGTGAGTCCAGGTGAGAGGGGGAAGGTAGGTGGGTGGGAAGAAGGAATGCGGTAGGAGAGGGCAGTGGACTATGGAATAAAGGGAAGGATGTGGGGGACAGAACAATCACTTTATTCCATGGACCACTGCCCTCTCCTACCGGATTCCTCCTTCTTCAGCCCTTTGCCTCTTCTACCTATCACCTCTCAGCTTATTACATCTCCCCCCTCCCCCACCCACTTACCTTCCCCCCTCACCTGGACTCGCCTATCACCTGCCTGCCTGTGCTCCTCCCCTTCCCATGACCTTCTTATTCTGGCTTCTGCCCTCTTCCTTTCCAGCTCTGATGAAGGGTCTCGACCTGAAACATTGACTGTTTATTTCTCTCCATAGATGCTGGCTGACTTGCTGAGTTCCTCCAGCACTTTTGTGTGTGTGTTGCTCCAACCTAGCCAGCCTCTCCTTATTAGTCTAATTCTCCAGCCCTGGCAACATCCTCATAAACCTCCTCTGGTCCCTCTCTGGTGCTGCCGCATCATTCTGTGGTGTGGTGTCCAGAACCACATACAGTGCTCAATTGATGTTGAAGGAGGGAGATTATTGCCCTGTTTAACATTTACCACTGACTCTCATATATTTCACTCCAAACCACCTCATGTTAGCTCCTTGTGCTCTCCTAAATCCAGAGTGGGAACAACATGAACTTGCATTTACATAGGATACTAAAACATTTCATGGGAATACCATTCAACAAAACTTGACACTGAGACATTTTGTTAATCAGGTAGGCTTCAAGGAGCGACTTAAGGGAAGAGAGACCGATCTGAAGAGGGAATTCCACGGATGAAGGCACTGGCAACCGAAGGTATGGTGGACAGTGGTGGAGTGATGAAAGTCAGGGACGAGTATGAGGTCAATACTGGAGGAGCGCAGTGATCTCAAGGAGTTGGAGGACTGAAGGATGTTGCAGAGGATGGAAGAGCAAAGCCATGAATTGATTTACAACAAAGGGAAGAGCTTTAAAATTGAGGCTTTTCTGGACCAGGAGACGCTACAGGGCAGCGAGATTGTTGGACAGGGTTGGTGAGAGCTAGGTATGGACAACAAGAGTTCTGGATAAATTCAAGTCTACTGCAGATGGGAGGGAGTCCAGAAGAAAATTGGAAAGGTTGCATCTGGAAGTAATTATGGTTCAGATGAAATTTCAGCAGCATCAATTACATTTTAATGCCTGCTTGACCTTACCCGCCCTATCCATGTATTCTCCTCCAGCCTCATACCCCTCTGAGATATCTGCACTACTTGAGCTTTTTGAGCAATATTGTTTTCAATCATCCCACTATTGTCAGCCATGCCTTCAGACACCACCACTCTAAGCTCTAGAATTCCCTCTCTAAACCATCCTGCCTCTCTTCCCTTCTTTCCATCAGTCCTATCCATTGTCTGCTCTAATGCCTCCCTGTGTGACTCACTGTTTGGTTTGATAAAATTACAGTGAAGCATATTAGGACACTTCACTTGATCAAGGGTGCTAGATGAATGAAAACAAATTATTGTTGCAATAGGAAGTGTTTGTAGGGGTGATTGGAGGGGAGGAGCTGGAGTGGTGCTGGTGGTGCACTCCATAGGTATTGAGGCTGGAGTGGGAAGAGGAGTTATTCCAGGTGATACACCAATCGACCGTGGAAAGATAGGAATGGAACCAGGTAAGTGCAGGTCCACCCAGTTGGGGGACAGAGAGCTATGGGAGATGGAGCCGCGATCAACCAAGATAAATGCTGATTAACAGGTCGAGGAGGGATGAGTTACTTCTGTCACAATCACATAGAAGTTAATTGTGACTCTGATAAGAAACCGGGCAGGCACGGTAGTGCAGTGGTTAGCATAACATTTTTACAGCGCCAGTGACCCAGGTTCAATTCTGGCCACTATCTTTAAGGAGTTTGTACGTTCTCCCTGTGTCTGTGTGGGTTTCCTCCGGGTGCTCCGGTTTCCTCCCACATTCCAAAGATGTAAGGGTTAGGAAGTTGTGGGCATGCTATGTTGGTGCCGGAAGCATGGCGACACTTGTGGGCTGCCCCAGAACACTTTATGCAAAAGATGTATTTCACTGTGTGTTTTGATGTACATGTGACTAATAAAGATATCTTAACTGTATTTGGTGCGGAATTGGAATTACGATTGAAGGGTTTGAAGTGTGTTCCAGGAAAGATGAGAATGGATTTTGGGATGGTCAGCGGAGAGAAGGAAGAACATGAAATAGGAAGAGGAGTAGGCCACTCAGCCCTCAATCCTGTCCCACCATTCAATATTATTCATGGTTGATCTCCCCAAGCCCTCATCTCCTATTCCTCTGTTGGAGATGGGGAGGTAGTTTGCAAATATAAAGGGCTCCTTCAGGAGATGAGGCAGAAAACAGAGTGAGTATTGGGTTGGTACAACACGAGGGGCTGTTCAACATGAGTCTGTTTCAGGAGAGACAAGCTTTCCCCTTTTACGGGCTCCAGCAGTCACTATGCTACAGTTGGAGAGCTGAAGGACTGAGTTCTGGTCTGGATTTTATGGTAATTTCTAGGTTAAACCAGATGCATTGATGACTAATTTGCCAGAAAATATTATTCTTGGCTAGACGGTCTTGTATAACAGGAGTTATTAAGAAGGGGATGGTGGAATTTTCTACTGGGGATCAAATATGGATCTTCGCTGGATCCATGAGCTGCCAAACATTATTCACCTGTTTTACAAAACAGGAAACATTTTATCCTCTGGATACCTGCCAAGAAAATGTTTCTCTCCAACCCCCATGGTCACAACCCATAATATCAATTCTCTCCATGAAAGACACTGGATCTGGCTCAGTGGACATACTTTGCCTCCGAGTCACAAAAGAATCTGGGTTCAGATTCCATCTCGGAGACTTGAGTTCATGTTCCAGACCAGCAGCGCAGAGAATGTGCTTTGCTGCCACTAAACCACTTTGGAGCATGCTCAGAGGCATAATCCCACTCAAACTTAATCCCACTGCAAAGGCTACTTTACTCAAAGCAAGATCCTGATGATTTCAGGATCCAGAATCAAGAATCAAGAAACATCAAGAATTCCTCCCCCCACCCCACCCCCCCCACAGATGCTGTTCGACCTGCTGAGTTCCTTCAGCACATTGTTGCTCCTGATTCCAGCCTTTTGTGTCTCTGTAATCCCAAAAATAACTTGTTTTCTCTCTTTCCCACTGGTAGCCAAGGGTCTTGGACCCAAAACGTTAACTGTTTCTCTTTCCACAGATGCTGCCTGACCTGCTGAGCATTTCCAGCATATTGTTTTTATTTCAGATTTCCAACATCTGCAGGTTTATTCATGTTGATGCCCAAATTGTCATATTTTTGGTGAAGCTGGTTGACGGGCTGGAATAAACAGAGAAACATTGACTGCACTTCTTTGAAATAGTGTACTGGGATTTTTGTTGTTTACCTGATACATAATCCAAAAGATGGCCTCTCTGATCGTGGCAATCCCTTGGTCCAATCTAGGCTGTGCACCCACCTCTACAATGGGCTTCAAATCATGACCTTGGAGGGGACAGCTCTAATCACTACTGTCACTGTATTCTTGCAAAAGCTGGCACCCTCAAAATAAAGAATGTTGTTGGAAATTTGAGGAGATTCAGCAATGGTGAATTGCAAGAAACAAACAGAGGGGAGAGGGGATGCTGTGTGTTATAGTGATCTGGAATACACTCTTTGAAAGTGTGATGGAAGCAAGTTCAGTTACAACCCTCAGAAGGGTTTGGGGATAAACACTTAAAAAGGAACACATGTCAGCACCATGGGAGAACTGCAGGGGAGAATGAATTGGGTAGTTTTTGCAAAGAGTTGAGATAAGCAAAATGGGCCAAATGTTCTCCTGTACTGTATCACTCTACAGAATGCAGAGGAAAACTGGGCTTGCCTGCAGGCAACAAGTTACAGCTCGTTACTGACTGGGATAGTTTTATCAGACCATTATCTGCATTGCTTTATCACAAGTGACGTACTAAGAGAGGCTAAATTCTCCACATTAGCTTTAGTCATCTAGGTAGGACACTGCAGCCAAATTTCCCAATCTGTCATTCAGAGGTGTGAAGGTAGACAGTGCAAAGTGCCGGTCTCATCACACACACACACACACACACACACACACACACACACACACACACACACACACACACACACACACACACACACACACACACACACACACACACACACACACACACACACACACACACACACACACACAGCCAGTTAAGCATAGTGCTTACATCCAGAAGAGAGTAAATGCAAAATAGACCATTTGCCCATTGCTTTAGAGGGGAAGTGTGTGGGGGGGAGGGGGGGAATTGAGCATTACAGTATTTTAACATTACCATACCCCCTAAATTTGGGCTGATTAAATCTGCAGGAAAAGAGCTGTGTTGCTAAATGATGCTAATTTGATGCAGGCCTGTGAAACAGTGAGTGTGTTTTTTAAAAAGCAACCTACCCAAATATTCGTGCCGTGCTGAGTATCAGCAACGTGAATCACTCCTTCTGTCCTAAAGTAGTTGAGCTCCTGGCAATACAAATTCCATTCATTAAACATCTTCCTGTGGCGCAGATGAGATTTCCAGAGTTCAGCTCAAGTTGAAGCTATGTCAGGCCCTGTCAGGTTGGGCTGTGATTTGTCCCCTCAACTTCTGCTTCTCTCTGACAAGAAACTCCTAAAGTCAATAAACCACATTCTGTTATACGAGCACCCACCCAAAACCATGGCTTCAAAGATGATGGCAACACTCCTAACCGAGTGATAGTAGGCTATTCAACCAGGACAACCGTCGCTTTCTTCCTAACAGCTTCCACATGCACAGGACTTGGAGAAGTGACTTTATATCAATCATGAGTGGTCCTGCCCTAACTACTCATCAATAAGAACATGAACCTCAGAACCAGGAGCAGGAGAAGGCCACCTAGCCCTTTGAGCCTGCTCTGCCGTTTATCAAGATTATGGCTGATCTCCTGTTCTGGCTGCATTTTCCTGCGCTATCCCCATGTTGTTTGATTCCCTTAATATCCAGAAATCTATTGGTCTCTGTTTTGAATGCAAAGATGGAGCCTCCTCATCCCTCCAGGGTGGAGAATTCCAAAGGTTTACCACCATCAGGACCAGGGGCCACAGTCTCAGCCTACTCCTTTATTCTGAGACTGTGGTCCCTGGTCCTAGTCTCCTTACTCTGGGGAAATATCCTCCCTACCCAGTAAGAATTTTATACATTTCAGTGAGATAAACATAGAACAGTACAGCACAGGAACAGGCCCTTCCACCCACCATGTCTGTGCCAACCATGCTAATTTAAACTAATCCCATCTGACTGCACATGATCCGTTTCCCTCTATTCCCTGCCTGTCCCTATACCTCTCTCAATGCCTCTTTAACGCTGCCATCATATCTGCTTCTATCACTTACCCTAGCGGTACATTCCAGGCACCTACCACTCTCTGTGTAAAAAAAACCTGCCCAGCACATCTCCTTTAAACTTCCCCCTCACCTTACATCTATGCCCTCTAAGCATTTGACATTTGCACCCTGGGAAAAAGACTCTATCTACCCTATTTGTGCCTCTCATAATTTTATATACTTCTATCAGGTCATCTCTCAGCCTCTGATGCTCTAGTGAAAACAATCCAAGTTTGTCCAACCTATCTTTATAGATAATCCTCTCTTATTCAGCAACGTCCTGGTGAACTTCTTCTACACCCTCTTCAAAGCCTCCATATCCTTCCTAAACTGTGGCGACCAGAACTGCACACAATACTCCAAACGTGGCCTAACCAAAGTTTTAAACAGCTGCCTGTAAGGAGTTTGTATGTTCTCCCCGTGTCTGTGTGGGTTTCCTCCGGGTGCTCCGGTTTCCTCCCACATTCTGAAGACATACAGGTTAGGAAGTTGTGGGCATGCTATGTTGGCACCGGAAGCATGGCGACACTTGCGGGCTACCCCCAGAACACTCTACACAGAAGATGTATTTCACTGTGTGTTTTGATGTACATGTGACTAATAAAGAAATCTTAACTACCTCTTAACTTAACTTACCAACTTTTATACTCAATGCCCTGACCGATGAAAGCAAGCATGTTGTACGCCTTCTTTATAACCCTATCCACTTGTGTTGCCACTATCAGGGAGCTATGGACTTACACCCTAAGATCTCTCTGTACATTAATGCTCCTAAGGGTCCTGCCATTTACTACATACTTCCTTGTTGCATTTGACCTCCCAAAATGCACCCTCTCACACTTATCCAGATTAAACTCCATCTGCTATCTCTCTACCCATGTTTCTAAATGGTCTATATCTTAATATATCCTTTGACAACCTTCCTCATTATCTACAACTCCACCAATTTTTGTGTTGTCTGCAAACTTACTAATTAGACCACCTACATGTTCATTCAAATCATTTACATATATTACAAACAACAGAAGTGCCAGCACTGATCCTTGCAGAACACCACTGGTTACATAGCTTCAGTCAGACCTCCAAACTCTAGAGAACCCAGGCCTGGTCTACTCAATCTCTCCTCATTAGACAAACCCACTATGCATTGAATCTGTCTAGCGAATCTTACTTGCAATCCCTCTACGTCTTTTTTTAGGCTAGCTATACACTATATTCCCAGTGCAGTATCATCAAGACCTTATAACTGCAATTAAACATCTTTACCACTGTGCTCAAATTCTCTCGATGCAAAGCCCAACAACGTCCAGCAACTTAGCCCAGATGGAATAAAAACCTTTCCATTTATGAAGGCTGTGTCATTTTCCAGGAGCGGTACAACATGGGTGACATTCAGTAAAACCCATTACATTGTTACATCCAGCCCAACTGTAGCATAGGTTAGATATAAAATAAAACTCCCTCAACTTTGTTCTGTCAAATATTTCTAGGACTGTTAGATACAAAAGTTTGACTTGTGTTATCCTTTCAAACATTCTTAGGGCAGGTTGAACACATGTTCACTCACACCCTATTCCTTGCAAATGCTTCCCACCATCAGAGTAACATTTCATTCTCTGAGCTTCTGTCCAGGTGTGGATTGCAAGACTCTTTCAGGTCCATGCTGGACCTTGGACTGTTCTCAGTTTGGTTGCTTTCTGCTGGTCCAACTGGATACTGCGGAAGATCTGTCCAATGTTCTACTGCACAATGTATCATCGCTTTTTGTCATTACAGCTACTGAGGACTGTGGTTTGGTGCCAATTAGGGCTGGATTATGGGTGTTCTCTCAGGAGGGGAACCAGGGATGATAATGCTCAAAACTGATCATACGCAGGGAAGACTCCATTTCAATCTCATGGCAGGCTGGTCCAGAAGGTAGGATCAAATGGCTTGGTTATAGGAGGCTGACCATGGTAGTGGAAGGTGGTTTTTCAGACTGGAGACCTGTGAACTGTGGCGTGCTGCAGGGATTGGTGCTGGGTCCTTTGTTGTTTGTCATATAAATTAATGATTTGGATGAGAGTGGAAGTGGCATGATTAATGAGTTTGCAGATGACACCAAAACTGGTGGTGTAGTGGACAGTGAAGAAGGTCAGCTGAGGTTACGATGGGATATTGATCTACTGGGAAAATGGGCGGAGGAATGACAGGTGGAATTTAACGTGCAAAGTGATGCATTTTGGGAAGTTAAACCAGGCCAGGACAAACACAGTGAGCGGCAGGGCCCTGGGGAGTGTTGTAGAACAGAGAAACCCAGGGGTACAAGTACATAGTTCCCTGAAAGTGGCAACATAAGTAGACAGGGTGGTAAAGAAGGTGCTTGCTTGCCATCATCGGCCTTAGCAACAGCCATGTGGATAGTGCATGGCATGCTTGTCTCATTGGCCTTGAGTATAAGGATTGAGATGTCATGTTACATTTGTACAAAACTTTGGTTAGACTGCACTTGGAGTATTTAGTCACCACATGGGAATGTAATTCAGCCAAAAAGGGTGCAGAAAAGATTCATATGGATGATGCCTGGACTGGAAGGCTTGAGTTATAAGGAGAGACTGGATAGGCTGGGACTGTTGCCCCTGGAGTGAAGGAGGCTGAGGGGTGGCCTTATGGAATTTTATAAAATCATGAACGGCATAATGTGAATGGTCACAGTCTTTTTCCCAGGGCAGGGGAGTCTAAAGCTAGAGGGCATAGGTTTAAGGTGAGAGGGGAAAGATTGGAAAGGGACCTTGGGGACAACTTTTCACACATATAGAACAAGCTGCCAGAGGAAGTGGTAGAGGCAGGTACAATCATATTGCTTAAAAAACATTTGGACAGAAAAGGTTTAGAGAGATATGGGCTAATCACAGGCAAATGGAATTAGCTTAGATAGGTGTCTTGGCTGGCACAAATGAGTTGGGCCAAAGGGCCTGTTTCTGTGCTGTATTACTCAATGCATCGATGAATCTATCTGCTGGGTTTCTTACTGACCAATTCTCCTCACTATTTTACAATAAGCACATCAGCCAGCAGCTTAAATTTCAAACTGAACCACTGAACCTTGTCTGTCCACCTTCTTTGTTCATTGATCACTAGTGATGCAGCAGTCCTGCATCACTATGCTGTGGTCCCTCCAATATCCAAAGATGTGCTGGTGGATCAACTGGCTAAACTACCCTTGGTGTCGATAAGATTCAAAGTTGATGAGCATGTAAGAGAGAATAATTTACAGTGGAGAAGGGGAAATGGGATTGCTCTGCTTGGAGCCATCATGGACCCAATAGGCTGAATAAGTTCAGGTGCCATTAGGAGTAAAGATGGCACAGGAGGTACTTATCTCTGACTTGGAGGGTTGTGGATTTGGTTACAGCCCCAAAGACTTGAGCACATAACCTGAACTCATGCCTGTTCTTATAATCTTTACAACTCTCTATCTCAAAGGGCTGTGGGTATTCAGATGTTGGCTATGCTGAATGAATAACATTTTGGAGTCCAGGTGAATCAATGGAAAAGGTAATTGAGAGGGAAAAATGGAGCCAAGGTTGAAGAGTTTCTTTTTTTATTCATTCACGGGACGTTTGAATCACCAGCAAGGTTAGCGTTTAACACGTAGCGCTACCTGCGGTAAACCTGAGCAGCCTGCTAGGCCATTTCAGAGGGCAGTTAAGAGTTAACCACATTGCTGATTTCTCTGTGTTTACTAGAAGAGTTGTGATCTGCAGAACTTCAGACCTGGTGCTGGAAGGTGGGATTAAGCTGCACAGCTCCTATTCAACTATCATTGACACAACAGTCTCCTCTATGTTGTAAATTTTCTACATTGCTATTGGTCTAGGTTTACATATGCGCCACACTAGGTAGGCTCTGCAGGCTTCCTCCCTAAAGGACATTACCCAGCCAGATTGCCTTTTTTACGAGTCATAGTCACCTTCACTGATGCCAGCTTTTTAGCTCCAGAGTTTATTTAATGATTTCCCCAGCTGCTGTGATTAGATCTGAACTCAAACCTCCAGATAATTAGTTCAGGCCTTTGAACATAACCACTATCCTACTGTTCCATGATCTTGTTAAATGCCAGATCAGGCTCGAATTCCTTAAATTTCTATGACACACCACTGTGGCACTGAGGAGGCAGGGCATTGTTGGGGGAGCCATTTTTGAAATCAACCGAGGCCTCACAGATGAATGTCTAAAGACCACATGGCACTGTAGAGCAGCAGAGAAATTCTCCCTCAATTATTCATCTCTCAACTTCTGTCGGTCAAGCACTTTAGTTAGTTGTTACCTCACTACTAAACATGGGGCCTTGCTTTATGCAAATTACTGAATGCATTGCCCACACCATTATAGTTATCACAGAGGCTGCAAAGGCCTTTGGGGTATCCCAAGATCATGAAAGGTGCTGTACCTATTCAAGTTCTTTCTGTCAATCACAGCACCTTGGTTGATTAGTTCCAGACTTCTAACACTGCAGCCACATCCGTTGATGCCTGCACTTACTAAGCCATTGGTTAAGCTGATGACTTTCATAGAAATCTGTTCACTTCACAGCAACATTGTAAATATGCTCATCTGTGGACAACCTTGGTGAGGATATTCTAACAGTAATTGTTAATGGGGCTCCAAGTCACCGAACAACTTTATAGATTGACGATAAATAATATTTAACATCAAAATTATAATATTTAACATCAAATTTGTAGACTGGCGCCGGAAGTAAGAACAGATCTCATTATGAAGGTGGCAAAATCCCTAAATAAAGTGGAACACGAATCCTACTGGATGTGTAAATTAACCAGATATAGAAAGTATTACCACACTACGTGGTGGCGAATACCAAGGCAAATAATATTGGAAGGCTGTATAAACAACTGCATAAAAGCTCAAGGAGATTACACTGACACCGTAAGTCATAGGTACAGCTATAGTTGGGGTCTGCTTTGCATTCCTGCTTAGTATAAGTGCAAACCCT
The DNA here is from genome assembly GCF_009764475.1 of Pristis pectinata. NCBI lineage: Eukaryota > Metazoa > Chordata > Chondrichthyes > Rhinopristiformes > Pristidae > Pristis > Pristis pectinata. The sequence goes on along the minus strand of NC_067405.1, from coordinate 87,826,609 downwards.
GGTTCACTTTTAACTGCCCTCTGAAATGGCCCAGCAAGCTACACAGTTGGGGAAATAAAAATCATTCAGTGATTCAAGACAGTGGACCAACACCACTTTCTTAGGGGAACCAGGGATGGGCAATAAGCACCAGACCTTCATGTGGCATCTCTGGTTGGAGAATAAATGAAAGTCACAAAAAGATGTGAGCAGATCCTGGATAAAAATTAACAGAGGCTGAGCGAGAGGGAAACTGGGTATGAAACTAAAATAACCTGTATTTTCTTTGCAAGGAGTGCAGAGTAAATGAAAAGGAAGCTCAAAATAAAACTTCTGGAGAGGACATATTCAAGAAGCGGTGCCTCAAGAAGGCGGCATCCATCACTAAGGACCCTCACCATCCGGGACATGCCCTCTTCTCGCTACTACCATCAGGGAGGAGGTACAGGAGCCTGAAGGCCCACACTCAATGTTTCAGGAACAGCTTCTTCCCCTCTGCCGTCAGACTTCTGAATGGTCCATGAATCCAACCTTGTTAGTCCCTCTATCACATTATTTATTTATTTTTGTGACTTACTGTAATTTTTGTCTTTGCACCATACTGTTGCTGCAAAACAACAAATTTCGCGTCATATAAATCAGTGATAATAAACCTCTTTCTGATTCTGTTCATTCAAAGAAAAGGTGCTGACAAGCAGGGCAGGAGGTAGAAGTATAACACGCCTTGAAACCACAGCTCAACTATAAACATAATGGAATTACTGCCACGAAGATCTTGGTCACACTGAAAGTCATGCAAATAAAGAGCGGCCCTTTCCAACACCACCACCTGAGCACAATCACACAAGCTTTCCTGCACTTTAAACCTCGAATAGCCAGTTCCAAACCAGTTTAATTCCTGCTCTGTTTGCATATACAATTAGGCTGTTTGCTGAGATTCATTGAAGGCCTAGTATCTGGCTGAACCTTCTGACTCTAGCAGGGTCTGCATTACTTCTGGACCTTGTCTTAAGTCTGCTTGGCCAGCAGCAAGTGTATCCTTCTTGGACGGGAGTTTTCGTGACGGGAGGGCAGTACGTGGTGGGTTTCTGCATGGCTTTCTGTGCCATATTCCTTTGCTTTCTGTGATATAGATGAATGATGTGGATTTAGGTGTCACAGATACAATTAAGAAGTTTGCCAGTGATCCCAAGGTTAGCAGTCAGGTTGATAGAAAGCTGCTAACCTTTGGATCACTGGCAAGCTTCTTAATCGTGGGCACATAAACAGCAAATTGACTTTACCTCGAAGTGTGAGGTGACACAGCTGTGGAGGTCAAACGAGGCAGGGAGTACACAGTAAATGGAAGAGGAGTAAGAAGTGTGGGGGAATGGAGGGGATTGTGGAGTGGCTGTCCACAGATCCCCCAAGGGTAGCAGGAGCAGTGGATAAGGTAGCTGAGATGATAAGTGGGAATCCTTGCTTTACTATCTGAGGCACGGTAGACAAGAGGAGATAAGGCATGCGAGAACTGTAGAAAACATTGATTAGATGACAGCTGAAGGAGTAGAGCTCTTGTCACCACACCATAAGAATGACGTGATAGACCCAGAGAGGATGCAGAGGAGGTTTTTCCAGGAAGTTGCTGGGGCTGGAGATTTGTAGTGATGAGGAGAGACCAGCTTGGCTCGGGTGTAGCTTCTTTGGAACAAATGAAACCCAGAGAAGAATTAAATGAGTTGTATAAAACAATCAGAGGAGAACAAGAAATAACTACTTTCTGTAGCAGCAAAGATAGTAACAAAGGTTGGATTCTAGAAATCTCTGCCTGAGAGGGTGGTGGAGGGGGAAACCCAGACCATATCCCTGAGTATCTGAAATAGCAACTTGGAGATTCACAAACTATAAAGACAAGGATAAAGAACAGGGAAGTGGGATAAATTCGGTCCACCTCGGGGCATCTTGGATATGTTGGCCCAAAAGGACCCGTCTATGCAAAACTTACTGGGATTTGTCCTGGGCCTTATTGCAAATTCTCTCAGTTAGGCTTGTTAATTCACAATCTTGGTGACTGTTCGTGGATCCAGACCCTGGTTGTCTGCTCCGGATGCCGGCCATCTGGCTCCCTCAATGCAGACCCCCACTGTCTGGCTCCCCCCAGCACAGACCCCCACCATCTGGCTCCCCCCAGTGCAGACCCCCACCGTCTGGCTCCCCGGCACAGACACCCACTGTCTGGCAACCTCCCCCCCCCAACCCCGGCGCAGACCCCCACTGTCTGGCTCCCCAGAGCAGACCCCACCGCCTGCCGCCTGGCTCCCCTCCGGCACAGACCCCCACCGTCTGGCTCCCCGGCACAGACAACCACTGTCTGGCAACCTCCCCACCCCCCCCGACCCCGGTGCAGACCCCCACTGTCTGGCTCCCCAGAGCAGACCCCACCGCCTGGCTCCCCTCCGGCACAGACCCCCACCATCTGACTCCCTGGCACAGACCCCCACCACCTGGCTCCCCCACCGGCGCAGACCTCCACTGTCTGGCCCCCCCCCCCCCCCCCGGCGCAGACCCCCACCGCCTGGCCCACCCCCCCCCCCCCCCCCGGCGCAGACCCCCACCGCCTGGCTCCCCCCAGCACAGACCCCCACTGTCTGGCTCCCAACCCCCCCCCCCGTGCAGACCCCCACCGTCTGGCTCCCCCCCGGCACACATCCCCACCGTCTTGCTCCCCCCGGCACAGACCCCCCACCGTCTGGCTCCCCCCCCCACGCAGACCCCCACTGTCTGGCTCCCCCCCTGGCGCAGATCCCCACCGCCTGGCTCCCCCCGGCACAGACCCCCACCGTCTGGCTCCCCCCCGCGCAGACCCCCACCATCTGGCTCCCCCCCGGCGCAGATCCCCACCGTCTTGCTCCCCCCGGCACAGACCCCCACCGTCTGGCTCCCCCCCCCCCGCGCAGACCCCCACCGTTTGGCTCCCCCTCCGGCGCAGATCCCCACCGTCTTGCTCCCCCCCGGCACAGACCCCCACCGTCTGGCTCCCCCCCCCCCACACGGCGCAGATCCCCACCGTCTTGCTCCCCCCGGCACAGACCCCCACCGTCTGGCTCCCCCCCCGCGCAGACCCCCACCGTCTGGCTCCCCCCCCCCCCCCCGGCGCAGATCCCCACCGTCTTGCTCCCCCCGGCACAGACCCCCACCGTCTGGCTCCCCCCCCCCCCCCAGCGCAGATCTCCACCGTCTTGCTCCCCCCGGCGCAGACCCCTGCCGTCTGCTCCACTCAGCTTGGAAGTTGGAGGTTTCTGGGAGCATTAATTTCAGATGATTTGAGAAGTGTCCTGAATGCTAAGAAGAATTCTAAAAGCTCGGCTTGTTTGGAAAGTACACACAGATGACTTAAGATAAACAGTCCTCTGAGACGAGGTTCGAGTTCTGTAAAGGACCATCTGAGCCCTTGCATTGTGTGTGAGAGTGGCAGGATTCTGGATGAAGGCTTGGTCTGGTACCTCAGCCCTGTTCTCTTTCAGCCCGTGTTTACTTGGCTCTGTCCACTGATTAGCGGAGTCTCTAACTCTGAGATGGATTGCTGGCACCTTCCCACCCCATAATAAATGTCAACATTGTGTGCCTCGCTCACGCTGTGCTTCCTCCTTGCACCTGCTCCTTGCTGTTGTGGAGAACAACCCAACCAACCCCCTCTCCCTCCCTCCCTTTCTCCCACGCAACACACATCAGCCTCCCACTCTGCTATACTTTCCCACCCGACTCTGCTGGGGTAGAGCGAGGAGGGAGAGGTCATATGACGCCTCGGCCCTGTTCCCCCTTCTCACGGTGCCTGTGGGCCCTGCTGCTTTTTTTTCCCCCGTGAAGCACTTGTTCCAAGGCCTCCGAAGTTTGGCATTCCCATGCTTTGTTCTCTGCTCGCTTCCCCCCCCCCACTCCCTCCCCCCACCCAGGATTAGAGCGATCAATACAGGAATTGTGCAAGGCCGAAAGAGGCAAAATAGGCCCGACTTAAAGCATGAATGCCCACACTCAATCATCACTGGGTCCTGGTGGTGAATAGAAATACCTGCATAATGGTAGAGAGTCCCTTCTGAAGAGAGAGAGTCAACACAGAGAGGGAGACAGCGTTACGGGACAAGGAAGCCGTTCAATCGCAAGTCTCACATCTCGCCCATCCTTAATCACCTTGAACTGCTGGAAGGACTGAGAAATGGAAGCACTTAAAGGAACAACAAATAAAATACTCATTACTTTGACTGCAGTTGAATTACACTCCTGCGAGCATTGTTAATTAAAAGAGCTCGAGTGCAGGCCTCTGAAAGCCTCTGCGGATATCTAATTGGCAATTAGGTTAGCAAAGACAGGACAAGGGCAATTTCCCTGTGAAAAGGGGTCTCATCTTACTGCCCTGCTCCTGCTCCACCCCCCACTCTTGCCTCAATCTTCCGTTCACGCTTGGGTTTCTGCGGTGTATTGTCACATTGCCTCCTTCTGCACTGTGAAGGACAGGGATATAATGGAGGGAGCCAATAGCTGCTGCTTCCCGAGCTTCCCATCGCTGCCTAATCTCCCTGTTGTCTGGCCTCTCAATGCAGCATGCACTCTGCTCCCTAGGTGACATTTACTTTGATTTTACTTTTGAGATGCAGGGACTGGGGTAGGGGGAGGAGGGCATTTAAGATACAAAGGGGTCTCGGTTCTCAGCTTTAGTGCCAGACTCTCAGGCATGCAGTTCTCGTGGGGAGGGGAGGTGAGTCTGTACTCCTATGGCAACCAACATCTGGATGGCATGCCTTGCGTCTGGATGGCCCCTCTTTGAATGAAATGCGACGCAATGCGCAAAATGCTGCGAGCACTCTGAATCTGCCGGGGAGGCAAGGTTCATCTCTTCATGTGTCGGTCCATCACAGCATTGATTTGCTGTTGACCTCCTCTGACCACCCAGAGCAGGGAAATTATATGCTTTTAGACCCTACCCTGTGCTATGTGAAAAAGGGTGATCTGTTTTACATTTGCCCTCAGGGTGCTGACTGCTCTCTACAGGTCTCCGGTTCTGCTGACATGTTCCAGTGCCAGCTGTTCCCCACGTGTTCGGAAAGGAAGCAATGCAATGCCATACAGCCATGTGCACAGAAGCAGGCCCTTCGGCCCACTGAGTCCATGCTGACCACCAAGCACCCATTTACACTCAGCGTGGATTGATCCCATTTTATTCTCCCCATATTCCCATCCTCCGCACTCAAACACAGTCTAAGGGCAATTTACAGTGGTCAATTAACCTACCAAACCATATGTCTTTGGGATATGGGAGGAAACCGGAGTATCCGGGGAAAACCCATGTGGCCACAGGGAGAGCATGGAAATTCCACACAGACAGCACCGGAGGTCAGGATTGAGACTGGGTTGCTGGAGCTGTGCGACAGCAGCTTTACTAGCCATGCCAACGTGCTGCCCCCAAATGTCCCAGAAGCTGGAACCCTTGCAGATTTCCCTCACAACTGCCTGTCAGCATTGTTGTTTGTAGCATCCTCCATCTGTTGTCCCAGCAGCGGCAAGCGACTTTGTCACCTGTCTGGGCTTGAAACTTGGGACTAGCCCCAGTCTGCATGGTTCTCATTACTACAAGTAGTGCCTTATTGCAAAAGAGATACCGTGGTACTGTAATTATTGCCAAGGGTCACAGTCTCAGAATAAGGGGTTGGCTTTTTAGATCTCAGATGAGGAGAAATTTCTTCACTGAGAGAGTAGCAGAACTTTGGAATTCTGTACCCCAAATGGCCTTGGAGGCTCAATCACTGTTCATTTAATGACAAGACATTGATTTCTGGACATTAAGGGGATCAGGGGATATAGTCATAGAGTCAGAAAGCATGGAAATGGCCTTTTGGCCCAACCCAATATGCCAACCAATATGCCCATCTAAGGTAGACCCATTTGCCCGCATTTGGCCCATATTCCTCGAAACTTTTCCTATCCATGTAGCCGGCCAAGTCCCTTTTAAATGTTGTTAATGTACCTGCCTCAACCTCTTCCTCTGGCAGCTCATTCCATATACTGACTACTCTCCTGGTGAAAACGTTGCCTCTCAGGCTGCTATTAAATCTCTCCCTTCTCACCTTAAACCTATGCCCTCTAGTTCTCGATCCCCCAACCCTGGGAAAAATGGGAATGGGGATAGTGCAGAAAAATGGCGGGTAGAAGATCAGCTATGACTAGATGAATGCAGAGTAGGCTCAAAAGATGGCCAACTCATGCTCCTATTTCTCATGCCCTTAACTTTGCTTCTTTGCTCTGGTAAGCAGCAGTGTCTCAGTTGGAATATGGGTTGCAGGACCATCACGGAGAGCTGAGCACAAAATTCAAGCTGACACTCTCTGCACAGTGCTGAGGGAGTGCTGTGCTGTCAGAGATGTTAAACCAGAATCCAGTCTGCTTTCTCGGGTTGATGGCATAGTGAGGGGAAGGTTTCAGCCAGAAACATTTGACAGGCGCCAGCTTTGCATGCCAACATTCTGTCCATTTATAAACAACCAGCACAGCATCTCCTCTGTACCTCCCTTTATCTGTGGGTATATTTGAGCAAACAGGGTTAAGGAAACCCACCAGTCCTGGCCCTGTGCCCAAGAAGCAATCTCCTGGCTTGTGTTCAATGAATCATAAGAAACGATTGTCTCTCACAGCCAGGGTTATTATGTCTGGCTTTCTCTTCTGTCACCCCTGTCCCTCTGCTCAATGTGTGCCACTGACAGGGGTGTTCATCTGTGTCATTAAGCCTGAAGCAGGAACCTTGGCTAATTTTTCTCACAATGGCCTGCCTGCTGCACAGTGATCAAAAAGAATGTCCACTGCAACTGGAGCACTCCTCCGATGTTAAACCATTCAGAGTGGACTGTCTCAGATCAGATCCCAGAAATAACAGCGACCTCTTTCGTTGCTGAACAGCATCTCTGTTTTAATCCATTCAGAACTACTAATCATCCTGTTTGCAGAGTATGAACGTGCCCTAACTTTGGGACTGTGAGTGAACTTGGACAGGCATGCACTGGAGGACCCTGACTGACAGCTGTTGTCTTCCTTTCCAAGCCAGAAAAGTAAAGCAACAGAAGTGACTTCCACAATCACCAAAACAACAAGGCTCATGTACTGCACACTGTCAATTTAACCCTTGCTGTACAACTGCCTAAAAATTGGATTTCACCTACATCTTGTGCACTAAAACATTGTTGTGTTTAGTGCTTGCACCAAACTGGGACTCCCTCAAAAAACAAACCAGAAAGTAGCAAGTACACCTGGAAAGAAGGGTTAAAACATGACTTGTATGGCATCAGCCATTAAAGGCACACTCCCTTTGGCAGCTGGACAGCAGCAAAACATATTATAGCTGCCATGAAGGAGGGGGTAGGGGGAGAGGGAAATTCACAGAGAGGGATGTAGGAGTCTCATCAGTAAGATACATGCCCGGAGGGACGTCTGTGGAGGAGGGGAAGGGGGCAGCCAGGAGACTTGCCAAGGCCACCGTTTTGGTCTCCCTTGGGAGTGACGTGCCACACAGTGGAGAAATGTTGGAAGAAATTTCATGACCTCACAAGATATGTCAAGGTGATCTTAAAAATATTGCGCTTCCATACAGATAAACCTATCCACACACACAGACACAACACGTATACATGCAAAGCAACTTCATACACACACCCCCTCACAGTATCCACACCGTCCCCCCACCCCTTACTCATATTGTCCTTTCCAACCCCAACACAAGAGTTCAGGCTCCAAAGGTACGATAATGAAAAGGTCACTCAATGTCCTATCTCCATTTAGTCAAAGGCAGCAAGGAGGGAGCGAGACAAGGCTTTCTGATGGAAGGAACATTGTCTAGAGTGCAGCACTGACTGGGATAAGTGTAGGACTAGTGTAAGTGGGTGCCTGATGGTCGATGCAGACTTGGGGGTGGGGGGGGCACTGAAGGACATGTTTCCGTGCTGTGCTGTATGGTGTTATACAGCACCAGGCTGGAGGGAACAATCTGCTCATGGGTCAAGCAGACACAACACCAAATCTCCTAGATGTGGTCACTGACAACATTTCATTGCAATTACTACATCTGGACACACAGCAACATCTCCTCACCTACTGTAGGACTGGCAATTGCATTGAGGAGATCAATGGCACTTTCTACCATTTTCACACAGTCATATATCACAGATTCAGGCCTTTTGGCCCATTGAGTCTGTGCTGACCATCAAGCACCCATTTACTCCAATTCTAGTTTTATTCTCCCCACATTCCAACAACTCGCCCCAGATACCACCCACTCACCCACACACTAGGGGAATTTACATTGGCCAATTAACTGACCAACCTGAACGTCTTTGGGATGTGGGAGGAAACTGGAACATCTGGGGGAAACCCATGGAGTCACAGGGAGAACATGCAAACTCCACAGAGACAGCACCCGAGGTCAGGATTGAACCGGGTTGCTGGAGTTGTGAGGTAGCATCTCCACTAGCTGCGACACTGTGCCCTGTGTACTCAAGTGGCTCCTGTGGTATCTGTGCTTTGCCAGTGTGGTTGGAGGGCGAAGTGGTGTGAGAAGCCACAGAATCAGAGGGAGGCCTTTTCTCCCCTAGGATTCATCCCTCTGGACAGCAATGTCCAGCTCTGCAGACTCCCCATAGTCATGAAAAAAACCCATTTCATTATTCGGGGCCTCATGGCAATAAAGTAAATCAGATGGTAGCAGGTATGGGTGTTGTAATAAATGGGAAACTGTAATTAATACAGGTGCAACAATAAATGGAAGACTGCAGTTAATACAGGTGCTGTGTTAAATGGAAGACTGCTGTTAGTACAGGTGCAGCGATAAATGGAAGACTGTAGTTAGTACAGGTGCAGCGATAAATGGAAGACTGTAGTTAGTACAGGTGCAGCGATAAATGGAAGACTGTAGTTAGTACAGGTGCAGCGATAAATGGAAGACTGTAGTTAGTACAGGGTGTGGTGAAAAATTAGAGGCAGCAGTTAATGCAGGGTGTTGTTATAAATGGGAGATTGTAGTTAATACAGTAAAACTCTGATAATCTGTTATCCAATTATTTGGAAATCTTGATGATTCAGTACCTTTCTCACAGGTTGTTGATTCCCGCGCTACCTTTAAGCTCGTCGGGGCCCCAATTTCCTCACTCAGCTGGTTCTGTTTCCTGCCCTTACTTGAAATTACCAGATTCACTGGAAGATTTATTACTTTACTCTGTAACATCTAAAACAAAATAAATTTAAAGTGTGTTGGATTATTAAAAGGTGTAACACCCAATAGTCCAGAAAATCTGCTGGCCTGGCACCACCAAAGTTCTGCATTTTCTGGATTAATGCAGTTTTACTGTGCAAGGTGTTGCGTTAAAAGGGAGACTGTATTAATACTGGATGTTGTGATAAATGGGACACTGTAGATAATACAGGCTCACGGTGTCATACTGCATGGAAGCACATCCCTCAGTCCCCTGAGTCTGCATCAACCATCAAGCACCCATTTACACTAGTCCCACACTTATCCCATTTTATTCTCCCCACATTCCCATCCACTTCCCCTAGATTCCACCGGTCACTGACACCAGGGGAAATTTGCATGTCTTTGGGATGTGAGAGGAAACTGGAACATTTGGAGGAAACCCACGTGGTCCCAGGGAGAAGATGCAATCTCTACGCAGACATCACTGGAGGTCAGGATTGAACCTGGGTCGCTGGAGCTGTGAGGCAGCAGCTCTTGCAGCTCTACTGTCCATTGCTTTTTAAACATATTGCCAACTGCAGTTAGTGTATAGGTGTTGTAATAAGTGGGAGATCGTAGTTAGTACAGAGTGTTATAATATAGGAAATTTAGTTACTTGGCTATTATGGGAAATGGGAGGCTGCAGTTAGTGCATTGTGGTAAATGGGGAAAGTAGTTAGTACAGGTTGTGGTGATCAATGGGAGACCGTCGTTAGTACAGATTACTGTTTAAATGGGGGACTGTGGTAAGTAGAGGGCACTTAGGTAATGTAAGACTAGTTAGTACAGCATATTATAGTAATGGAAAGTGGTTTGTACAAGGCAAAATGGTTAATGGGAAACGGTAGATAGTGCAGCATATTGTGGTAATGGAAGACATGTTAGTACAGGGTAACGTCTTAAATGGAAGACTGCAGTCAGTTCAGGGCATTGTGCTAATGGGAACCTGTAGTTAGTACAGTGTAGTGTGGCAAGTGGGAACCTGTGGCTATTAGACAGTACTGTGGTAATGGAATACTGGTTAGTACTATGTGTTGTGTTAAATGGGAGGCTGTAGTTAGAAAATAATATTGCATTAAATGGAAGACTTTATTTCGAACAGAGTTCGAAAATGGGAGTTAACACAATGTAGCACGGTAAATAACAGCTTGTGAAGTACAGGGTGTTGTGACGAACAGAAAACCATTGTGTTAAATGGAGGCTGTAGTTAGTACGAGGTATTGTGGTAAAGAGGAGACCATAGTTATAAAAGTATATTGTGTTAAATGCGAGAACAATTAGAATAGATTATTGTGAAACAGGAGGGACTGTAGTCAGAGATTGTAGCATTACAGGGTGTTGTGAGGGACTACAGTTTGAACAGGTTATTGTGGTATATGGGAGACTGTAGTTATCGCAGGGCTTTGTGGTAAACGAGAAACTAGCCAGTACGGGGTATTGTGGCAAATGGAGACCGTAGTTAGAATAAGACATTGTGGTATGTCTAGTTAGTACAGTGTATTCTGTTAAATGGGAGTGTTGTTGCTGGAGGTGTTGTGGTAAATGGGAGATTGTGGTTAGTGCAGATTACTGTTGCAAAAGGATTAGTATATTGTGGGGAGTGTGAAATGAACTCAATTATATTAACAACAGGGAGTCTTGTAAAATAGCTGCCAAATGACTTTTACAAGATCCTCTTCTGTGTATCGCAGCCCTGGAGAGCATCTCTTTCTCTGTAATAGCTATATATCATAACCTCAGTAGCATTGAATTGCAATGGTTTACTCCCCTAGTCTTGCTGGAGCATAGTTCTACAGCTAGGGGTCTGTCAGCACATGACCAGTCTTCATAGATGTAAGATGCTCCATTGTGCAGGTCTTTACTGCCAAACCCAAGCTTATTCCTTCTTATCCCATGGGAGCGACTGGTTGGTGATCTAAACATGTACCTTGGCTGATTCATTTCCCCCAATCCCTGACTGCAGCTGTCACGTGGTCCTTCCTGATGGGAGCATCAGTTGAGGGCAACCATCTCAACATAGCCTGGTATTCTAACTGAGTCCTCCTTCTATGTGCCATTGGGCAATGACCCTAGCTGGGGGCCATTTGGTAGCTGGTACACGATGTTTCTTGCACTAAGGTTGGAAGATGGGTTGTCGGAGCTCCTTTCACAACCTCACAATGCCCCAAAGTGGTTACAGCCAATCAAAAGCTACAAAAGTATAGCCCACGCAGTGATGTGCTGTGACGCTGTTATAAGACTATTGAATGGTCCCCTTATACAATAAGATGGACTCTTTACCTCATAAACTACCTCATCATGGCCTTGCACCTTATTGTCTGCCTGCACTTTCTCTGTAACTGTAACACTTTATTCTGCACTCCATTATTGTTTTCCCTTGTACTACCTCAATGCACCGATGTGATGAAATGATTTGTATGGATGGCATGCAAAACAAAGGTTTTCACTGTACCTTGGTACACATGACACTGATGAACCAATCTACCAATGTAGGACATCTGGCGGACAACTGGTGCACAGCAAGCTCCCACCAACAGCCAAGTGACATGACTAGAGACCGTGCTTCACTGATGTGAACTTGAGGGGAATTGCCCAACAAAAGAGATCCCAAACCATCATTCACCTGTCACTTTAATTCTCCTGTCCCATTCTGACCACCCTGTCCTCCGCCTCCCACACTACTCCACCAATGCTGAATGTGAGCTTGCAGAACAGCACGTCATCTTCCCGAAAGGCCAACATTGTTCAAAGATGTTAAATAATGAGCATTTCCAGTGTTTCCTGGTTTTAATTCAGTTTCCAGCTTACATTATGTTTTTTTTGCTAATTTCAGATAAACCATCAGCTTCTCCAATTTTCAACTCATGGTTTTTATTTCTTTTGTTGCTCCATTACCATTCTATCTCACCTTGCATTGGCTGTAAAGCCCTGTGAGATGCTTCAGGCACTACAGAAATGTAACTTTTTTCTGTCATTGGTTCACTGCTGCCCAGAATTTTCCTTTTATTTTTCCTCCCTGTCTCTGCACGCTCACACCTCTCCCTTTTCCTACTTCTGACAAAAGGTTAACAACCTCCAATGTTCTCTTTCTCCACAGCTTCTATTTTTAGCACTTTCTGTTTTGATATAAATATTGGCTGACTCCATGCTTTTCTCAAGCAAAATCACCTTGGCTTCTTTGTCCTAGCAAACCATTACCACATCTCTAACCTACGTTTCCTTTCCTAAGTTCTTGGACACACTTAGCCTCCTGGATTCATGTGTATACTTCCAAGAGTTGTATGTCTGAATCCCTTCAATCAGGTCTCCATACATGCTACAGCAACTGAAAGGCCCTTGTCAGAGTACAGTGATAAAACAGCACCAATACTTTAAAGATGATATCATTGGCTCTTAAGCTTTTTGGGATGCTTCAGGTTGTACAGAAGTGCAATTTCTTTTCTGTTTATGAACAAGAAACCCTCAGCAGTTTGCGGGAACACAGAACACCCAAAGTGATGAGAGAGAATGGAGAGATGCTGGAAATTGGAAATAAAGCAAGCAGCATGTTGTAAGTTCAGAGGATAGTCAGGTCAATGAGTATGATGGCAGTGCAGACCATCAATCCTGGGACAACAAACAAGATGCTGGAGGAATTCAGCAGGTCAGGCAGCATCTGTGGAGAAAAATGGACAGTCGATGTTGTAGGTTGAGACCCTTCATCTGAACCACTGAGTTCCTCCAACATCTTGTTTGTTGCTACAGATTCCAGCATCTGCAGTCTCTTGTGTCTCCATCAATCTTGGGGCCTGAACTAAGTATCGGGAGAGAGGAGTTCTAATCTCATGCCAACTATAGAATCTAAATACAGGTAATCAAGTCATCTGGAATTACAATAAAAAGGTGGCTTCAGTAATAGTGGCCAAGAGATGTGTGAATTGTTTTAAGAATACAGTGGTGCCTAATGCTGCTCACCAAAAAATATCTCCCCCCCCCCACCCCCAACTTATCCCGCCCAGTCTATATGTTACTCCAGGCACATAATCAAGTGGCAGACTCTTAACTACCTTCTGAAATGGCCCAGCAAGTCCTTCAGATGTATTATAAGTAAAGTGAATAAAGAGGAATAGACTACCCAGCATCAAGCCAGACACCAGATTTTAAAAAAATTTTTAAATTTTATTTACAGCATGGTAACAGGCCCTTCCGGCCCAACGAGTCTGCGCCACCCATTTTAAACCCCCATGTTAACCTACCTGTACGTCTTTGGAATGTGGGAGGAAACCGGAGCACCCGGAGGAAACCCATGCAGACATGGGAGAACATACAAACTCCTTACAGACAGCGACGGGAATCGAACCCCCATTGCTGGTGCTGTAATAGCGTCATGCTAACCACTGCTACCGTGCCGCAGCAATGTCACTCCTAGCCTAGTCAACCAGACCCTGGGTAACAGAATCAGCCACAGTTCCAGTCAAACTGTTCTTTTATAGTAACAACATTAGTGTCTACCCAACAATGTGGAAAATTTCACAGCTATGTCCTATTCAAAAAGAAGTGAGACAAATCAAATCCAGATATTTGTATTGGTTTTCGTATTGGTTTATTATTGTCACATGTACCGAGATATAGTGAAAAGCTTTTGTTTGCATGCCGTGCAGACAGATCATTCCTTACAAAAGTACATCAAGATAGTACAAAAGGAAAATGTAATGCAGAATATAGTGTTGCAGTGCAAGTAAAATGCAAGGGCCATGATGTGGTAGATTTGGAGGTCAAGAGTTCATCTTTCACTGCATGAGAGGTCCATTCAGGAGTCTGATAACAGCGGGATAGGAGTTGTTCTGAGAAGTTATCCTTGAGTGGTACGTTCTCAAACTTTTGTATCTTCTGCCCAAAGGGAGATGACAGAAGAGGAAATGACCGGGGTTGGAAGGGATCCTTGATTATGATGGCTGCTTTCCCGAGGCAGCAGGAAGGGTAGGTAGAGTCATTGGAGGGGAGGCTGGTTTGCATGATGGATTGGGCTGTGTTCACAGCTCTCTACAATTTCTTGCAATCTTGGGCAGAGAATTGCCATACCAAGCTGTGATACATCTGGAGAGGATGCTTTCTATGGTGCATCTGTAAAAATTGGTGACGGTCATCAGGGACATGCCAAATTTCCTCAGCCTTCTGAGGAAGTAGAGAGGTTGGTGTGCCTAGCCATAGCGTCCACGTAACTGGACCAGGATTAGAAAATTTAGCAGCATCTGATCGAGTTGTGGTATCAAAGAGCCCGGGTAAAACTTAAGTCAAAGGGCATCAAGGGGAAATGGCTGGAGTTAAACCTTGCACAAAGGAAGATTTTTTTGTTTGGTTCTCTGAGGTCAATCATCCCACCTCTAGGATATCACTGCAGGAGTTCCGTGGGGCAGTGTCCTAGACCTGACCATCTTCAGCTGCTGCATCAATAACCTTCCTTCCATCATAAGGTCAGAAGTTGAGATGATTGCTGATGATTGCATAATGTTCAATTCCATTTGTAGCTCCTCATCAAATGAAGCAGCTCATGCCTATAGGCAGCAAGACCCAGACAACATAAGTAGCAAGTAATGTTCATGCCACAGATGTGTGGGGCAATAACATCTCCAACAAGAGAGAGTCTAACCACCTACCCTTCACATTCAAAGACATTACCATCCTCATATTTCCCACCATCAACATTGCGGGAATTATCAGCAGAAACTCAACTGTACCCACTACATACAGTGGCATGCAAAAGTTTGGGCACCCCTGGTCAAAATTTCTGTTACTGTGAATAGCTAAGTGAGTAAAAGATGACCTGATTTCCAAAAGGCATAAAGTTAAAGATGACACATTTCTTTAACATTTTAAGCAAGATTTCTTTTTTATTTCCATCTTTTACAGTTTCAAAATAACAAAAAAGGAAAAGGGGCCGAAGCAACAGTTTGGGCACCCTGCATGGTCAGTACTTAGTAACACCCCCTTTGGCAAGTATCACAGCTTGTAAACACATTCTGTAGCCAGCTAAGAGTCTTTCAATTCTTGTTTGGTGAATTTTCACCCATTGTTCCTTGCAAAAGGCTTCTAGTTAAATTTAAATTTTTAAAAAATTTTATTTACAGCATGGTAACAGGCCCTTCCGGCCCAATGAGTCCGCGCCGCCCATTTTAAACCCCAAATTAACCTACCCGTACGTCTTTAGAACGTGGGAGGAAACCGGAGCACCCGGAGGAAACCCACGCAGACACGGGAGAACGTACAAACTCCTTACAGACAGCAACGGGAATCGAACCCCAATCGCTAGTGCTGTAATAGGTCGTGCTAACCGCTACGCTACTGTGCCGCCCATTAGTTCTATGAGCCGTCTTGCATGCACTGCTCTTTTGAGGTCTATCCACAGATTTTCGATGATGTTTAGGTTAGGGAACTGTGAAGGCCATGGCAAAACCTTCAGCTTGTGTCCCGAGGTAGTCTATTGTGGATTTTTAGGTGTGTTTAGGATCGTTATCCTGTTGTAGAAGCCATCCCCTTTTCATCTTCAGCTTTTTTTTACAGACGGTGTAATGTTTGCTTCCAGAATTTGCTGGTATTTAATTGAATTCATTCTTCCCTCTACCAGTGAAATGTTCCCCGTGCCACTGGCTGCAACACAAGCCCAAAGTATGATCAATCCACCCCTGTGCTTAACAGTTGGAGAGGTGTTCTTTTCATGAAATTCTGCACCCTTCTTTCTCCAAACATACCTTTGCTCATTGTGGCCAAAAAGTTCTATTTTAACTTCATCAGTCCACAGGACTTGTTTCCAAAAT
Source organism: Pristis pectinata (assembly GCF_009764475.1). Taxonomy (NCBI): domain Eukaryota; kingdom Metazoa; phylum Chordata; class Chondrichthyes; order Rhinopristiformes; family Pristidae; genus Pristis; species Pristis pectinata. The sequence continues at coordinate 87,810,589 of NC_067405.1, read as the reverse complement.
GCATCAGGCTTGTTTAGATGTTCCTTTGTAAACTTCTGATGCTGAATTTTGTGGACGCAGGAAAGATTTTCTTCTGATGACTCTTCCATGAAGGTCATATTTGTGCAGGTGTCCTGCACAGTAGAACAGTACACCACCACTCCAGAGTCTGCTAAATCTTCCTGAAGGTCTTTTGCAGTCAAACGGGGGTTTTGATTTGCCTTTCTAGCAATCCTACGAGCAGTTCTCTCGGAAAGTTTTCTTGGTCTTCCACACCTCAACTTGACCTCCACCGTTCCTGTTAACTGCCATTTCTTAATTACATTACGAACTGAAGAAACAGCTACCTGAAAATGCTTTGCTATCTTCTTATAGCCTTCTCCTGCTTTGGGGGCATCATTTATTTTAATTTTCAGTGTGCTAGGCAGCTGCTTAGAGGAGCCCATGACTACTGATTGTTGGGACAAGGTTTGAGGAGTCAGGGTATTTATAAAGCTTTGAAATTTGCATCACCTGGCCTTTCCTAATGATGACTGTGAACAAGCCATAGCCCTAACAAGCTAATGAAGGTCTGAGACCTTGGTAAAAGTTATCTGAGAGCTCAACTCTCTTGGGGTGCCCAAACTTTTGCATGGTGCTCCTTCCCTTTTTTTCACTCTAAAATTGTACAGAACAAAAATGATACTCTCATCTTGCTTAAAATGTTGAAAAGAATGTTTCATCTTTAACTTTATGACTTTTGGAGATCAGTTCATCTTCTACTCACTTAACTATTCACAGTAACAGGAAGTTTGACCAGGGGTGCCCAAATTTTTGCATGCCACTGTACATATTGTGCTACAAGAGCAGATCAGAGCCTGGATATTCTTTGCCGAGTAGCTCATCTTCTGACACCACAAGGCCTTTCCATCATCCACAAGACACAAATAAAAAGTGTGGTAGAAAAATCTCCGCTTGCCTGGATGAATACAGCTCCAACAACTTCACGATGCTTGGCACCATCCAGGACAAAGCTTTCCATTTGATTACTCCTCCATCCAAAACCTTGAATGTTCATTCTCTCCATCACTGGCACACTGTAGCTGCAGTGTGTGTCATCTTCAAAATGTATTGCCGTGACTTGCCTAGGCTCCTCTGAGAAAACTTCTTAAACAAGCAACCTTTACCACCTGGAAGGATGAGGGCAGCATGCACATGGCAGCACCGCCATCTCCAGGTTCTCCTCCAAGGCGCACACTATTCTGACTTGCAAACATGTACCCATTCCTGATGCAAGGTCTCAACCCAAAACGCTGACCATTCCTTCCCCTCCACAAATGCTGCCTAACCGCTGAGTTCCTTCAGCAGTTTGTTTTTTTGCTGTTCCTTCATCAAAACCTGGAACTCCCTCCCCAACAGCACTGTGGGAGTACCTTCAACAGAAGGATTGCAGCAGCTCAAGGTAGCTAACCATCACCTTCTCAAACTAACTAAGGATGGGCAATAAATGCTGGCCTTGCCAACAACATGCAGATCCTGAAAGTGACTGGCGAGCCTGCAGTGTGAAGAATGAATAAATAAGTGTAGGGCGGCACAGCGGCACAGCTAGTAGGACTGCTGCCTCACAGTTCCAGTGAGCCTGGTTCAATGCTAACCTCCGGTGCTATGTGCGTGGAGTGTGTGCCTCCTCCCTGTGTTCAGGTGGATTTCCTCCAGATGCTCCTACATCCCACTTACCAAAGATATGTGGGTTGGTGCGTTAACTGGCCACTGTACATTGCTCCTAGTGTAAGTAGATGGCAGAAGAATCGGGGGGTGGGGGATTTGACAGTAATGTGAGGGGAAAACAATGGGATTAGTGCAACTGGGTGTTTGATGGTTGGCGTGAACTCGTGGTGGGTGGGGAGGTGTATAGGGCCTGTTTCTCTGCTGTACGACTCCATGAGATCTTCAGATCGAACCGAAAGTGTCTGGATTCGGAAGGCAGATGATGAACTTGCTGTGTCTTGGGAATCTCAAGAACAAAAAGCCCTGCCAGCAGCAAATGAATGAATTGCTGGTCAACTTTTATTTCCCGAGTGCATATATCAAGGTGGGAAACAGATCATTAGCTATTGTTTACCCCACAAGCGAAAGGGAAATGCTTCAGTTCAAACGGAAAGAGCAATCAGGGAGAGAACTGCATCAATTGACTCCCAATGGGCTGTTGACAGTTTATATCAGCATAGCTCTTTTAAATGAAAACAAAATAAAGGCTAGTCATGGGTGCAACCAGAGATGCTGCTCGTTTAACCAGCAGTTTGGGCTCCGCAGTGACTGGGGTGATTTCATCGAACTGTGCACACACACGTACACACTATAGAAAGCCCTCATTAGTACTCAGTTTGCCCATTTCAGCACTAGCGTACTACAACCAGCATCAGTATTCCTGAACAGTATCCTCAAATCCAGCTGGAAAATGGGAAAGGGGAAGAGGGGGGATTTTTGAAGAAAAGCCTGAACTGGTTGCAGTTACAATGCGCCTACCAACACTTAGTCTTCGCTGGAGTTGCCATTCCCTCCAGGATTGTCCTGGAGTTTCTGGGAATAAACTTTCCAGGAATATTTTATTCAGAGGAGCAATATCACAAAGCATCAAAAACGCATTTACCTTACTTTTCTGAAGAAATTCAATTATTTGTTAAAAGAAAAAGATTTGGAAAAAAAAACCTGCTTACAGAAGCTCAGTTTGGGTTCTGCCGAAGTCACTCAGCTCCTGACCTCATTACAGCCTTGTGATGAGCAAAATAGCCGAACTCCAGAGATGAAGTAAGAGTAGCTGCCCTTGACATCAAGGCAGCATTTGATCAAGTATGGAATCAAGGAACCCTGGGTAAACTGGAGTTAATGGGAATCAGGGGGAAAACCATCTACTGGTTGGAACCATACCCAGCACAAAGGAAAATGGTTGTGGTGGTCTTAGGTCAAACATCTCAGCCACAGGACATCTCTGCAGGAGTTCCTCAGGGTGGTGTCCTCAGCCCAACCATCTTCAACTGCAAGGTCAGAAGTAGGGATGTTTGCTGATGATTGCACAATGTTCAGCACCATTCACGACTCCTGAGATATTGAAGCAGTCCACACCCAAATGTAGCAAGATCTGGACAATATCCAGGCCTGGGCTGATAGGTAGCAAGCAACATTTGCGCCACACAAGTGCCAGGCAATGACGATATCCAATAAGAGAAAATCCATCTATCACCACCTGACATTCAATTGCATTACCATCACTGAATCACCCACTGTCAACATCCTGGGGTTACATTGACCAGAAACTGAACAGGAGTTGCCACATACACAATGTGGCTACAAGAGCAGGTCAGAGGCGAGGAATCCTGTGGCGAGTAACTGACCTCCCAACTCTCCAAAGCCTGTGCACCGTCTGCAAGGCTCAAGCCAGGAGTGTGATGGAATACTCTCACTTGCCTGGACGAGTGCAACTTCAACAACACTCAAGAATCTTGACACCATACAGGACATAGTAGCCCACTTGATAGGCACCCCATCCACAACCATTCACGCACTCCGCCACCAATACACAGTAGCATTAGTTTGCACCATCTCCAGAATGCACTGCAGCAACTCACCAAGACTCCTTAGACAGCACCTTCCAAACCCACATCCTCTATCAGCCAGAAGGACAGGGGCAGCAAAAGCATGTTGACACCTCCACCTGAAAGTTGCCCTCCAAGCCACACATCATCCTGACTTGCAAATATATCGCCGCCATTCCTTCATCATCGCTGGGTCAAAGCCCTGGGAGTCTCTCCCTGACAACATTGTGGGTGTACCCACACCTCAAGGACTGCAGCGGATCAAGAAGGCAGCTCACCGCCACCTTCTCAAGGGCACCTAGGGATGGGCAATTAAATGCTGGCTCATCCTGAGAAGCCCACATCCCTTGAATGAATATAAAAAAAGACCACACAACATCAGCCAGACTTCACAACATTAGCAATGCATTACACAAACAAAGGAGCTTAACTACTCATTCAATGGCTGTCCATCATTTCGCCCTATTACTGACATTCCATTTGTTCCACCCATTGGGCTCCCTCACCTTCTCTGTGACTTAGACCAACTTGTTTTCTCTCTTTCTCAGTTCTGATGAAGGGCCTTTGACCTGAAATGTTAACTGTTTCTCTTTCCACAAATGCTACTTAACTGGCTGAGCTCTTCCAGCATATCTGTTCATGTAATATGGAAATGGCAACTGTGGCCTGAATGAGCAAGACAAGAAACAGGATGTCTCTTTTTCCAATTACATTTCAGAATTGTAATTACATTTCAGAATGAGAAGGCGGCCCCAGTTGGAAGGGGTGAATTCATTGCCAATTCAGATACAGGATGAAAAATAAGGAGAAGCAATTGAATTAAGATTGAACAGAGAGGAAACTTTTTTTTTAATTTTTCATTTTTTTAATAAACCAACAATTCATAACACTTGCAGGAATGACACTCTGGACCTGTAATGATTAATTTTCAGCACCTATAGTTGTTTAGCAACTATTAACCCATATTATGTCATTAAGCGGATACCAAAACTGAAATGGACAAAAACTTTCTGTGGTGAATATAGTTTGCAGCTTCTGCATAGGTGGTGAAACCTCACCCCATTCAATGCACTTCAGTGACAATGCATTGTGTTTTGAAAAGCCAATGGCAGAGTGGTGCAACTCTGGAGATACGGAGGGGTTTGCTTCTTAATCAATAATTTGTGGTGCTCGGACATGACAGTCCTGACGAGCTCCTGCTCATACAGTCTGGAATATCTAACGGTGAGGTGTCGACCATACTATCTGCCACGGGAGATCACTTCAGCTATCCTGATGGCAGTCTACATCCCACCCCAGACGGACATGAAGCCTGCACTCAATGAACTATACTCTGTGGTCAACAACCTTGAGACAAGATACCCTGAGGCCCTCTTCATTATTGCAGGTGACTTCAACCAGGCCAACCTCAAGAGTGTGCTACCAAAGTAATACCATAACATCTCCTGTCCCACCAGGGGTGCTAACACCCTCGACCATTGCTATACAACCATCAAAGATGTCTTCCGAGCTACCCCTCGCCCTCACTTTGGTAAATCTGACCACCAGGCTGTGCTTCTCCTCCCTGCATACAAACAGAAACTGAAACAGGAGGATCCAGTACAGAGAGCCGTGCAATGCTGGTCTGAGGGAATAGATGAGCTTCTGTGTGACTGCTTTCAGTAGTGGACTGGTCCATGTTCAAAGACTCAGCTGCCAGCCTAGATGAATATGTCACCACCATCGCGAACGTTATCAGTAAGTGTGTGGAGGACTGTGTACCAAAGAGGACAATACGGGTGTTCCCAAACTGGAAACCATGGATGAACCAGGAGATCCACTCCTTACAGAAGTCAAGGACTGCTGCATTCAAATCAGGTGACCCTAACCTTTACAAGAAATCGAGATACGACCTGCGGAAAGCTATCAGGAATGCCAAGAGACAATACCGGTTCAAAATAGAGTCCCAGACCAGCCGTCAGTTGTGGCAGGGCTTACACACTATAACGGGCTACAAAGTGAAGTCAGGCAGCATATTTAACACAAGCGCATCCCTTCCTGATGAGCTTAACACATTCTATGCGCATTTTGAACAGAAGGGGAGTGGACTGTCACCAACCACCCGACAGCCTCCAATACAACTGAACCCATGGTCACCATCGAGGACGTAAGATAAGTCTTCCAGAGAGTGAACCCAAGGAAAGCATCTGGCCTGGATGGTGTCCTTAGCCGCGTGCTCAGATTTTGTGCTGATCAGCTGGCAGGGATATTTGCAGACATATTTAACCTCTCCCTGCTTCAATCTGAGGTTCCCACCTGTTTTAAGAAGACCACTATCATCCCGGTACCATAGGAAAACAAGGTAACTTGCCTTAATGACTACCAACCAGTGGCTCTGACATCCACCATCATGAAGTGCTTCAAGAGGCAGGTCATGGCATACATTACCTCCAGCCTCATAGACAACCTCGACCCACTCCAATTTGCCTACCACCGAAACAGATCTACAGTAGATGCCATCTCCCTGGCCCAACACTCATCTCTGGAGCATCTGGACAGTAAAGACACTTATGTTAGACTATTGTTTATTGACTACAGCTCCGTCTTCAATACCATAATTCCAAGCAAACTCATCACCAAACTACAAGACCTGGGACTCAACACCTCCCTCTGCAACCAGATCCTTGACTTTTTGACCAGCAGACCACAATCAGTGAGGATTGGCAGCAACACCTCTGCCACGATTATTCTCAACACTGGTGCCCCACAGGCTGCGTCCTCAGCCAGCATAATCAAAGACCCCACCCACCTGAGTCATTCTCTCTTCTCCCCTCTCCCATCAGGCACATACCACCAGGCTCAAGGACAGCTTCTATCCCACTGTGATAAGACTATTGAACGGTTCCCTTATACAATGAGATGGACTCTTGACTCACAATTTACCTTGTTATGACCTTCCACCTTATTGTCTACCTGCAATACACTTTCCTGTAGCTGTGACACTTTACTCTGTATTCTATTATTGGTTTTACCCTGTACTACCTCAATGCACTGTGTAATAAATTGATCTCTATGAATGGTATGCAAGACAAGTTTTTCTCTGTACCTTGGTACAATAATAAACCAATACCAAATACCAATACCTTTCGATTATTGTACTTAAGCATGCAATTGCCCCTTGCCTGAGAATGGTTACACTGTTTGTGAAGCATCATAATGTAAATGATAGCTGATGCCTGCAGCCATTGGAGGAAAAGAAATGGTGCAAACTGAGCATTTTCAACATGGATAGTGAGTATAACGCCCGGTAGTTTCAATGGGAAGTCCTGACTATCACTGACTGAAGTCGCTGCTACCATCCTTTGCTGGAGGGTCACTGATTGCTGCCCAAGTCAACCCCAGTTACACAAATTGCAAGAAGTCAAAGCAGGGAACAGTGCTGCAAAAACATCAGTTGTGCATGATCGACAGAGAGAAAGAGCTTGCATTTACACATTGCCTCCAACAACCTCAGGATGCACCAAGGAGCTTCATGGTCAGTTTGAATTGCAGTCACTGTTGAGATGTAGAGAAAAACAACCAAGGCACAAAGGGGTTGTGGACCAAGGCACAAGGGAGAACTTCTTTGCTCTTTACTGAAATAAATTTACATTTCTCCAACACCCTTGACCTCTATGAATTATCTCTGCATTTTGATGTCTGAGACCAGGATGTTTTGCAGTCAGAAATCTCAGGAGGAGGTGGCCCTAAGAATGGTAGACAGAATTTAACTCGGACAAGTGTGAGATGTTGCACTTTGGTAAGTTAAACTAGGGGCAGGAGTGTTGTGAGAAATCCACATGGCTGTCACGTGACAGTAACGACAATGACCCCCACTGACCGGAGGACAGCATTGCTCCTCTGATCGGAAGTGATACTACTGTCAATCAAGGTGCGGCTCCACCCACCCCTCAGGTGTGAGAGTACCTTTTGCCTCTGAACTTGCCTGACCAGTATCCTTTGTCTCTGAACCTGCTTGACCATTGGCTGTGGCAGGAACCTTTGTCTTTGACTCCCACACCATTGGCTCATTTAAATCACAACAGTGAGGCTCCACCCAGCCTCCTAGCACCATAAAAAGGGCTGCATCACCTAACCCTTCCTCTTTGACGACCCCAGGAGTAGTGAGACAACGCTGCAGAGATCATTGGTAAGAGTGCATCACCACATGGTCAGGGAGCGTTTCACTCAGACTCAGGGAGCGTTAAGGGCCAATGCTAGTGTGGGTCAGGCACTGAAGTGTTGTATCCTGAAGTTGTACATTGTTATTGTGTGCTTATTTGTATCAGTGTGTGTGTGTGTGAGTGTATTTTACCCCAGTTGCGATTCCCCTCTCGTGTTCGTGGTATCCTGTGCATGAGTGAGCGTGCGTCTGTTCCCATCCATTCTGTCCCGCGTTTGCCTTTGTGATTAAACTAGTTTTGGTCTACAAAGCTCGTGTCCAGAGTCCTTGATCCTTAAGACAGAAAAGAACGATTTCACACAACAAGGAGTTACACAGTAAATGGTAGAGCCTTGGAGAGTGCTGTAAAACGGAGAGACCTAGGGGTACAAATACATAGTTTCCTGGAAGTAGAGACACAGGTAGACAGGTTGGTGAAGAAGGCATTTGATTCGCTTGCCTTCATCAGTCAGGGCATTGAGTACAGAAGTTGGGGGACATCATGTTACAACTGTGCAAGTCTTTTGGGAGACCACACTTGGGAGTATTGTGTACAGTTCAGGAAGGATGTCATTAAGCTGGAAAGGGTGCAGAAAAGCTTCACAAGGACGTTGCCTAGACTGGAGGGCTTGAGTTATAAGGAGAGACTGGACAGGCTAGGACATTTTTCCCTGGAGCACAGGAGGATGATGCGTGACCTTATAGAGGTAGATAACATCACGAGGGACATAGATAAGGGGGATGGTCACAGTCATTTTCCCAAGGTAGGGGAGTCTAAAACTAGAGGGCATAGGTTTGTGAGAGGGAAAAGATTTAAAAGGGACTTGATGGTCAACTTTTTCACACAGTGGGTGGGGGGTATATAGAATGAGCATTTAAAATACACTTAGACAGGTACATGGATAGGACCGTCCACCTTATCTTCCTGGAGCTGAGTGACCAGAACCGCGCACAATACTCCAAATGTGGGCGTGAATTTGAGAATTAAAGAAGATGTGGACAAGTTCCTTTATTGATAGCAAAATCGCTTCTGAATAAGTCTTTCAGATGAAAGTCAAGGGTGTGACCAACCTTACGAGGTATAGCAGGAAGGATAAAGAGCCATGGGGGTCAACAGAATATACTTGGATCTCAAAAACCCTTCAGTAGAATACTGCAAAATAGTCATAACATGTGGAATCAGAGGGACACATAGCAGAGTGAATGAAAATTGAATACAAACAAAAAGAGACAATGGGGGTTAGAGGTAGTTATGCTAACTTGCAACTGGTGGAAATTGGTTTTCCACGAGTATCAATGATAACATTAGCCATTGTACCATAGGAAGGAACAGATTAAACCTTTACTCCTGAAAACATTGCTCCACGTATAACACAGAATGAGGAGTAAACAGGCCCTTTACTCCTGGTAACAGTCTCCCTGTACAGTACCAAATGAAGAACCCACTACCCCTTTAATCCTGAAAATACTATTGCCTATAAAGAGAATACAGTGACCTTTCATTCAGGAAAAAGTGCCTGATAATTTACAAGTGACCATGAAAACCATTTCAAATTTTTTGTCTATCTCTTGAATTCCGAATTCTGTATAGTTCCTACCTTGAAGAATAAGACCCGAATTCTGAATGGTGAAAATAAACATGGCAAACGGAGCAAGCGGAGACTTGGCAACGATGATCTGCAACAAGACCAGAGGACAAAGGGAGATGAGTTAAAGGTAACTGAGCCAGTTCAAGTCTGCAGGAAGCATATTAGGTATGGCTGCCTCTCACAATATCTTCCTCCACCTTCAAGTTATTATGAAAATTACCAATTTACAGTCAAGAAGAAATACATTAATGGAATTTAGGAAGAGGAGAAGGCCACTCAGATTCTCATTAGCAATTCAATGCAATCACAATACATACCCATTTTGTCCCACATCCTTTAAGACTTTTCTTCAACTAAAGTCTATCAATCTCAGATCTGAAACTAACAATTGCCCTATCAACAATGGCAGCTCTTAGAAGAGAACTGCAAATTCTATAAAGAAGAATTTGACTTGTCCCCTTTGACCCCACCAATTTTTATCGATGCACCATAGAAAGCATCCTATCCAGATGCATCACAGCTTGGTATGGCAACTGCTCAGCCCAAGACTGCAAGAAATTGGAGACAGTTGTGGACACGGATCAGCACATCACAGAAACCAGGATCCCCTACATAGACACACAAAATGCTAGCTGAACTCAGCAGGTCAGGCAGCATCTATGGAGGGAAATAAACAGTCATCGTTTCGGGTCAAGACCATTCTCGACCAGAAACGTCGACTGTTTATTTCCCTCCACAGATGCTGCCTTACCTGCTGAGTTCAGCTAGCATTTTGTTTGTCGCTCCAAATTCCAGCACCTGCAGTATCTCTTGTGTCCCCTCCATGGACTCAGTCTACAATTCTCACTGCCTCTGTAAAGCAGCCAACACAATCAAAGACCCCACCCACCACTGATATTCTCTCTTCTCCCCTCTCCCATGGGGCAGAAGATTCAAAAGCCTGAAAGCATGTACATCCAGGCTCAAGGACAGCTTGTATATCGCTGTTATAAAACTACTGAACGGTCCCTTAGTGCAATAAGATGGACTCTTGACCTCACAATCTACCTCATTATGACCTTGCACCTTATTGTCTGCCTGCATTGCACATTCTCTGTAACTGTAACACTTTATTTTGCATTCTGTCATTGTTTTTCCCTTGTACTACCTCAACGTACTGATGTGATGAAATGATCTGTATGGATGGCATGCAAAACAAAATTCTTCTCTGTACCTCGGTACATGTGACAATAATAAACCAATTTACCAATTTCTTGCAGCATCTACATGCGGAATTATTTTCCTAATTTCACTGCTGAAAGGCCTGTTTCAGAGTATTACTCCAAAGATAAACTCCTCAGCCAACAGAAGAGCTCTTCATTTACCTATAACTTCCTTTTGATGTCTTGAATACTTCAAATCACCTTTTAACCTTCTAAGTTCTAGACATTGCAACCCTAGCTTGTGCATAAACTCCTCATAATCCAGGAGGCATCTACTCTGCATTTCTTCCAAGACTAATCCTTCTCAGGGTGCTGACAGCACTCCAGGTACAGTCTAACCACAGCTCTACAGCTCTACAGAGCTGTGGAATAATTTCTAACCACTTGTCAACAGCTCTCTGTGTGCTGCAGAATGTGTTGAGAATGTTACTTTAGTGCCTGTAGTTCTTACTGTGACGGTTGTCCATACTGCGGACGTTTCTTCACCTTTGGGTAAAAACCATCAAAGTTTTCTTGCAGCACTCTTCAAAGGTCAAGAACTAGAGAGTGAAAAAGCATGGCAATAAACAGCACAGGACTAGAATGTGCCTTATACACCGTAGATCAACTATGGCAGTGTGTTAGTGCTTAAATAATGATGGCCCTCACCATCCCAGTCTGGGCTTGGTGCAAACTCCAAACCCTCTGCGCCTTAATCCAAATCTCTAAAACCACCCCCTCCTTTAAAATGTGATGCTATCTCCTGCTATCCTTCTCCTTCATATCTTACACTGCTGAAATACACATCAATGCCTTTGTTTCCTTGAGATTTGACTACTGCAATACATTCTTGGCTAGTCTTAGCCCACCTTTCACTCCCTGCCAGCTTAACTTGTCCCAGAACTCCGCTGTGTGGCCCAACACATACTAAACCCCCTGCCCACTGATGTACAGTGGTTCCAGTTAATATTGTAGACTCTCTTATTTGCTTTCCAATATCTCCTTTCCTTATCATAGGAGAAAGATCATAAAACAGTACAGCACAGGAATAGGCCCTTCGGCCCACCATGTCTGTGCCAACCATGATACTAATCTGAACTAATCCCATCGGCCTGCCCAAGGTCCATACCTCTGTATTCCCTGACTGTTCATGTACCTGTCTAGATGCTCCTTAAACGTTACTATCATATCTGCTTCTATTACTTCACCTAGCTGTGTGTTCCAGGCCCCTACCAGTCTCTGTGTAAAGAATCTTGCCTCACAAATCTCATAGAACATAGAACACCACAGCACAGTACAGGCCCTTCAGCCCACAATGTTGTGCCGACATTTTATCCTGTTCTAATATCTATCTAACCCTTCCCTCCCAAATGTTAACCCTTCCCTCCCATTTCTCTATCATTCATGTGGCTATCTAAGAGTCTCTTAAAAGTACCTACTGTATCTGCCCCCACAACCTCTGCCAGCAGTGCGTATCACGCACCCACCACTCTGTGTAAAAAACTTACCTCTGACATCCCCCATTTACCTTCCTCCAATCACCTTAAAATTATGCCCCCTCGTGTTAGCCATTTTTGCCCTGGGAGAAAGTCTCTGACAGTCCACTTGATCTATGCCTCTTATTATCTTGACACCTCTATCAAGTCACCTCTCATCCTCCTTCTCTTCAAAGAGAAAAGCCCTAACCACTCAATCTCCTTTAAAACTTTTCCTCTCTCACCTTAAACCTATGCCTTCTAGTATTTGGCTTTTCACGTTGGGAAAAAGACTATATCTATTTATGCCCCTCATAATTTTATATACTTCTATCAGGTCATCCATCCTCCCAATATCATTAATCTCCACCAGTCCTGCACTACCCTCTGAGATATCTGTGCACTCTGACCTCTTGATCATCTGTGATTTTTAAGCACTCATCCATCAGCAGCCATGTTTTCAGTTGTTAAAGCAATGGATTTGTCTTTTCCTCCCTTAACCTCAGCCTCTCAATCAGTGTTTACTCCATTATGTGGAATATCAAGCACCTCATTCTATCGTGTGAAAGGTGACCCTTGAGAATACAAGGAGGTGCAGTGTGTTGATCTACTCCACGTACAGAACATTGGGAGTTGGGACTAAGGCAGCCATCAGTGTATGCCCTGCTACAGAATCTAATTGGTAGAATTGTGTCTCAGGGTGATCAGATTGCTCATATTTCATCCATTTCTCATAAAAGGAGGCATTTCAGCTCATCGAATCTATGCTGGCACTCAGAACATTCTCATTAGTTCTACTCCTCCAATTATTTCCCTGTCGCTTACTCTCTCTCACATGCCCATCAACCCTCACCACTCCCCTGGCCCTGATCCCCCACCCACCCACGTACACTAGGGGTAACTTACAGTTGCCAGTTAATCCAAACTTAGGGATGTGTGAGGAAATCAGGGGGGAGAGCCACTTGATCACAGAGTGAATGTGGAGACACCACACAGACAGAACTGGAGGTCAAGTATCTATTACGACTTTTTTAGGTAGGTTATCTACCCGAAAACATATCCTTCTATCTATGCATGTTAAACTGGCACGGGTAAAATAATAAATTAAAATAAAAAAGACTGCACTGGTGAGTCTTGGTGTGGCCAACCAAGTTAGCACAATGTCTACATTATCTGATATGTTGAAGCAAAATTTAAAAAAAATATTAAAACAAACTTTATTAACGTAGCCCAAGACAAATATAAAAAGTAAAAAAAAACATGCAAAGCCACCACCAATTATATAAAACTGACAAAGTTTAAGAATCGATTAAAAAAAATGCAGAATTTCAAGCATCTCAGCTAGCGCTTCCCTTGATACCAAGGAGGTAAAACTTTTATATCAAGTGATGCTCAAATACCTCATGGCCAATAAAAAGGGATCACTTCTCCCGGCACCAAAATAGATGACCTCATCAACACCAGAGCTGAGAGGCAGCAGTGTTAACTTGACAACTCCTTGCGCAAGCACACACGATCTAGATCCTGGAAGCATCAAGAAAGTCCTCAAATCAAGAAAGCATCAAATAAGGTCGCCCCTCATTCTCCTGCGTTCCAAGGAATAAAGACCTAGCCTGGCCAAACTCTCCCTGTAACTCAGGCCCTCTAGTCCTGGCAACATCCTCGTAAATCTTTTTGCTTATTCCTGCTTCTGCTTCCTGCTAAATCTTCTTGATTTTTGCTTATATGTCTTCCTAGCCATAGCCCACATCATCCTTTGGAAGAGAAATTATAGCCATAGAGTCATAGAGAATGGAAACAGGCCCATCGGCCCGCTGAGTCTGCACTGAGCAACAGCCACCCATTTATATTAACCTGACATTAATCCCATTTTTTTATTCTTCCCCACAGTTCCAGCAATTTCCCTCAGATTCTACCACTCATCTGCACACTAAGGGCAACTTACAGTGGCCAATTAACCCACCAACTCACACATCTTTGGGATGTGGGAGGAAACCAGGATACATAGAGGAAACTCATGGGATCACAGGGAGAATGTACAAACTCCACACTTACAGCACGCAAGGTCAGGATCGAACCCAGGTCACTAGCAGTATGAGGCAGTGATTTTGCTAGCTACACCACTGTATTTGTAAAGGAATTGTTGGAAGTAGGAAAGGTAGAGGAACTATAATGCCTGCAAGTCATGAACTGCAGAAGCTGATTCAAAATTGAAGGAGCAATTGTTTTGTGAGCATGACTTCTTTGACCAAGATGAGCTCAATGTACTGATGGATGAAAACCAAATATTTGTGAGGGTCTGTATGGTTGGTAGCTCACAGGGCGCTGAACTGAACCACTGTTCTCACTTACACTGAGTCTGCATCGAAGGTTTTTTTTTCCTTTATTAATTTATCAGAAGAATCTTTTATTGCTAACTTCATATAAAGGACTATGCCTGTGACAACTCTTTACACTTCCTTATATTGGTTATGGGCACGTTTCTTTTAATCTGGTAATCATAGAAGTCTGAGAACTCCCCTCCTCCCACGCAGCCCAGAAGGAAGCTTGTGTTCCAAACCAGAGAATGTTATAATTGTTCTCACTGGCCTTGGCTTAAGAGGAACAACGTTAGCCATGTTTCTCGAGCACTACGGAGTGGCCTTGACATAAAGAGTGTAGATGTTCTGGTCATCACACTACAGGAAGGATGTGGTTAAGCTAGAGAAGGTGCAGAAAAGATTTACAAGGATGTTGCCTGGATTGGAGGGCTTGAGTTATAAGGAGAGATTGGACAGGCTGGGTCTGTTTTCCCTGCAACAAAGGAGACTAAGAGGTGACGTGATAGAGGGATATAAAATTATGAGAGGCATAGATAAGGTAGATAGCCAGTGTCTGTTTCCCATGGTTACCTAAAACTTGAGGGCATAGGTTTAAGGTGAAAGAGAGGAGGTTGAAAGGGGATCTGAGGGGGTAAATGTTTCTCACAAGGTGTAGTTAGTATCTGTAATGAGCTGCTGGAGGAGGTGGTGGAGGTAAGAACAGGAACGACATTTAAGAGGCATCTAGACAGGTACTTGAATGAGCAAGATATAGAGCGATACAAAATTAATACAGGCAAGTGGGATTAGTATAGATGGTCAGCACAGTCGTAGTGGGTCAAAGGGCCTGTTTCAATGCTGTACAACTCTATGACTCTGTGCTGGGTGAGGAAAACATTAGGGTTAAGGTTAGGACTCGGAGCACATCAACAATCAGAATGGCCTACTCAATGAGCCAGAACACTCAACCTGCTGTCTGCCAGTATCCTAGCTGGCAGGAACAACCACAATGCCGGCTGCTCGGCAAACCCTGTTAACCCTATTTCCTTTAACCCGACCAAACTCCTGAGTTCAGCAGTCCCTACACTGGCCTATCAACAAGCGTGATCAGCACAAACATGACAAGCCCCCACCACTCCGCCCCCAAATAACAGGTTGTTCAAGTCAAGTCCAGCACTTACCCGATACAAGTCATTGGGTGGATAATTATTTCCATAATGAGTCTTTAATTCAATGGACGTGAATGTATAGCTAGGTTCCAATTAGATTGCTTAACTTGAACTGATAGGGTGGATAATTTTTTAGCTATTTCAGTATTTATTTCTATTTTCAGTCAGGTAAATCTTTAGTTATATTTAGAACATAATAATTATGCACATCTTCACAATTCTCTGCGTCATTCAGTAGAATAAATAACACCACTTGCAGAACCAGTAATGGGGTCTGTCAATCTATGTTGTTTTACGAATGTTATTTTTCACAGCTAGATTAGGACTCAGCTACTGCTTATTAAGACCACTTCATTACTTGAGAAAAGATATACTGGCTTTGGAGGTGGTGCAGAGGAGGTTCACCAGGTTGATTCCTGAGATGAGGGGGTTAGCCTATGAGGAGAGATTGAGTCACTTGGACTATACTCTCTGGAATTCAGAAGAATAAGAGAGGACCTTATAGAAACACATAAAATTATGAAAGAGGTAGATAAGATAGTGGCAGGAAAGCTGTTTCCACTGTTAAGTGAGAGTAGAACTAGGCGACATAGCCTCAAGATATGGTGGAGCAGATTAAGGACGCAGATTAGGAGAAACTGCTTTTTCCCACAGAGTAGTGAATCTGTGGAGTTATCTGCCCAGTGAAGCAGTAGAGGCTACCTCATTAAGTATATTTAAGACACAGTTAGATAGATTTTTGCATAGTAGGGGAATTAAGGTTTATGGGGAAAAGGCAGGTAGGTGTCATGGCTAGATCAGCCATGATCCTATTGAATATCAGAGCAGGCTCGACGGGCCAGATGGCCTACTATTTCTTATGCTTCTTCTGCTCCTTCTTCTGCTCCTATTTCTTATGCCATCTCACTACAGGCAATGACATGGGAGAGGATGATCGCTCTGGTATCTCACTTGAAGAGAGGTATTTCTGACAGTGTAGCACTCCCTCAGTACGGCACTGAACCGCCAGCCAGGATTATGTAAAATTTTTCAAGAATCCCTTATCCAAGATCATTCTGCACTAAAATATTTCCATCAGATAGCGATGTCTACAGACATCGGAAAGAATTTGGAAGACTACAGCGTGTGGTCCATTAAGGCCAGCTTTTGGTTTCAATGATAAAGTGCAGAACTACAGACACAGGCACAGGCACAAGCCTGCTCAGATATGTAATGCTTGGACTGGGATCTGTATGCACTTGGAATGAATAGGCTCTGAGAAACAGGAATGCTACATTTAGTTGAAAAATGTCTTCATCAGGACTGTGTCATTTCTGGTATGCTGCAGTGTTATCTGAAGCAACCACTCAGAGGAACAGTCAAGGAGCTGGGTCAAAGTTATGTTGGAGCCTTGCTAATTCAAAAACTTGGATTTATACAATGCCTTCTATAAGTTCAAGAATTTTATAACCAATGAAGTCTTTCTAAAGTGCAGTTGTAAGGCAGGAACCAGCAGCAAGTTACCATACATTAAGCACAGACAGATAGCAAAGTGTGAACTACCAAATATTTTAAAGATTTGGATTCCACAACTCAATCCAAATCACAACTTCAGAAACGTTATGAAATTGGGGGAATGATGCAAGGAATTCCTGGGCCACACCTGCTCAACGTGGAGCAGGAGTATTTTGTGATGACACTGAGAACCTTGAGTTCCTCCACTGAATGCAGATGGAGGGCACGTCCACCTGAACCAACCACCCTCTTGCACTTTCTTCCAGCCTGTGGCAGAGTCTGCGAGTCCCACATTGGCCTCGTCAGCTACCTCAGAACCGGAGTGGAAGCAAGTCATCCTCGATTCCAAGGGACCGTCCAAGAAGAAAGATGAAACACTGATCTATAGCTGGTTAGCAAAAGGTTATCACTTGTTCTACAACAGGTGGAACAGGCCAATCGCCAGTCCATTATTTTCATTAAGTCATAGAGTCGCACAGCACAGAAAAGGACCCTTTGGCCCAACACATCCATGCTGACCATACTGTCCATCCACATTAATCCCATTTGCCCACATTAAGTCAGTACCCTTCTGTGCCTTGCCTATTTAAGTGGCTGTTTAGATGCCTCAAATATAGTGATTGTATCTGATTCCACCACCTCCTCTGGCAGTGAATTCCAGATATCAACCACTCTCTGTGTAAAATAACTTTTCCCTCTAATCCCCTTTAAAATTTCTTCTTTTCCCATTAAATCTTTGCCTATGTTTTTGATACCCCTGCCATAAGGTTCTGACTACCTACTCTGTTTATGGCTCTCATAATCGTACTTCCTTCTATCAGGTCATCCCTCAGCTGCCTTCACCCAGGGAAATTTTTTTTTGAGATCCTGTTGGCTAACTGCTAATCTGTGAGCGGACACCAAAGTTGGATCCTTGAAGAAATAGCTTTTCTGCAGAAAGGAGTTAAAGCAGCAAAACCCATGTGTCCAGACCTTCTGCTCGGCTAACAATGCATCAGAATTTATAAGCCTGTGGCTTCAAAGTGATCACCATTTAATGACCCGTAAGGACTCAGGAACAAGAGTGAAAAAAACAAAGTAGCTACCAGAAATCTGAAATGATGATAGAAAATACTGAAAATACTCGGTGGGGGAGACACTGGGATCCAGGGAAAGTTGGCAAACTGGATCCAAAATTGGCTCAGGAAAAGGAGGCAGAGGGTGATGGTGGAAGGTGTGATTGGGAGCCTGTGAGGAGTGGTATACCACAGGGATCTGTGCTGGAATTCCTACTGTTTGCTGTATGCAATAACAGTCTGGATATGAAGAGGTAGGGGAGGTCCTGAATGAATACTTTGCTTCAATATTCACCAGTGACAGAGACCTTCACGCTTGTGAGGATTGCGTACAACAGGCTGATATGCTAGGACATGTCAACATGAGGAAAGAGGATGTGGTGGAACTTTTGAAAAACATTAGGATAGATAAACCACAGAGGCCGGATAGGATCTATCCAAGGTTATTACAGGAAGCGGGGGAAGAGATTGCTGCGCTTTTGGCAATGATCTTTGTGTCCTCACTGGCCACAGGAGTAGTGCCAGATGATTGGAGGATGGCAAGTGTTGTTCCTTTGTTTAAGAAAGGGAGTAGGGATAACCCTGGGAATTACAGACCAGTGAGTCTTACTTCAGTGGTGGGCAAATTACTGGAGAAAGTTCTTAGAGACAGGATTTATGGGCATTTGGAGAAGCACAGGCTGATTAGGGACAGTCAGCATGGCTTTGTGAGGGGCAGGTCGTGTCTCACGAGCCTGACTGATTTCTTTGAGGATGTGACAAAGCACTTTAAAGAAGGTAGAGCAGTGGATGTAGTGTACATGGATTTTAGTTAGGTGTTTGATAAGGTTCCTCATGGAAGGCTCATTCAGAAAGTCAGGAGGCATGGGATCAAGAGAAACTTGGCTGTGTGGATTCAGAATTGGCTCGCCCATAGAAGACAGGGGGTGGTGGTAGATGGACCATATTCTGCCTGGAGGTCGGTGACCAGTTGTGTTCCGCAGCGTACTATTCTTGGACCCCTGCTCTTTGTGATTTTTATAAATTACTTGGATGAGGATGTGGAAGGGTGGGTTAGTAAGTTTGCTGATGACACAAAGGTTGGTGGTGTTGTGGATAATGTAGAAGGTTGCTGCAGAGTACAAGACATTGATAGGATGCAGACCTATCTGAAGTGGCAGATGGAGTTCAACCCAGAAAAGCATGAAGTGATATACTTTGGGAGATCAAATTTGAAGGCAGAATACAAGGTTAATGGCAGGACTCTGAGCAGTGTGGAGGAACCAGAGGGATCTTGGGGTCCACGTCCATAGATCCCCCAAGGTTGCTGAGCAGGTCAATAGGGTTGTTAAGAAAGCGTATAGTGTGTTGGCCGTCATTAGTTGGGCTATTGAGTTCAAGAGCCATGAGGTAATTTTACAGCACTATAGAACTCTGGTTGGACTGTGGCGACTTACTGGTATTGAACCGGCTCTCGAGATCGTGAGCGTCGTTGGAGGCCCCGACTGACCCAAGATGGCGTGGGGCCCTCCTTCTCCATCGTTGGGCTAGAAAAGCCCGTGCACGGGAAGGTCAGGTGACCCGCGTGTGACATCAGCGCGGGAACTGTAACGCGGGAAGAGTTTTGGTATTAAAAGGCGCACCGCGCCCCTGTCGAGCAATCGACTTCTGACTCCAAGCAACAGAATCCGTGTCTTTATTCTATAGTAGTGTAGCTAGCCGCTACATTGGTGACCCCGACGGGCCCAAACGTTTTTGGACCCATGATGTCCACGCAACAAGAGGTACAGGCAGTAGCCCTTAAACTGCCCACCTTTTGGCCCCTCCGGCCACGTGTTTGGTTCGACCAGGCCAAGGCCCAGTTCCAGATTCGCCAGGTCACCAGGGACAACACCAAGTACTACTACGTGGTGAGCGCCCTCGACCAAGACACCGCAGCCCAGGTCAAGGACTTCATTCAGGCACCCCCGGAAGAGGAGAAGTATGATAAGTTCAAGACCCTCCTTCTTGAGACTTACGGCCTTTCCCGACGTGAACGGGCCTCCCGCCTCCTCCACCTCGATGGGATGGGATGGGTTGCGCTCATGAACGAGATGTTCGACCTGGCAGACGGACACAAACCCTGCCTGATGTTTGAGCAGGCCTTTCTGGAGCAGTTACCCAACGACATCCACCTGCTCCTGGCGGATGCCGACTTCAGCGACCCCTGGAAGGTGGCCGCCCGGGCTGATGTCCTTTGGTGGGCGAAGGACAGCGAGGCATCTGTCAAGCGTGTTGCCACGCCAAGTACCCAGTGGCCCAGCAGGCCAGACCCGGCAATCGAACGCACCCCACCCGCCACCAGGTCTGAGACACCGACCGACCAATGGTGTTTCTACCACCAGCGGTGGGGCGCAGACGCCTGCAGGTGCTGGCCACCATGGAGGTTTCGGGGAAATGCCAGGGCCAGCCGCCGCTGATGGCTACGGCGGCTGGCCACCCGGATAGCCTCTTGCGAATGTGGGACAGGCATTCTGGCCGCCATTTCCTGGTAGATAATGGGGCCGAAGTCAGCGTCATGCCTCCCAACAGCCACGAGACTCGCAACCGCACACCAGGACCTGCTTTCAGAGCCGCCAACGGCAGCGCCATCCGGACCTTTGGCACCAGTTCGGTGCAACTCCAGTTCGGCACCAGCAACTTTACCTGGACATTCATCCTGGCCACCGTTGCGCAACCACTCCTCGGGGCAGACTTCCTTCGCGCCAACAGTCTGCTGGTTGACCTGCGGGGTAAGCATTTGGTACATGCCAGGGCCTTCCAAGCATCCTCGTTGGGTGAGGCTAAGCTACCGGGCCCGCACCTTGACTCCGTCACCACGCCGATCAACGAGTTCGTCAGGGTCCTGGCAGAGTTCCCGTCTGTGCTAACGCCCCAGTTCTCCACCACCTTGCCCAAGTACGGCATCCAGCATCACATCCCCACCCAGAGCCCACCCCTCCACGCCCGCACCCGATGGCTACCCCCGGACAAGCTCCGCCTCGTGAAGGAGGAATTCAAGAAGATGGAGGAATTGGGGATCATCCGCAGGTCGGACAGCCCATGGGCCTCTCCGCTACACATGGTCCCCAAGGCAGCCGGAGGCTGGCGACCCTGGGTCTATTACCGACGCCTGAACGACATAACTACCCTGGACTGGTACCCCGTGCCTCATATTCAGAACTTCGCTGCCAATCTGCACGGGCGGTCCATTTTTTCCAAGGTCGACCTCGTCCATGGCTATCACCAGATCCTGGTGCATCCGGACGACATTCCAAAGACGGTGCTAATTACACCTTTTGGCCTCTTTGAATTCATCCGAATGCCCTTTGGCCTCAAGAACGCTGCTCAGTCCTTCCAACGACTGATGGACGCGGTTGGGCGTGACCTTGACTTCGTCTTCATATACCTCGACGACATCTTGATCGCCAGCAGCAGCTGCCAGGAACATCTCACGCACCTCCGCCAACTCTGTTCTCGCCTGAGGGATTCCGGCCTGACCATCAACCCAGCCAAATGCCAGTTCGGGCTCGAGACAATCAATTTCCTGGGCCATCAGATCGACAAACATGGCGCCTTGCCCCTGCCGGCAAAGGTCGACGCCATCCGCCACTTCGCCAGACCCACCTCCAGCAAGGGCCTGCAGGAATTTCTCGGTATGGTAAACTTTTATCACCGATTCCTACCATCCGCAGCCCACATCATGCGCCCGTTGTTTGCTCTCCTGTCGGGCGGAAGCAAGGACCTTGTTTGGTCAGAGGATGCTGACACCGCGTTTGTCAAAACCAAGCAGGCCTTGGCGGACGCGGTCACGTTGGTGCATCCTCGTACGGACGTCCCGACTGCCCTCACGGTTGATGCCTCCAGCACAGCAGTCGGAGGCGTTCTAAAGCAGCTCATCAAAGGGCGTTGGCAACCGCTGGCGTTCTTCAGCAGACACCTTCAACCACCAGAGCTCAAATATAGCGCCTTCGACCGCAAGCTGTTGGCGTTGTACCTGGCCATCAGACACTTCCGATACTTCTTAGAGGGCAGGCCATTTACAGCTTTCACCAACCACAAGCCATTGACCTTCGCTTTCAACAAGGTCTCAGATCCCTGGTCAGCACAGCAGCAGCGGCACTTGTCATACATCTCAGAGCACACCACTGACATCCGCCATCTGTTTGGGAAAAAGAATGCGGTCGCGGATGCACTTTCTCGGCCCAGTATCCAAGTTTTGTCCCAGAGGGTGGATTTCGGCGCCTTGGCGGAGGCACAACAAACAGACATGGAGATGCCCAGCTATCGCACCGCAGTCTCGGGCCTGCAACTGCAAGACCTACAGGAAGGCCCCGGTGAGCGCACCCTGCTCTGCGATATCTCCACCGGTAAATCCCGCCCCATCGTTCCAGCTGCCTGGCGTCAACGGGTGTTTGATTCCATCCACGGCCTGGCACACCCATCCATCCGGACTACTGTCCGGATGGTGTCCAATAAGTTCGTCTGGCATGGCCTGCGTAAACAGATTTCCGAATGGGCCCGGTCCTGCACACACTGCCAAACCTCGAAAGTACAGCAGCATGTCAAGGCCCCTCTGCAGGACTTTCAACTTACCCACCGGAGGTTCGACCATATCCACGTCGACCTTGTCAGTCCCCTCCCAGTCTCCCGAGGAGCGCGGTACCTCCTCACAATTGTTGACCGCTTTACCCACTGGCCCGAAGCAATTCTCCTTGCGGACACCTCCACCTAGTCCTGCGCACGGGTCCTTTTGTCAACTTGGGTGGCCCGTTTTGGTGTCCCGGCCCATATCACCTCAGACAGGGGAGCTCAATTCACCTCCGGCCTGTTGTCTACCGTCGCTGACTTGTGGGGTTCCCAGATCCACCTCACCACTGCCTATCATCCACAATCCAATGGGCTGGTGGAGAGGTTCCATCGACACCTGAAGTCGGCACTCATGGCCCACCTTAAGGGGCCCAACTGGGTGGACGAACTCCTCTGGGTCCTGCTGGGGATACGTACCGCGCCAAAAGAGGACCTGCATGCCTCGTTCGCAGGGATGGTCTACGGAATGCCCTTGGTCGTCCCAGGCAAGTTCCTACCAGCCCCTCGGGGGCCAAGGGAAGAACCTGCTGCGACGCTCGACTGGCTGCGCGAACGGCTTGGCAACCTGGCCCCGATACCCACCTCACAACACGGACAGGCCCCGACCCGTATGCCGACGTCCCGCCAAGACTGTAAGTTTGTCTTTGTCAGGAGGGGCGTGCACTGAACACCGCTGCAACGGCCATATGAAGGGCTATTCCGGGTCA
Source organism: Pristis pectinata (assembly GCF_009764475.1). Taxonomy (NCBI): domain Eukaryota; kingdom Metazoa; phylum Chordata; class Chondrichthyes; order Rhinopristiformes; family Pristidae; genus Pristis; species Pristis pectinata. Next base: position 87,787,301 of record NC_067405.1, on the reverse strand, counting down.
TCAAGAACAATGGGTCTACGTTTGTGCTGGACATTGGGGGGCGCGAGGAGGTTTTTACAATTGACCGGCTGAAGCCGGCTCACTTAGACCTGGACCAACCGGTAGTGGTCCAGCGAGCGCAACGCAGGGGCAGGCCACCCAAGTCATAGTTTATTTAATTCTGGCTTTCGCGACGGTATCGCCGGTTCTGGGGGGCGGTTATGTGGCGACTTACCGGTATCAAACCGGCCCCCGAGATTGCGAACATTGTCGGAGGCCCCGACCCAAGATAGCGCGGGGCCCTCCTTCTTCTCCATCGTTGGGCTAGGAAAGCCCAAGCGCGGGAAGGTCAGGTGACCCGCGCGTGACATCAGTGCGGGAACTGTAACGCGGGAAGCGTTTCGGCATTAAAAGGCGCACCGCGCCCCTGTCGAGCAATCGACTTCTGACTCCAAGCAACAGACTCCGTGTCTTTATTCTATAGTAGTGTAGCTAGCCGCTACAAGACCACACTTAGAATATTGTGTTCAGTTCTGGTTGCCTCATTATAGGAAGAATATGGAAGCTTTAGAGAGGGTTCAGAGGAGATTTACCAGGATGCTGCCTGGATTGGAGAGCATGTCTTATAAGGATAGGTTGAGTGAGCTTTGGAGAGAAGGATGAGAGGTGACTTGATAGAGATCTACAAGATGATAAGAGGCATAGAGACTCTTTCCTAGGGCGAAAATGGCTAACATGAGGGGGCATATTTTTAAGGTGATTGGAGGAAGGTATAAGGGGGATATCTGAGGTAAGTTTTTTACACAGAGAATGGTGGGTGGGTGGAACGCACTGCTGGCAGAGGTTGTGGGGGCAGATACATTAGGGACATTTAAGAGACCCATAGCCACATGAATGATAGAGAAATGGGGGGCTATGTGGGAGGGAAGGGTTAGATGGATATTAGAGCAGGATAAAATGTCGGCACAACATTGTGGGCCGAAGGGCCTGTAATGTGCTGTAATGTTCTATGTTCTCATGAATGGTAGGGCCTTGTGGACGAATAGAGGGATCTTGGTAAACAAGTCCAAGGATCCCTGAAGGTCACAGCACAGGTAGATAGTGTGGTGAAGAATGCATAAGGAACGCTTGCTTTCATTAGCAGGGGTATAGATTGAGAGCAGGAAAATAATTGTCCAACTTCATAAAACATTGGTTCGGCAACAGCTGGAGCACCATGCACAGTTCTGTCTCCACACTATAGGAAGGTGTAATTGTACTGGAGAGGGTGCAGAGGAGATTCACTTGGATGTTATCTGGGTTGGAGTGTTTCAGTCACCAGGAGAGAATGGGTTCATTTTCCTATGAGCAGAGGAGGCTAAGGGGAGACCTGACAGAGTTGTACAGAATTATGAGCAGCATTGATCGGGTAGATGGTAAGAAATTTTTCCCCATAGCAGAGGTATTTAAAACTCAAGGGCATATGTTTAGGGTAAGGGGTAGGAGATTTTTTAGGGCACCTGAGAAAGAACTTTTTCACCCAGAGGATGGTTGGAATCTGAAACACACTGCAAGTAGTAAAAACAGGTACTCTCACAACATTTGAGAAGTATCTAGATGAGTATTTGAATCGCCAAGGCATAGAAGGCTATGGGCCAAGTGCTGGTAAATGGGATTAGTATAGATAGGTAGTCAGGGAGAATAGAGCACAGAAACAGGCCCTTCAGTCCAGTGAATCAGCGACAAACATCAACCACCCATTTACATTGATCCTATATTAATCCCATTTTTTTCACATCAACTCCATCCGGATTCTACCACTAACCAACATACCAGGAGCAATCTACAGTGGCTAATTAACCTACCAACCTGCACGTCTTTGGGCCATGGGAGGAAACTGGACCATCCTGCCCATAAATTTATTTGGACCATTTCTGACACTTCTCTCCCTTTTCTGGATCTCTCCATCTCAGGAGATGGACTATCCACCGATATCTACTATAAAACCACTGACTCCCATAGCAACCTCGACTACACCTCCTTCCATCCTGTAAGGACACTGTCCCTCTCCATCAGCTTCTCCGTCTCCACCACAATCCGTTCTCAAACTGGGTCTTTCTGCTCCAGGACTCCTGAAATGTCCTCCTTTTTTCAGGAAACGTGGCTTTCCTTCTACCATAGTTGATGAAGTCCTTACCTACATTTCCCAGACTTCTGCTCTCACCACCATCCCACCCTCTTCTGTTCTGTCCTCAGCTTTCATCCCACCAGCCTCCATATCCAGCACATTATTCTTCACCACTTCCACCAGCTGCAACGGGATCCCAGCACCTGTCACATCTTGCCCTCTCCCCTCCTTTCTACTTTACACAAGGACCGCTTTCTTTGTGACTCCCTGGTCCACTCATCAATCCCCACCAACCCACCGCTGTCCCCTGGCACTTCCCCTTGCGACCATAATGGCTTTCCTAACATGAGAGGACATAATTTTAAGGTGATTGGAGGAAGGTATAAGGGGGATGTCAGGGGTAAGTTTTTTACACAGAGAGTGGTGGGTGCGTGGAACGCACTGCCTGCAGAGGTTGTGGGGGCAGATACATTAGGGACATTCAAGAGACTCTTAGATAGACACATAAATGATAGAAAAATCAGGGGCTATGTGGGAGGGAAGGGTTAGATAGATCTTAGAGCAGGATAAAATATCGGCAAACTTTGTGGGCCAAAGGGCCTGTACTGTGCTGTTGTGTTCCATGTTCATAGGAGGTGAAACACCTGTCCCCATGCCACCTCCCTTGCCACCATCCATGGACCTAAACAGCTCTTCCAGGTGAGGCAGAGATTCAAATGCACCTCCTGTAACCTGGGTCTATTGGATTCAGAGTGTGGCCTCTTCTACACTGGTGAGACCAAGTGTAGACTAGGCGAGCATTTTGTGGAGCACCTACACTCTGTCCGCAATGTCCATCTTGTGCTTCTGGTTGCATGTCATTTTAACTCTCCTTCCCACTCCCACACTGACCTCACCACACTGTCTGACCTCTGCCTTCTCCACTATTGCCATGGTGAGGTCAAACACAAACTAGAAGAACACTACCTTATGTCCCACTTGGGCAGCCAACAACCCAATGGTATGAACGTTGAACTTTCTAATTTCAGGTAACCCACATCCCCGTGTTCCTTTCTCACTCCCAGCAGTCCATCCAGGGTCTCTGTTCGCCTTTACCATCCTCCCCTCCCCCCCATTACCTGGATCCATTACCCTCCCCCACCTGGTTCTACCTGTCCATCATCCCTCACTTACTGGTTACATTTATCACTTTCTAGCCCCTGTTTCTACTTTTCCCCTCCTCTTCCCCCACCTGGCTCCATCTCTCTAACCCTCTTTCTTCCCTTATTTGTTTCCACCTATCACCCACCAGCCTCTGTCACTATAATCCCCCTACACCTGTCCCACCTGGCTCCTTTTGTCCATATTCCCTCCCTTACCTGGTTCCATATCACCTCCAGCCTCTGCCTCTACCTTCCCCCTCCCCTCTCCCCACCTCGCTCCATCTACCCATCATCCCCTACTTCACCTGATTCCACCTATCACCTACCAGCCCCTGTCTCACCTCTCCCTTTCACCTCTTTATACCAGCTATCTCCCTCTACACTCTCAATCCTGATGCAGGGTCTCGACCCAAAACATCGGTCATCCCTTTGCCTCCGCAGATGCTGTTTGACCTGCTGAGTTCCTCCAGCAGTTTGCTCCAGATTCCCACATCTACAGTCTCTTATTTCTCCATTAGTAAATGTGATGGTGGTCTATTCTCATTAAGACATCCCTCTACTCCCACTTCAGCTACGGTGATCTTTACTTCCTTCCACTGAATGGAGCAGTTCAAACAAACAAGTTGAAGCAGGAAGCTCTGCAATAATGGAATTTCACGTCAGGCAGTTTAAGAAAGAAGGAAGGAAGGTAAGAATAGTCATGGTCTTAGGATTCCAAGTGCTTTAGAACCAACAAAGTACTTTAAAAAGCAGGTTTCATTAATGCTGAGAATGAGTCCAGTATTTTGCTGCAAATTCTTAACTTGGCATAGAGAAAAGATAAATACAATCTTATTCCATGGGTCTAAGGCAAGCTTAGGCAGTTTGCAGCTGTGTAAATTGAGGGCATTTATTTCACCTCTCTCACCCCAGCCCTCCTCAATTGTGTGCTCAGGGCTCTGGAGTGGGAGTTTATCTGTTAACTTACGGTAGGAAGCTGAGACCACCAGCATCTCCAATGTTTGCTGTCAGAAGTGCCTTATTACAGGGAGATCCATGCTGGTGTGAAATACTTCCTGCTTTGCCCCTTCCTGGGTAACAGGAGTAGGTGGGATCATAGTTACAATCCATTGAACGGTGAAACAGGCTAGAGGGGTCAAGTAGCTCCTCCTACATATATATGTATGCATTCCTTGAGGCAATTCTCCTTCAAGGCTTCTTCTCCCTTGGGGATAGGGAATACTCACAGGGATGGATGAGGGTGACAGATAAGGAAGCCACAGAACAACTTAAGTGTGTGAAGCATCTTTAATGTCGTTAAATATTACAAGGCATTGAGTCATAGAGTTCTACAGCACGGAAACAGGCCCTTCAGCCCAACTCATCCATGCCAACCAAGATGTCTATCCAAGCTAATCCCATTTGCCTGCGTGTGGCCCACATCCCTCTAAACCTTTTTTATCCATGTCCCTGTCTAAATTTCTTTTGTACAATGCAATTGTACCCACCTCTACAGCTTCCTCTGGTAGCTTGTTCCATATACCCAGCAAGCTGTATGAAAAATTTTCCCCTCAGGTCCCTTTTAAATCTTTCCCCTCTCACCTTAAATCTATGTCCTCTAGTTTTAGACTCCTCTACCCTGGGAAAAAGACTGTGATCTTATCTATGCCCCTTATCTATTATATATCTTTACAAGGTTGCCCCTCAGACTCCTACACTCAGGGAAAAAAGTCCCAGCCTATCCAGTCTCTCATAACTCAAGCCCTGCAGTCCCAGTAACATCCTCGTGAATCTCTAAGTCTCATACAATGGGACTTAGAGTTCAGGGACCTAGTCCTTATCAACTGTGTCCCTGCTGAGAAATCTTTTCTGCACCCTATCCAGCTTAATGACATCCTATAAATTGGGCGACTAGAACAGTACATAATACTCCAAGTGTGGTCTCACCGACGTCTTGTACATTTGCAACATAACTTTCCAACTCCTGTGTTGAATGCCCTGACCAGTGAAGGCAAGCATGCCAAATGCCTTCTTCACCCTCCTGTCTAATTGTGATGATCAAGCTCAATGAAAATGGTAGGGGCTCTTTAATGACAAAGCATTTGGATGCTGTGATGGATGAACTTCAAGCTTCTTCTGCATCATGTCAAATCCAGAACATCTTTATAAATCCGAGCACTCAAGCAACAGTACCTTATGTTCATTGGTGAAGTGATTATACAATGGGATTTAGAGTTCAGGGACCTAGTCTTTATCAACTGTGTCCCTGCTGAGAAATCTTTTGTTTACTCTCAGTTGCAGCAGGTTTTCCCCACTTTCTCTTTCCCAATACCTCAGTGTGTCAGCATGGTTTTCTATCTCCCAGAGTTAAATAACATCTTGGTACAACTCCAACTCAAGTTTGCATTCTTTAGTAGTTTATAGTACAATTTGTGCTCTGCGTGGGATCTTATCCCAATAGTTCTCTGGTATAAAATTACGTCAATTAGAATTCACTTCCCATAGCATTGCTCATGGACGAAAACATAAGACAAAACACTTTGTGGTTTATTGTATTGTCTGCATATGAGAAAAAGTATTAAGTTACATTTATTAAATACACTTACCAGCCAGAGAGATTCATTATTAAACTCTATAACACAAGACATGACAACCAGAGATCAGTTTCTGTTTTGCAGTAAATCATGAAAAGGGAGCAATCTTTCTTTTGAAAGACCTGCCCATTGTCTCCTTACTTGTTGGTTCTTACTGTGAGCAGTGGTTCAGTAGAACCACTCTTGCTTCTGAATCAAGGTCATGAGTTCTAGCCCAACTCCAGAGACTGGGAGGCATAATCGAAGTTGACACTGGTACAGTACTGAAGGAGTACTGTCTGAGGTGCTTTCTTTTGGATGGGATGTTAAATTGAAGCCCTCTCACTGAGTGAAGAAGACCCCACACACAATTTTAATGGCATCCTGGCTAATATTTATATCTTAACTAACATCACTTAAAGCACAGCTTGTTGTTTACGGGAGTTTGCTGTGCACACATCGACAGTGGTATTTCTCACATTACAAAACAAACCCTATTTCAAAAGTACTTCAGTGTCTGCAAAGTGCTATGAGGTTATTCTGAGGTTGTGATTAGCACCTTGTATATAATTCTCACATAATGTTTCCCCAGACCGGAAATCCTGCTGCACATAACACACACTGCTTATTCTCCACATCAAAAATATTCTACAAGAGTACATTATAGACAACCCTAATATATTTTCCAGCAGCATTCACAGGTCAATGGTTGGGTTGTGAAGTTCTGGATGATATTTCCCCATCCCTAATTTGGTGGTGTTGAAGTCAATGATGGGCGGCACAGTGGTGCTGCTAATAGAGTGGCTACCTCACAGATCCAGTGACTCGGGTTCAATCCTGAACCCCAGCGATGTCTGTGTAGAGTTTGCACATTCTCCCTGTGACAGCACGGATTTCCTCTGGGTACTCCAGTTTCCTCCCAAATCCCAAAGATGTGCAGGTTGGTGGGTTAACTGTAAATTGCCTTGAGTGTGTAGGTGTGTGGTGCAATCTGAGGTGCGTTGATATGAATGTGGGGATTAGTGAAAATAGGTGGTTGATGCTCAGTGTGGACTCGGTGGGCTTAGGGTCCTGTTTCCGTGCTGTATCTCTCTGTGACTCTATGGCTGAGAGCACAGAATTGAGGAGATACTTGGAAGCTACCCTGGCATTGCCTGTTTGGAGACAACATGAGACCGGAGGTGCCGGAATCTGGAGCAACATAACGCCTGTAACACTTGGCCCCCATCACCATGTCTTTTTCCCCTCTTCCACCCTCTCCATGTGCTAATCACCCACACACTGCTCCCACTGGTTTCCCTCCCCACTACTCCCCTCTGCCCTCCCCACCTCCCCCCCCCCTCCGCCCCCATTCCATGCTCCACCTTCCTCTCCTATCAGATTCCATCATATTCAGCCCTTTGTCACCTCCACCTAGCTTCTGGCACTATTCCCCTCCTCCATCCGCCTATCACCCCCACCCTCCTTGCCTGGATCCACCTGTCACCTGCCAGCTCTTGCTCCACCCCTTCCCTCCACCTCTTTATACTGGCTATCTCCCCTCTGTTTTTCAGTCCAGATGAAGGGTTGACTGTCCATATCCCTCCGCAGATGCTGCCTGACCCACTGAGTTCCTCCAGCGATTTGTTGCCTGTAGTTTGTTGGTTTCACCTGTTGCACAAAAAAAATTGTGCAGCAATTTATCAAGATGGTTTGGGAAATTAATGTCAACTCCTGTATTTTGTGACTCATCCATCACAATCAAGGTGCATTTGCTTGTGGGTCAGTTTGAAATGGGCTGCACAGGGCTTGTGTGGAGGACTGGTTGGTAAATGCAAAGCTTGTGGCAATATGTTATTGTAGTCAAGGGAAAGAACCATGTCTTGCTGAGATGAGCTAAGTCGTTGAATTTCCGGTCTGTGTGGCTTCACAAGACATCAAGCAATGGCATCACCCACTTAACAGGTTTTCAACCAAAACAAAGGAAACTGAAGGTACGAGGGGCAGACTAAGACACTGCATTAAAGTAGATCACAGTGGACAGGCAATGGCTAGCATCTACAGAAATATTACATGATTTGCAACAAATATACAGTCTCTTTACAAGAATATAAGTGGTCCAGGAGACACAAGAGACTGCAGGTGCTGGAATCTGGAGCAAAAGATAAACTGCTGGAAGAACTCAGTGGGTTGAGCAGCATTTGCGGAGACAAAGATATGGTCAATGTTTTGGGTCAAGACGCTGCATCAGGACTGAGGGTGCAGAGGGGAAGATAGCCATTATATAGAAGTGAGAGGGAGGAGTGAGACAGAGGCTGGCAGGTGATGGGTAGCCAGTACATAGAAGTGGGAGAGAGGGGTGAACCAGTACATAGAAGTGAGAGGGAGTGGTCCACTCATGGATTATAGGAGAAATCTAATGCAGTATCAATTCTTAAGGATAAGGCTTATAAAGTTTCCAGGAAAAGCAGCAAGTCCTAGGATTGGGAATAATTTAGAATTCAGTGAACGAATAATCAAGATAAAGGAAGGAAAAACAGAATATGAGACTAATCAGTCGACAAGAGCTTCTATAAGTATATAAAAATGAAAGTACAAGCATGCAATTTATTATTCTTTATAGACAAAGGTAGAAAAAATTATAATGGGGAATAAAGGAATAACAGAGGAATTAAACAACTAATTTGCATTTATCTTCAGAAGACATAAAAACCTTCTGAGGTACCAGAGAACCAAGAGTCCAAAGCTAGTACAGTTAAGAAATTAGTACTCTTGAAGAAATACCACTAGGGAGGTTAATGGGCCTAAAAACAAAAAAGTCCCAAGGACCTGATAGAATTTTGAAAGAAAAGCAGAAATGCTGGAAGAACTCAGACAGTCAATCTGTGGAAAAGGAAACAAGTCAATGTTTTGGGTCAATCAAGCTTCCTCAGAACTGGGGGCAAGAGTTTTCAAAGCAGAGCTGGGTGAGGAGTGAGGTACAAGACAAAAGACCATCTGGATGTAGGTTAAGATACATCATGTGATAAGGAGCATAAGTAATGAACTTGGAAAATTTGATGTTCATTCCAGTTTACAAAGTGCTGAGACAGAAGATTAGATGCTGTTCTTTTAGTTTATGTTGGGGCCTCACTTATGGCAGTGCAGGAGGCCACAGATAGGTCGACGTGGGAATGGGATCGAGAACTACAGTGGCATGCAACAGGAAGCTCCCGATCAACCTGCGAATTGAGTGCAGATGCTCTGCAAAGCAATTACTCAAACTGCAATTGGTTTCTCCAATGTAGAGGAGGTCACATGGTGAACAACGACTGCAATATACTAGGTTGGAAGTGAATCCCTGCTTCACCTGGAATGACCGTTTGAGTCCCTGGATGGTGGGACGGAAAGAGGTAAGCGGGCAGGTGTTACATATCCTCTGATTGCTTTGGGAAAGGAAAGTGCTGTGGGATGGGGAGTGGTGGTAACAGAGAGCGGACCAGGGAGTCACAGAGTGAGTGGTCCCTGCAAAATGCAGAAAGGGGAGGAGATGTGACTGGTGGTGGGATCATGTTGGAACTGGCACAAATTGCAAAGGATAATATGTTGAAAGCGAAGGCTGATGGGGCGGAAGGTGAGTACCAGAGAAACTCTGTACCAGTGGAGAGGGGATGAAAGCAGATGTGCGGGAAATAGGAAAAAATACAGGTTAGAGCTCCATCCACAATGGTAGAGGAGAAACAATGTTTCAGGAAGGAGGAGGACATTTCAGAGCCACCAGAGGGGAAGGTTAGATGTTTCCTAAATGCCATGAGAGTAACTGCCTCCATCACCTCTTCAGGCAGTGCATTCCAGTCCCCAACCACCCTCTGTGTGAAATATCTCCCCCTCAGATCCCCTCTACACCTCACACCTTAAATCTATATCGTGCCTGGAGATCACACAGCTGTCGAGAGTGGAATTCGTTTCACACACTGTTTGTATCCTGTAACTTTCCTTCACTCAAGGGATTTTGGTGATGGAACCTGCTTTTATCAGGAAAAATTGTATTTCCAGTTGAGTTCTGCTTCATTTTTAGAGATTACTTAAAGAGATTCAGCTGTAAGTGTTGCTGCTGCTCCTCCTCACTTATATACATATTGATGACCACGCAGTCTCTGGTAAGAAACAGCATTCTGCTTGAGGATTAGACTACTAACCACAGGTTTGAGAGGCATTCTTTGCTGCTAAAGTATAAGATCCATGATCTCAAGAACACTGTTTAAAATGCTCATCTACTGTCAGGCATGGGACATGGTCCCATAAGAACAGCTCTACCAGCAGTACATATGGTGGACTATTTAACACTGCAGCAGTCCATCATGAAGCTCCAAGCAATTCTGAGTATTGCACTAGGGGCTCCCCACAGCCAAAATGCCAGAGAGAAATCAAATACAAACAGGGTATACTGGAAAACATTCAGCAAGTCAGGCAACATCTGTGGAATGAGAAACAGAGCTAATGTTTCATGTCTGAGACCCTTTGACAGCTCTGGGAAAGAAAGAAAACAAGTTAGTTTTCAGTAGGAGAGAAGGTGGGGGAGGGATGGGTAGAACATAGGGAGTATCTCTGATAGGGTGAGACCAAATGAAGTAATGTGGTAGCTAGAGGCAGACTCTGTTTCTCTGTCTGTGCTAATGGCAGGGTTCTGGGACATGTCCGTACTATACTAATGGTGATAGATTAATTGAGCTTGAGAGAACACCCCTGCTCCTCTCCAAATAGTGCCACTGATCTATTCCATTCATTTCCAAGGGCAGACAGTGGCTGAGTTTAAAGGCCTTTCATCTGACAGCGCAACACTCCCTCAGCCCTGCACTGGATTCTCAGCCGAGTTTGTGGTCAAGTCTTTGGAGTAGAATTTGAACTCATGCCCTCCTGACTCAGAGGCGAAAATGAGACACAGATGACATCAGACATAATTAAAGGATTGTTAGGTAAATATTGTAATAAAAATATTAAACGATGCCAGAATGAGCCAATTCCTCCCGACTGTCAATTTATTTTATATGCAATTTTGAAGTAACAGAGGTGGAACGGAAACCACACATTTAAATAATGCCTTCTACAACCTTAGGACGCCACAAAGTGTTTTATTGTGCAGTCACTGTTGTAATGCAGAATCCGTGGCAGTCAACAAAGGGTTGACAAATGACAATAAATAAGTAACCGAATGATGTGTTTCAAGGATGATGGTGAGGGGTAAATAATGGCCAGACCTCCATTCCCTACCTTCGAAGTAGTCCACCTGAGAGCTCCCTCAGTACTGAAATGGAATTTCAGCCTTCAGTGTACTCAGGTCTTGAAAATGGGGCTAGAATCCACAGACTGGCGACTCATTGTGTCATGCAGCATGAAAACAGGCCTTTCGGCCCAACTTGGCCATGCCAACCTAGTTGCCCATCTAAGCTAGTCCTATTTGACTGTGTTTGGCCTGTATCTGTCTAAACCTTTTCTATCCATGTCCAAATGCTTAATGATGTCTTTCCTATAACAGCATAATCAAAACTGTACACAATACTCCAGTTGCGAGCTTACCAAGGTCTCGTACAAATGACTCAGATGAGAATACTTCACAACTAGAGCTTGCAGGGGAAGGAAAGAGTCATAGAGAGACACAGTGTGGAAACAGGCCCTTCGGCCCACTGAGTCTACATCGACCATCAACCACCCATTTACACCAATCCAACAGTAATCCCATTTTTCATTCTCCCCACATTCTCATCAACTGAGCCCAGATTCTACCACTCACCTACACCATAGGGGCAATTTACAATAGCTAATTAACCTATCAACCTGTACATCTTTGGGATGTGGGAGGAAACCAAGGCGGTCACAAGGAGAACGTCCAAATTCCACACAGTACCCAAGGTCAGGATTGAACCGGGGTCTGTGGCATTGTGAGGCAGCAGCTCTACTAGCTGCGCCATCGTGCCGCCCAGTATACCAGGTTTCCTCCTCCTGTTTTAAAATTACTACAACAGTCATTCTAAGACTGAGAAGGTATGTTTGTGTTGTTCAGAGATGCACAGTCTTTGATAAAGGGAAGAGAACGGTCAGTCAGAGACTTGCAGCACACGCACCTGATTAATGTGCTTCTGTGTGTTACAAAGGAAGTGGATAAACAGGAACTCGGGCTGACTGAGAAGCAACTAGCACATTTTACAGCTTATTGCAATCTATTCTCAGGAGCTTCTCTCTGCTCTGGCACATTAGAGCTCTGCATACTGCCCCTGCTTATCTCCCCTTGTGGTTGAGGTCTTGAACACTGTGTGGCAACCCACACATTGAAAAGGAGGCTTTGTTTCCTCCGCCTCCACCCTGGCTCACAGCCCCTGTGAATCTCACCTGCCTGCTGTGGTAGTCCAGATACTGCATAATGAGTCTGGTGTTGACGCTGTGGCTCCACGTGTTTCCCAGGGCTGCAGTTACATAGCCTGTTTCCCCATCAGGGTTTACCCCACAACCTGCAAACAAGGGCAAAGCACAGAAAGCAATTTAGCTGAAGCTGAGAAAGCAAACTTTATTTACTGCAGATGTTTTCAGTTCTACCATTTATTTTGTGGTGGTGCTCTTCACATTACTACCATCAGGGAAGAGGTACAGGAGCCGGAAGACCCACACTCAACGTTTGAGTAACAATGTATTCCCCTCGACAGTCAGATTTCCGAATGGTCCCTGAACCCATGAACACTACCTTATTGTTCCTCTTCTGCACTATTTGTTTTTGTAATTTATAGAAATTATGTCTTTATATCTTGCACTGTACTGCTGCCACAAAACAACAAATTTCACAACATATGTCAGTGATAATAAACTTGATCCTGATTCTGAATCTGCTATATGACGTGAGTCTCCCAATATCTACATCAAGTACTCCCCAGCTCACCTGTAGATCAGTGTGGTACAGGGTAAAGGCAAGAGAAAGAATCTGCCTTTCATAATGTCAAGACAGCATGAAGCACTTCATAGCTAATTAAGTACATCGGAAGCATTTTCACAGTTGCATTGCAGTAAATGCAGCAGCCAATTTATGCACAGTAAGTTACCACAAATAGTAGTGTGACTATAACTAGATTTTTTTTAAGGTGTCAGTCATGTTAAATACTGGTTAGGAGGCCTGGGGTAAACAGCCAAGCTGTTCATAGAATAGTGCCATATGATCTTTCATGTTCAGCCTGAGGAGAGAGAGGGGTTTTGACTTAGCCTCACATTCAAAAGATAGCACCTGCAAAGGTGCAGCAATCCCTCAGTTATGCACTGGAGGATTATCCTTGAATTGTCTGTTCAAGTCTCTGGAAAGAAACTTGAAACTACAACCTCTGACTCAGAGGTTAGGGTGTTACTACTGAGCCACAGTTGATATAACACTCCTATACTCCGCCCTGAGGCAATTTCACATACCTTCGAAGTTGCTCTTCATTCTATGTTTTGTAAACAACATTTATAATGAAATTCAACAAGCAAGCACACTACCTTTCCATTAGTGTGACTTAGGATCCTGTGCTTATACACTGCATGCAAGTCTGCTGTCAGGTGAGTAGAAGGGTCCTTGCAGGAAACATTTTCAAACACCATTCAAAAACACACAACGTGGAACATAAATTGATAAACTCACTTGGCAAGGATGCACACACGGTGAAAGTATCAACTACACATGTAAATGTAGGTCTTTCTACTGGAAACACCGCACACCCCTCCTCCAACCTGTTCTAGCCCCTCACACTCCTCCCCCACCTGTTCTAGCACATCCTGCCCCTTCCCCTGCCTTTTTAGCCCCTTATGCCTCCCCCTGCCTCTTCTAGCCCCTGATGCCCCTCCCTCTGCCTGTTCTAGTACCTCTGCCCTTCCCTTTGCCTGTTCTAGCACCTCACACTCCTCCTCCTGCCTGAAATTGCATCACATGCCCATCTTCAAGCACGTACATTTTTTTATTCTTTAAAGGGATGTGGGCTTCACAGACTGAACCAGCATTTAATTGCCCTTGAGAAGGTGGTAGTGAGCTGTCTTCTTGAACCACTGCAGTCCCTGAGGTGTGGGTACATCCACAATGCTGTTAGGGAGAGAGTTTCAGGATCTTGACCCAGTGACGGTGAAGGAATGGCGATATATTCCCAAGTCAGAACGGTGTGGGGCTTGGAGGGCATGCTTTTGCTGCCCTTGTCCTTCTAGCTGGTAGAAGTCATGGGTTTGGAAGGTGTTGGTAAGTTGCTGCAGTGCATCGTGGAGATGGTACAAATTGTTTCTACTGTGTATTGGTGGCGGAGTGCGTGAATGGTTGTGGATGGGGTGCCTATCAAGTGGGCTACTATGTCCTGTATGGTGTCGAGATTCTTGAGTGTTGTTGAAGTTGCACATCCAGGCAAGTGAGAGTATTTCATCACACTCCAGGGTTGAGCCTTGTAGATGGTGCACAGGCTTCGGGGAGTTGGGAGGTCAGTTACTCGCCACAGAATTCCTCGTCTCTGACCTGCTCTTGTAGCCACATTGTGTATATGGCTACTCTGGTTCAGTTTCTGGTCAATGGTAACCCCCATGATATTGATAGTGGGGGATTCAGTGATGGTAATACCATTGAAGTCAGGAGGTGATAGACGGATTTTCTTTTGTTGGATATCGTCATTGCCTGGAACTTAGGTAGCAAGTAACTTTCATGCCACACATCAGCCCAGACCAAGATATTATAGAACATAGAACATCACAGCAAAGTACAGGCCCTTCGGCCCACAATGTTGTGCCGACATTTTATCCTGCTCTAAGCCTTCCCTCCCACATAGCCCTCCATTTCTCTATCATTCATGTGTCTATCTAAGAGTCTCTTAAATGTCCCTAAATGTACCTGCCCCCACAACCTCTGCCGGCAGTGCATTCCACACACCCACCACTCTCTGTGTAAAAAACCTGCCCCTGACATCCCCCTTACATCTCTCTCCAATCACCTTAAAATTATGTCCCCTTGTGTTAGCCATTGTCACCCTGGGAAAAAGTCTCTGACTGTGCACTCAATCTATGCCTCTTATCATCTTTGTACACCTCTATCAAGTCACCTCTCATCCTCCTCTCTAAAGAGAAAAGACCTAGCCCACTCAACCTATCCTCATAAGACAGGTCCGGACATAAGACATTGTCCAGGTCTTGCTGCATTTGGTAGTGGACTGCTTCAATATCTGGGAAGTCGTGAATGGTGCTGAACATTACGCAATCATCAGCAAATATCTCTACTTCTGACCTTACGACTGAAGGGAGGTGATTGATAAAGAGCTGAAGATAGTTGTTCCAGGAGACTAACCTGAAGAGATGTCCTGTGGCTGAGATGACTGACCACCAATAATCTTTCTTTGTGCTAGGTATGATTCGAACCAGCGGAGGGTTTCCCCAATTCCCATTGACTGCCGTTTAGCCAGAGCTCCTTGATGCCATATTCAACTAAATGCTGCCTTAATGTTCAGGACAGTTACTTATACAGTAACCTGTTGTCCTTCATGCTCTTCACTGTACACCCATCCTTTTGTCTGTTCTTGCACTATACACTACCACTCCCATCTGTACTTGCACTGTAACAACCCTCAATTACTGGATTTACACCCATCATCTTGCATGTACTTACAGTGTACACCCCATTCTCACCTCTGTACTTGTACCTGACCTGTTAGTGTTACCTACAGGCACGCTGCCTATAAGCACTGGTTTAACTCAACCTGTTGTCATTAATTATACTGTCCATGCAACCACACTACGTACAGTGGCATGCAAAAGTTTGGGCACCCCAGTCAAAATTTCTGTTACTGTGAATAGCTAAGTGAGTAAAAGATGACCTGATTTCCAAAAGGCATAAAGTTAAAGATGACACATTTCTTTAATATTTTAAGCAAGATTACTTTTTTATTTCCATCTTTTACAGTTTCAAAATAACAAAAAAGGAAAAGGGCCTGAAGCAACAGTTTGGGCACCCTGCATGGTCAGAACTTAGTAACATCCCCTTTGGCAAGTATCACAGCTTGTAAACACTTTCTGTAGCCAGCTAAGAGTCTTTCAGTTCTTGTTTGGAGGATTTTTGCCCATTCTTCCTTGCAAAAGGATTCTAGTTCTGTGAGATTCTTGGGCCGTCTTGCATGCACTGCTCTTCTGAGGTCTATCCACAGATCTTTGATGATGTTTAGGTCGGGGGACCATGAGGGCCACGGCAAAACCTTCAGTTTGTGCCTCTTGAGGTAGTCCATTGTGGATTTTGAGGTGTGTTTAGGATTGTTATCCTGTTGTAGAAGCCATCCTCTTTTCAGCTTCAGCTTTTTTACAGATGGTATGATGTTTGCTTCCAGAATTTGGTGGTATTTAATTGAATTCATTCTTCCCTCTACCAGTGAAATGTTCCCCGTGCCACTGGCTGCAACACAAGCCCAAAGCATGATCGATCCACCCCCGTGCTTAACAGTTGGAGAGGTGTTCTTTTCATGAAATTCTGCACCCTTTTTTCTCCAAACGTACCTTTGCTCATTGCTGCCAAAAAGTTCTATTTTAACTTCATCAGTCCACAGGACTTGTTTCCAAAATGCATCAGGCTTGTTTAGATTTTCCTTTGCAAACTTCTGACGCTGAATTTTGTGGTGAGGGCACAGGAAAGTTTGGAGGTCAGAGTCCATCTCATCGTATAAGTGAACTGTTCAATAATCTTATCACCGTGGGATAGAAGCTATCCTTGAGCCTGGTGGTACATACCCTCAGGCTCCTGTATCTTCTACCTGATGGGAAAGGGGAGAAGAGAGAATGACCCGGGTGATTGGGGTCTTTGATTATGCTGGCTGCTTCACCAAGGCAGCGAGAGGTACAGACAGAGAGTCCACGGAAGGGAGGCTGGTTTTCATGATGTGCTGGGCTGTGTCCACAACTCTCTCCAGTTTCTTGCAGTCCTGGGCAGAGCAGTTGCCATACCAAGCCGTGATGCATCCAGATAGCATGCTTTCTATGGTGCATCGATAAAAGTTGGTGAGTGTCAAAGGGGATGTGCCAAATTTCTTTAGCCTCCCGAGGAAGTAGAGGTGTTGGTGAGCTTTCCTGGCCGTCCTACATGAATTTATACCAACCTAACCACTCCAACCGGTAATTACAGCTTGCAGTCTCTAAACTCCTCATGACAATTCAGCAATCAGATCCCATAACCTTGTGTGTCATTGCACTTGAGCCTTCTTCCCCTGATTGCATTGTATAGTAAGTCACAGTTCTACAGTACCAAACGGGCCCTTCAACCCAGTTGATCTGTGTTAGTATCCTTGTTCCACACAAGCCTCTATCCACTCCACTTCATTTCCCGCTTTCAACACATCATTACATTTGAGCCTCCTTATTTACTTTACTGGCTTCACATCTACACTGAGCTTAAACACTCCAGATGGTGGCAAGTTCCAGGTCACTAAACCAATCCAACAGAGGATACTGGAACTCGTAGATTTTGGCTGTCATCCTGACATCAACTTTTAGTTTTAACCTCAGTTTTAACTGTCCTACTCCCCCCACCACTTAGCCCATTGGGAATTGAGAGTGGGAATGCAGGATTGGACTAAATTAAAATAAGTTCCAAGCCCCATCTTCCCAGCCTTTTACATTTTGTTAAATCAAACTCAGGCCACCAAGCAGACTCCCATGAAAGTGTGGCCTGATGGCATCATCAGTGTGCAGTATAGAATGATATGATCACCAGGTTACCTGTATTGTCAGCTGGCTGGCAGCAAATCCAAGGTGGGAGGCACCCTTTGGCAAGGGTAAGTACGTATATTAGCCTACCCATGTGTGCCTTCTGTGTCAGGAGTCATTCAGAACCCTCCACCCTTCCTGCATGAGAGTGGCAACTCCACTGCCAGTGAACAGCCAACTTTGGACTGCTTAAGGATGAAAGGTCATTGCCCTGTAACTTTAAGTCTGTTTCTCTCTCTACACCTGCTCAGTAGCCCCAGAATTTTTATTTTCATTTCAGATTTCCAGCACTTTTTTGTTGCTTTTTCACAGTCTTTCGAATCCTTTCGAAGCACAATTTACAGCAGCATGACACCAGTGCGAACTTTCCATTCAGTTCAGACCCAGCTTGTATCAAAGGTTTCCACTTGGATAAAGGCAGTGTAATGGCCAGCCTGCTGGGCCCTGTACTTTGTGACCCAGTCTCAGCATTCACTTGACCACTTCCTCATTTCATCTAACTCTGGTGTCCCAACAAGCACTTGCACAAACCAGCTCTCAAGCTACTCTATTGCAATAGATAACCCGACCCGATATCTACCACCGAATAGGAGAGAACAGTATTAACATTTTCACAGGGTTTAATAGACCACTGCACTTCTTCAGAATGTGGTTTGAATAACTTCCAACCTTCACTTTGGCTGACCATGTTTGCTTCCGCTTGTGGCAATTATAGCATTACTCTGATGGCTTAGTTAGTGAGTGCCCTGTACAGGGCAGAGTTGAGCCACACAGACCAGTTAGATACCAAATCCCAAACTAGGCTGTGGCTCTATCGGGCGAATGCTAGCCCATTTTGACTGGGTTGAGACTGCTAACGAATGCTGGGAGATGTAAATTCTAACCACCAACCGACTGGAATATGTTGGATGTCAGGAGACAATGTGACAGGCTCAACTGTGCTTTCCTGTGACACCCTGATCCAGGATGATTTAGTGGCTTCGGAACAGCGTGAGGAAATTACACAGAGCAAGAAAATGAGGATCAATGCTATCTCAGCCCAACAAACAAAAAAGATAAACAGAAAATTGAAAACCTCAGCTTTATTAATAGACAGTTAGAAGTTTCTGTACCTCCCCAAACCCACTTTTATTTCACACACTGTTGCTCTAAGCATCTCCCCAGACCCCTTTCCATTCTGTTGTACCTCTGTACCTTTATTCAATTCACCAACTCTGCTCTGTACTCAAGCCTGAGCTTCCTTCCTATGTCTCATCTTCACAGCATAGAATTTTCTCAATATTTACTGCCATCAAAATTGATAATGATATTGCCTTCTTTGTTGCAAATCGCTGGTAATAAATGTGAATGGTGTGGGTGCCTGGAGGAAAACATGTAACTGCTTATCTCTACGAGCTGCAATCAATAAGAATAGCAAAGATATAACTAGGTGGAACAGCACACAAGGATACCAGAGTGGTAAGCAACAACGGCTGAACATGTAATCACATAAGTGTTTCTACAGAGCAACTTTGCAAAGGAAGAACTAAATAAAAGGAATGTGTTATCCTAAAGCAAGTTAAGGTTTGCCTTGGGGATAGTGTTAGTAAAAACAGGTATTTAAACAACAGACAGGATGCTGGAGGAACTCAGATGGTCAGGCAGCATCTGTGGAGGGAAATGAACAGTCGACATTTTGGGTGGAGACCCTTCATCTGGACTGTCCATTTCACTCCAAAGATGCTACATGACCTGCTGAATTCCTCCAGTATCTTGTTTGTTGCTCCAGATTCCAGCATTTCTAGTCTCTTGTGTCTCCAGTGGTATTTAAGTGCAGTTTTCCCTTGCATTGCCTGCTCACTGTTTGTCTCTGAACATGTCACTATCCAGCATTGAAGTCTGAGCAGTGATCAGCAGGCAGTCATGGCACTTCTGCTGAGGGCCTGTCCCATAAGTCCAGAAACACCCGTCAATCTCAGGGTCCAATTCTAGCACCGACACTATTCAAGTTGACTGAGGAACATTAAACACCGGCTTCACACAGTAAACGAGAGACCAAGAACAAGGTCCAACATATCCAGGCGACGTTTGCTGACAGATCCTCTTGTCTGGTTCCCATGATTTTGCTCTCCCACATCATCTGTGGGCAAAATTCAATATAAGCCAACATGGATGTCAAGAACCAGCTTCAAGAGAAAGGATTGGGAATTTAAGACAGGAAGGGAAATTTCTTCTTTCAGGAGTCTGTGGTCATTTTGGAATTCTTATGGCAGAGGGCTATGACACTTGATTAATAAGCAGATCTGAGATAGAGATCTGGATATTTCATGGAACTAAGAGAATAAAGGGATAATAGACACAGCAGGAAAGTGATGAACTGATATGTGCATCATGACACAACACAAATTGCACCGATATCTGCTTCAATTTCTCATATTCTTATGCTTTTAGATTACACCCTTTGCCCTGGTTCCGTAATGTACCAGCACAACACCCCGCATCGTGCTATTAAACAGTTAGGGGTTTCGATGGAGTAAAAATGTTTCCAAGGCAAGAAGGCTACTGACCAGCACAGTTAAGACAACTGGCAAAACAACCAACGAGAAGATGAGATGTCTCTTAAACCCAGCAAGTACAATGCAGTGCTCAAAAGGGTGGTGGAAGTTGATTCACAAATAACTTTCCACAAAGGAACTAAATAAATATTCACAAAGGGAAAAATTGCCAGGCCTCAGAGAAAGAGTAGGGAATGGAGCAAAGACTGGATGGCTTTTGTTCTCTACTGTGTGAGTTTGAGATACTGAGAGCTCAGTTAAAGAGTCAAATCAAAGCATGTTAAGATTTTGATTTGATTTATTTTTGAGAACAGTTTCAAGTATTATAGATGTCAAATGGCATAGTGCTGGTTGCAGTCTCTTTCATCTTCCATGTACTTTCATTTCCTCTAAATAAATTTGTCTTTGTGCTAGTTGTGGTGGAGGTATCTGCATCACCCCAGCAACACAGTGATTTCCACCAATCAGAACGTACTGAACCATGTGGTGAATAACCTGTGTGGACCTCTCGTATTTAACAGTATGGTACCATGGCAATTTTAAGTACTGCTGTGTGCCATCTTATTAGAAATTAGCAACTGAGAAACACTCCCGTAAAGTACTTTACTGTGTGATGCAATCTCTATAAATGCAAATTGTTGATGAGGGGGAAACTGGTGGTTAAAACATAATATATTTCACCCTTGCACAAAAGTAACTTCTGGGGTATTATTTCCTGTTGCATTCAATCATGGATGACTAGAGGTTTGGTGCAGGGCAGATAATGAAAAAAAAATCCACAGCAACAAAGTATTGGGGGAAAGAAGGTGGCAGTCTGATACAAAATGGAGCGTGTTAAAACATACCCCTTGGGAAACTTGAATTCACTAGCCACCGTGCTATTAAAAACGACAAATGACCAAAATAGTATTACGGAAATTTAAATGTCTTTGCTGGACACTATATTTGGGTGTCACTTTGAGGTGAATGAGGTCCCTTAGGTCTTTGTGGGTTCCTGTCCTGTGAATGTTTCCACTGAGATCAGCAACTCAAGCAGGAAGTGTGGAACTAATTATAGAGGGCATTTTACTGCTTTGACCCAGGCTTCGGTGTGCTGTACAAACACACTGTGTGTACAAATCACATAGCACCTTATACGACAGCATCACTAAAAACCTGGCAGTTCTTTGCTCTCCCATTTCTGCTTCCAAACTGCCCTCTCAACTACTTACCTCTCCTCCACTGAAGGTTTGTTGGAGGAAGATTGAATAGGTGGCAAACATTTAATGCTGTAAAACAACAACCTGCATGCATTTCTAGAGCACAGGATCAGGCCCTTTGGCCCATCAAGTCTGCACTGATCATCAATCACCCATTTACACTAATCCTACATTATTCTCATTTTTTATTCTCCCCACATTCTCGTCAATGTGCTCCAGGGTCTACCACTCACCTACATACTAACGGCAATTTACAGTGGCAAATTAACCTATCAATCTGCATGTCATGTGGGAGGACCTGGAGGAAACACACGCAGTCACAGGGAGAACGTGCAAACTCTACACAGAGAGCACGCAAGGTCCTGATTGAACCTGGTTCTCTGGTACTATGAGGCAGCAGTTCTACTAACTGCACCTCCACTTTCAATGTAATGTTATGTAGGGAGCAGTCATAGTTCAATATCAAGTTTAGCAATCCATTCAACAGCTTCAGGTGAGGTAGTACAAATACTTCTAATACCACAAGATATGGCTCTAACAGGGTAAGAACTCAGTATGTGGACAATGGTCTGACTTGGTGGCCAGAATCACAATTTGCACTGTCTCCCATTCCACTTGTGGAGCAGATGCCCACGTCACTCCTGACAAAACAGTAGCGATGGCTAAGTGCCTCACAGAGTCAAGAGACACACTTATAGTGTCAATAATCAGAGACAACTAGAGACATTGGACTTTTCAGACTGGGAAGAAGGTGTCTCAAAATTGGCCTCATTAAATTGCATAAAACACACAGCACAAGAGACCTGTCCAACTCATTTGAATCTCCTCTCTTCCTTCCTTATTGAAATCTCTCAACATAAAGTAATAATTGCTCATTCCTTCCATACTGATCTAGCTTCTCCTTAAATCATCTATACTATTGATTTCAGCCATTCTTTCACTATGGTCTGGTAATGACACATCTTCTGAATTCCCTATTCAATTCCTTGGTGAATATCAATAGATGGCCTCTAATTTTGCCCATCCCCACTAATGGAAATGGCCTTGCCTAGAAATTCTAGTCAACTACTTTACACGGGGGAAAAAGTGACCAGCAAATTCCATTCTGTGCATAGGGGGCAGGGGTAAGAGGAGGAGAGGGAGGGATAGAATTGGAGATAATTTGTTTTTACAACTCTAATATGTCACTTTGTAAGCTTCACTGTGGAAATAGTGTCAATGCCCAGAAATGCCCTGTCACATGTTCGGAGAGATGTGAAGCAACCTGGAAATGGTCATTGTCACTTTCCACTTTGGAAGAATACCAATACCAATTTCAGTTGCTTCACATTGAAAAGATGTTCTGGAACTGAATTTCTGGGCACATGTGTCTATTCTAACACGGTTTATTTCTTGAAACAGTTCTACTAGGTCGCTCCACATTCCCTTCTCACCACCAACCCAGGTCCCTGCCAAACAAACCCCTGGCCTCAACCCACCCATCAAGAGAAAAGAAGCACAACTTGTTCATCCTTTCCGCACCAGTATAACTGGATTTCAGGTACCCTTTTCAGTCCCTCTCCTCTCTGCCTCACAGCCTCCCCCAGCACGGGCAGATTCCTCCCCACCATCGGTAGTATCTACATGAGGCGCTGCCTCAAGAAGGAAACATCCATTATCAGAGATCCCTACCACCTGGGCCATGCCATCTTCTCACAGCTACCATCAGGCAGACAGTACAGAAGCCTGAAGTCCCACACCACCAGGTTTAAGAACAGCTATTTCCCTTCAAACATCTGACTCTTGAAACAACCCGCACAACCCTAATCACTACCTCAGTAGAGCAACACAATGACCACTTTGCACTACAATGGACTTTTTATCGTTCTAATTGTGTTCTTCCTTGTAAAAAGTGTGTATAATTTATGTTTAATTTATGTTTTTCTTGTGAATATTGTGTATCTGATGCTAAGTGCCTGTGATGCTGCTGCATAAGTTTTTCATTGCACCTGTGTATACATGTACTTGTGTGTATGACAATAAACTTGACTTTGATCTGCTGCAACACCATGGCTCTATTGTCCAGCCTGAAGATCCAGAAATCTTCAAGCTACCGATTCACAACCTGAGGACGCGCTCCAACTCCATTTTACCAGACAGGCCCCAATTTTATTCTGCATAAGCATCACTAAACCAAGGACACCATTTCTAAATTTAGGATATTTGGATACTATAATCAATAATTTCCATTTGTGATAGAATTCAGTATTACACTGACAGAATAACAAATACATTCCCAGTCATTCCGAAGAAAAGACTTTTGGTGTCCAAGCAGTTAATAAAGAACCAATGAGAGTGACATCACAAAGAGCTGCTCTGAGGGCTCCTGAACCACTTGATATTTAGCCAATGCTAAACTCCTGTGAATACCTAAACTATTTCTTTCATTTGCAGTGCAGGCAAAGGCACATAGAACAGAAAACTTAATGGAGGAGATTCAAGAGGCAGTGCCTCAAGAAGGCAGCATCCATCACTAAGGAGCCTCACCATCCGGGACATGCCCTCTTCTTGTTACTACCATCAAGGAGGAAGTACAGGAAGCTGAAGACCCACACTCAATGATTCAGAAACAGCTTTTTCCTCTCCGCCATCAAATTTCTGAAAGGTTCATGAACACTACCTCGTTATTCCTTCTTTGTGCACTACTTATTTATTTTTGTTACTTATAGTAATTTTATGCCTTTGCACTGTTCTGCTGCCACAAAACAACAAATTCCATATCATTTAAGTCAGTGATAATAAATCTGATTCTGATGTCAGGATCTTGTATAGAATGGCAATGATGGTCACATTTCCATTGAGAAGATGGAGCATGAATTAACGGGCCCCCATCTCTGCAGCCTTCCTTGGTAAAGCTATCCTCTTGAGTAGTACCAAATCATACCAAACAGAGGGCTTCAGTTTGAAAATTCAAGCGTGGCCAAGGTTTTACATGCCATCTAGCTGTGGTTAGCCTTTGTTAGATGCTCCCCTCAGAGAAATTAATGTTTCAGACCTTTATTTGACTCATATTCTGGGATTTTGGAGCTGAAAACAATTCTGTCCTTCAAATCAAAAATGATTTCCTGTGGGAGGTAACAGATAGGCAATCACTTGCACTCTTTCACCTCTTGTCAAGGCCTCGTGACATTCAAAGTGCTTTACAGCCAATGAAGTTTTAAAACTGAGATCAATCCTCCATGCATTCAGGATAGAAATCCCTGACCCATTATGTTTCTGCTGTCAGACTTCTGAACCAATCACCTCTCTCAGATCCCCTTCCTGGTGGTGCTACCGTGTTCTCGAACCTTTAATTCTACCTCTTCTGTGACTGTCACTTTAGCATTTTTTTTTGCACTACCTCAGTTTGCACTACTATACTTTGCACAATTCTGCAGTTTATGAGCTTGTTGTGGTATTTGTTATTGTATTTATTATTACCATGTACACTGTTTACACTGTGAGCTTCATGCAAGCAAGGAATTTCATTGTACCCTAGTGTATATGACAATAAACTAATCTGAAATTTGACCCCCTTACGAACGATGGTGGGAACTGGGACACTGTGATAAGAGGTGAAGCAAGAATTAATGTTAGAGGACTATGGTCATTCACCGGGCAGAAGGCAGCCATTCATGGAGTCATACAGCATGGAAACAGGCCCAATGGCCCAGCAATTCCACCCTGGGCTTCTCATGTCTGCACCAGTACTTGGTGACAGGAATCCAAAACAACAATTAGATGAGTAAAAGAGGGATAAATTTTGGCCAGCATACCATGAGAAATCACTGCTTTCATCATGTACATCACCACAGCTAAAACTGTCCAGGGTACAGGTCAGAACAATAAGCATATTACCCCTTTACTCCTGATTATACAACACCAATGGATTTGAATCACCTTGGAGACCAGCCACTGCAGTTGCTCTTTAAAATTTATTATTGATGATGATGTTTCTGTAATTTCCAGATACTAAGCCCTAGGCAAGTGCCAGGACTGAAGATGACGTCCTATGATTCAGGCAGACCTTATAGCATTAGCAGATTTATTTTTAATTATATTATGCAATTGGGCAGGGCAAATGCTCAACAGACAAACACCCTTCTGGGAAAAGCATCAGAGAAGGTGCAGACAAAAAGATCTGAGCAAGCACCACCAAAGGTATAAGAGCAATACAGCAAGGCATTAGCTAAAATAAGTAGAATATTGCAGTGAGTTAATAGGCCTATTGATTCAAAGTTGATCTGCAATATTTTGTCCTTGTACAAGATCATGGTTGGGACTCAACTGGAATAGTCTCCAGATTTGGATTCCTCGTTTGGAGGTGCAATTGAGTCTCCTGAAACAGTTCAGAGAGTGTTTTCCAGAATAATTCCAGCCTTAGTCATCTAATTCCCTCTATAAATTGGCTTTGTATGGCAACTGCTTTGCCCGAGACCACAAGAAACTGCAGAAAGCTGTGGAGACAGCTCAGTACATCAGCCTCCCCTCCATGGACTCTCTCTGCACTTCTTGTTGCCTCGGTAAAGCAGCAAACATAATGAAAGACCCCTCCAACCCCGAACATTCTCTCTTCTCACTCCTCCCATCGGACAGATGATACAAAAGCCTGAAAGCATGTACCACCATGCTCAAGAACAGCTTCTATCCCGCTGTTATAAGACCTTTGAACGGTTCCCTTGTACAATAAGATGGACTCTTGACCTCACAATCTACCTCATTATGGCCTTGCACCTTATTGTCTGCCTGCACTGCACTTTCTCTGTAATCGTAACACTTTATTCTGCATTCTGTTATTGCCTTTCCCTTGTACTACCTCAATCCATGGATGTGATAAAATGATCTGTATGGATGGCATGCAAAACAAAGTTTTTCACTGTACCACAGTACATGTGACAATAATAAACCAATTTACCAAGTTCAGTCATTAAGATCTTAACCTTTTTGGGGCTCTGCACTCCATTGAAGCATGGACTTGAGTGTTGCCTGTCTCAGCTTTATAAGATGAAGAGATCAGTTTGCAATGACAGTTTGTTTCAATTTAATGTTAGGGGAAGAGAGAGGACCCCTTTGCTTTGTTCTTGTGCAACTGATGATATGCTACATCATATGCTATGAACTTGGTAAATTGTGGTACAGTGAAAAACTTTGTTTTGCAGAGTTCTTACAGCAGTTTAAAATCTGTTGTTGATGCAAAGAATTCAATGTAAGTTCTGTTTCGTAGACAGCAGAAAAGGAAGGAATCCAACAAAAAGAAATCATACCTAAATCAATGATTTGTGTTGTTCTGTTTTCCACCGTGTGTTTATACAATGTCTTTTCACAGCCTGACCTCGTTTCTATTCTGCATTTCTCCCAGGCCTACAACACATCAAGTCTACCTCCAGAATGCAAGGCCTTTCAGTGAGGTGGTCTAGCAACTTCTCAACTTTAAAATCCACATCCTTGTTTTCAAATCCATCCATGGTTTTGCCCCTCCCTCACTCTGTCTGTAGCCCTCACACCACACAACTTGAGATATCTAGGTCCCTCCAGTTCTGGCCCCTTGCATATCCCCAATTTCATTGCTCCCCCATTAGCAGCCGCATCTTCAGCACCTTTTCCCCAAACTCTGGAATTTAGTGCTTCAACCTCTCCACCTTCATCACCATTTAAACACTCCTTTAAAAAAGACTTTAAGCAACTCCTTTGACCAAGCTTTTTTCCCCCCGAAACTTCCCCAATATCTTTTCATGTGTTAAGTTTTGTTTCATAGCACTCCTGTGAAACACCTCGGGTGCACTGAAGGCATTACAAGTTGTTGTTCTGCTTGGCTTGTTTGAACACTTCAATCTATTCACACTCACAATCTACGATTCATTTTGCTCCCTTTTTATAAGTGTTGACGGGATGTGGGCCTTGCAGGATGGCCTGCATTTACTGCTCATCTCTAAATGCCCCTGAATGGAGCAACTTGCTTTCCATGTCAGAGGGCAGTTGGGACTCAACTGCATTGCTGTGGGTCTGGAGCCGCACGTTTACCAAACAGGCAAAATATGGCAGACTTCCTTGCCTGAAAGGAGTACATAAACCTGGCTGTCTGACAATCTGGTGGAATCACGGTCACCAGTACTGCAACAAACTTTATTCCCGATTTATGATTTGAATTTCAGTCCCCCAGCTGCTCATGTTTCTGGATTACTATTCTAGTATAGATGCCAGTTTGATGAAACCCAGCCAACGTAGCGGTAGCAGGTGCTATAATTAGTCTCAGCATTAATCCATGAGCTATGGGAGAGTATTAGCAAGCTGTCCCACATCTGAAGGGGAATGCGATTCCCAGCATGTGTAAAGGTTAACAAAGCAAACAGTTGCATTTAGGTGGAGGAGGTGCCCAATGCAATTGTCTCAGAGTCCCAGTTACAGAACTCTGGAGTACAGCTAGTGTACTCCAGTTCCACCACCAGTCCTGACTCAATCAATGACATCTAGTCACTGCTGCTGAGAGAGTGGAAATAAAGGGAACCTTGTGTGACAAGTGGTCTTCACAGGCATCTGGGCTGGAGCCTCAGCTTTTCACTGTTTATGTCAATAGTTTGGATGAAGGAACAGAGAGCTGTATATCCAAGTTTGAAACACAACACTCAGGAGGAACTAGGTTGGTCTGGATGGGAAAAGGAAATTGCACAGATTGGAGTGGACTCAAGTGTGAGGTCAACTACTCTGGATCAAGGAAAAATAAATCAGAATGTTCTTTTAATGGTGAGAATCTTGGAATATAAAGAAGGGGTCTGCCTGTCCAGATACCACATCACTAACTAAAAGCTAGACTGTGGGTACCAGAAATAATTCAACAGGCCAATGAAAGCTGGCCTTGATGTTAATGCAGTTAGTGACAAGGGAAGTTTCAGATACACAGAATTTTGGTCAGTCGTTATCTGGAGCACTGCGGTCAAATATGGGCACCATATGTAATGAAGAATATATTGGCCAATTAACCAAAACAGCAACAGGATTTAAAGGATTAGACAGAATGCATAAACCTGGCTTTGTATCCCAGTGAGCTTTTTAAAAATTCCAGCAATGATTTAATCTAAAATATTAGCAGGATTTAATATACCAAAGAAAAAATTACTTCTCTCCTGTGGGTATCCAGAACAAGGCTATATAAACCTTAAAAAATAAAGTAGGGCCATTTAGAATGTGAAATTTGACTGAGGTCAACAGATTTTTGTGATGTAAATATATCAGTGAAAAGGCAGGTAAATGAGAGTGAAGGTAAAGAAAACCATTGTGTAAATGAACATTCCAAACATTCCTTCTCCCCGCCCAAATGACAGTACGGACTCCAATGCCATTCCTCAACAACGTCCCCAAACCCCAGCAACTGGCCACCTGCCCATTCCCCCAACCCCCAAACCCCACCGCTCTTGGGCACAAGCAGCAGAAGAGGGGGTTGCCAATGAGGAAAGTGGTCTTTTCTGCCCTACTAGTGTCCATCCAGTACACTGGGATTTTATGGGCCTATTTATTGATCTAATCGCTTGTTATATCTGCACTTCTCAATCCTTCTATACACTGAACACTTGCTAGTTTATCCAGATTTTTAAAAAATATTTCCACTGACCGAAATGAACTACCTCAGACTTGCCTACATCTGCTACCTTCCTGTCCACTGACTCAAGTTGCATGTTTCCTAGTGTCTTCCTTATTATTTACTTTGTCACCTGGCTTTGCATTATCTTAAAACCTGGGGAGGTTACATGCTAATTTATGAAGTTAAATGGTGAATAAGTGAGGGTTCAATACTGAGTCCTGTGGCATCTCACTCCACCACCTCCCACATCTCTTTCTTTGCCATCAAGAGATGTACCTTTTAGACCCCATGCTCCAGAATTTCCTCCCTAAACCTTTCCTGTTACTCTAAAGTATTCCATGGTGTCAAACTTTTATCCGATTGCCTCCCTGTGATGCACCATGGGAAATGTTAGTGTTTAAGGGCCCATATAAATACAAGGTGTTGTTTAGATGCATGGATTCACAGAGTCATACAGCAAGGAAACAGGCCCTTCAGCCCAATTTGTCCATGCTAACCAACAAGCCTATCTACGCTAATCCTATTTGCCTGTGTTTGGCCCATATCCCTCTCAACCTTTCCTATCCATGTACCTGTCCAAATGTCTTTTAACCATTGTTATTTTACCCGCCTCTACCACCACCTCTGGCAGCTCGTTCCATATACCCACCACTCTGTGTGGAAAAACTTGCCCTTCAGGTCCCCTATAAATCTTTCCCCTCTCACCTGAAATACATACCCTCTAGTTTTAGACTCCCCTAGCATGGGAAAAAGACTGTGACTATTTACCCTACCTATGCCCCTCATAATTTTATAAGCTTCCCTAAGGTCACCCCTCACTTTTGATCCAGGGAAAACAGTCCAGTTTATCCAATCTCTCCTTATAACTCAAGCCCTCCAGTCCAGGCAACATTCCTGTTCTGCACCCTCTCTAGCTTAATCACATCCTTCTATAGAGTTATAAATCATTCAGTTGCTCACTAGTCAACCAGTTCACTAATACCCAACCTGGGTGGCACAGTGGTGCAGCTGTTTCATGCTGCTGCTGCCTCACAACTCCAGAGACCTGGGTTCAATCCTGACCTTAGGTGCTGCCTGTGTGGAGTTTGCATGTTCTTCCTGTGACTGCATGGGTTTCCCAAGTGCTCAGCTTTCCTCCCACATCCCAAACAGATGCTGGTTGGTAGATTAATTAGCCTCTGTTAAATAACCCTAGCATAGGTAAATGGTAAGAGAATCAAGAGGAGTTAATAGGATGCAAGGGAGAATGAGTTACAGGGAAACACATGAGGACAGAAGAATAATGGGATTACTCTAAGAGCCAGCATTGATTTGATGGGCAGAGTGGCTAGCTTCTACTTCGTAAGCAAATATGAGAACTACGATTCTTCATATTTCCTCCATTGCCCCGTTTGAAACATTGACCATGGTTAGTTTCAGGCATTAGGTCCCAACCCGCACTTGGAATTATCCAGGAAAGGTTGGGGGACAGAAAATACATCCCACCAATCTAGATTCTTCTGTGATGAAGTGATGGTAAATTCCTTATGAAAATTTCAGAAGCTTTAACATTCCATCTTATTTAAAAGGCACATTTCTAGTCCAAGGGCAAATGGCTGATTGTAATAAGTAGATCTGAAGTTAACAAAAAAACACATGCACAAGTATGCTTATATATGTATGCATAGTAATGCACACAAGACAAATATTATAATGTATAATGAGCAGAGGCATGCAGGAATGCTTTGGCAGGGCCTCATATAGGCATGCACGTGAGCACCGTTATTGACAGGCACACAAGCTCAAACATGCTTCAGCACACACACATACTCACATTTGACACCATATCACTCATGTATACACCACTCACATGTGAATGTGAAACAGTCACCACCACATAGAATCTCACAAAGTACAAACACTCTTGGAGGTGAATAGCCACACACATATGCACCCAGACAGCAAATGCTCTCGAACCAACATGCATCCAAATAAAGCCCTGTGGTTTTTAGAACTGACATTATGTCTCTGGTCAAGTATCATGTTCCCTGTGGCAAATGCCGGGCAGCAAAGGAGTAACCTCTGGTTCCTGGAAACTCACTGTGGTCAGCTGGACTGAGATTCATCAGAAATAAAAATAAAAGTCCCCCCTTAAACCTCTCTCCCTCTTTCCTTTAAGAGTTACCTAAACTTAGCTCTGATGAAGGAGTACCTATCCTACCATGTTAAGTCACTTGATACTAAATTTTGTTTGACAATGCCCCTGTGAAGTGATATGCAACATCTGACCAGGTTAAAAGTACAATATAAATACAAGTTGTTGTCAATGCCAATGGCTTGATTTACATACACATCAATGCAGATGGTCTGTGTGGAGATTTTTTCTTTTTGCAAGATGACAAATGCAGCCCATATAAAAAACTGCAGTTTTCAGTTGTGTCCTGATAGATTAGATCCATTAACATTAAGTCCATTTCACTTCCCCCCCCCCCCACCCCCAAACCACCCCACCCTTGCACATGTCTTTTGAGGACAGCCCCACTATAAAAACCTCAACATCTTATTCAGACCATCTAAGGAGTCTTTGATGTGGCCTCTCTCTCCCTTTGTGAAAAAGAGCGGAAATATTTTGGTGTACATAGAAGTTGTAACTTATTTTCAGTTTGACAGCTTAGTCCCACAGCGCCAAGATAATCCACAGTCAAATACAAGCTGGACCTCTGTTCCTCTCAGAGGCTCAGAGGGTAACTCCAGTACCTCGGGTGGTACAAAATCACATCATCCAGGTCCACTGCTGTACAAGGCGATCTCGGGCAAGGTATTAGAAGGGGCTGGGTGAAAGAATCAGGAGCCAAACAAGGGTCTAATGGCTCACTTCTCATAAACGCACATGGAAAATGAATACCTGAGGCAGGTGGCACCTTTGAAACTGCATCCAGCATCTTTAGGAGAGGGCCATCACCAGAATAACCCTCAGTTTTCCTACTTTGCGATGTGGAACCGAGACGTACAGAGCAGACAGTACCTAGCTTCAGATAAAAGACAGTCAGTCAGGACATAGTAAGTTTGGCCTTTGAATGCTCTTGTTCCTGATTAGCATGCATTGATTTCAGATAGAAAATGAGGAAAGAAAGAAGGGAAAAGGAAGAAAAAACACACAAAAATAACACTGTGGCTTTCATAACCTCAAGTTATCCAAAAGCACCTTCTAGCCATTGAAGAACTGTCACTGAACTGAAGTGCAATCACTGTTGTAAAACAGCTAACACAACAGGCATGTTATAGAACATAGCACAGGAACAGGCCCTTTGGACCACGATGTTGTGACAAACTAATTAAACTAGTAATTAAATGCCTAACTAAACTAATCCCTTCTGCCTATACAATGTCCATATCCCTCCATTCTCTGCACATTCATGTGCCCGTCTAAGAGCCTTTTAAACACCTCTATCGTATTTGCCTCCACCACCACCCCTGGCAGTGCATTCCAGGTGCCCACCACTCTCTGTGTAAAAAATTTACCCTGCACATCTCCTTTGAACTCACCCCCTCTCACCTTAAATGCATGCCCTCTAATATTAGACATTTCAACCCTGGGAAAAAGATACCGGCTGTCTACCCTGTCTATGCCTCTCATAATCTTATGAACTTCTATCAGGTCTCCCCTGAGTCTCTGTCACTCCAGAAGAAACAACCCAAGTTTGTCCAACTTCTCCTAACAGCACATACCCTCTAATCCAGGCAGCATTCTGGCAAACCTCTTCTGCACTCTCTCCAAAGCCTCCACATCTTTCCTATAATGAGGTGACCAGAACTGAATGCAATATTCTGAATGCAGCCTAGCCAGAGTTTTATACAGCTGCAAACAGTTTTATGAAGCTGTTATGAACAGCTAGTTCCCGCAGAAACAATATGATAAAGACTACGTGATTTGCATATGATGTTGCTTGAAAGATAAATACAGGCCAGGACTCCTGGAAAAACTTCCCAATTTTTTTTTCCAACACCTTTTCCATCTATCTGAGGAAACCGGTAAAAGAAAATGGGAAACATTCCTATAGTAACGTGACACTGCTGTCTGTTAAGGCAGGGAATGCATCATCCCAGGGTCTTCGCTGGGAGAGATTAGCATATGGGATTTGCTGGAAACCCAGGAAACACTGCACAGTAAATATCAAAAGCACCACTGTGCAGTTGGTGTAGATCTCTCATTATAATGCTGGCACTATGATGTCATGAGAACATGATGTGACTGCCATGTGGAGGATGGGGAGATCAGTTCTGAGGGTGGTCAGCATCAGCCATGGTCAAATCCGCCCCTTGAAACTGGCAAAACCTACAAGGTGGCATTTTTTGTCTATTGTTTACTTGTCTGTTTTAAGGATCAACCACATAGTATGGGATTGAACCATAGGTCGGCCAAATCAGAAAGAAGGCACGTTCCCTTTCCTGAAAAGCATTAACAAAGCAAGTGTATTTTCCAGTGATTATATTTTTTTCCTCTGGTGCCAGTTCACAAGTCACCAGATTTAACTGGATTCACTGTCACAATTTGCTATGGTGAGATTTAAACTCAAGGGTCCTGATTTGCTGACCCCGTACTATATCTTGCCAACTTTACTCAAACAGTTGCTGACTAGATTATACTTCAACTAGTTTTAAGGCATTGAATGAATACAACTTGTTGATCTAACATAAAAGTGCACTGCAAGGTTTATGCACACACACTCAGCACCAAGGAGCGGCATGCATTATCCACTGTTGTCCACTCTCAAGGTAGAAATTGCCACACTTCTGGCCTAGAGTGTGCACAATACACCAAGTCAAATTCATTCCAAGAAGCTTGATATACAAAAATTAAAAGAAAAAGGAAATCAGCAGCAAAAAAAACATCTGATTTCCATTATACTTATCCTTCAGCTGAGTTCCTCAGTGCTTGTTTACAGAGGATGGGAAGCCAGCCAGGAGAGCACTACAATATAGGACACTGAAGGAACAAGGCTGTGTTGATGCTGAGCGGATGTGATGGAGTTCACTGTGCGGTTGGAGGTAGCACAGGGAAACCCCATGCATTTTGTTAGAACTCATTCAATTGAAACAAACTCCCTCCACTGCCTACAGTGCTGCACGGGATTTGCCCAGGATCACTTAATCTCTTATATGGACAAAAGCTGTGTCTGGTTTACTATACCACTGTGTAATATCAGAGGTGTTTCCAACCACTTTGCAGTTGGTTGATACAGACTGACATAACCTGCACCAATGGCATTCTGCAGCAGCCTGGCATCCACAAAGCAGCTCATATGAAAACCCATATGGGTTTGCCTTTAATGGGGCCATAAATTCTACTGATAGGATCAGAGGTGTTACTGTCTGAAGCTGCTCTCCCCAGTTCAATAAATCATACAAGAATAAGAAATAGTCACCACTCATCAAAGAACATGCACATACCAGGTTGGAGTTTAAAGAAACAGGTACAAGGTGGGATCTTCAACCAGACAAGCTAATTCAATTTCTTTTTCCACAGATGCTGCCAGACCTGCCCAGAGTCTTCAGCATTTTTTTTTATTTACGGAGGCAGGTAGAGGCCGAGACTCAGGCATTACAGAAATGAGGACAATCTGACATTAGCATTTACAGAGATGGATACAGACTGGGGCTAGAGATGACAGAAATTGGAACCGGTTGGGTCTGGAGGTTGTGGAGACAGATGACCGGGCTGTCCTGGGATGGAGGTAGCCAGTGACAGCATGGGCATGGATCAGAGATACCCTGGAGTAATGCAATTCACACTGTTGGTTCCTGAGAACATGAGTCCTGGAGTCTTACAACACAGAAACAGGCCTTTCAGCCCATTGAATCCACACTGACCATCACCACCCATTTACACTAATCCCATTGTGTTCTCCCAACATTCCCATCAAATCCCCTCATGATTCTACCAACACACTAGAGGTAACTTACAGTAGCCAATTTACCTACCAACCCGCACATCTTTGGAACATGGGAGAAAATGGAGCACCCGGAGGAAACCTGCGCGGTCACAGGGAGAACGTGCAAACTCCACACAGACAACACTGGAGATCAGGATCGAACCTGGGTCTCTGGAGCTGTGAGGCAACAGCTCTATCAGCTGCTCTACTGTGTCATCCCAGTGTTCTCTTTCGTGCCTCCCAGTAGCTACTTACTGATATGTGCTGATTGGCTGGACTCTGGACAGATGGACTGAATGCTGAAAATCATGAGGATTTACTGGTCCCTCCTTTCATCAGTTGATTTTAAAATTTTGCATTACTTGCACCAAAGCCTAAATAGCAACATTCTGCTCAGAGAACAGACTGAGCCCAATACCAAACAGACAAGTTCCAACTGCAAACAGAATATCATCCATGTAATAACCTCAATACACACATGAACTGTTTATTGGGTAAACCATGTCCGAACTTGCAACGTCCCATTCATACATCATCAGGTGCTCGCTGACCTATATTGGTTCCCAGTTATGCAATTGCAATTTCGCACAGTTCACATCCTTGTTTACAGACGCCCCCAAGGCCACAATTATTCTCTACATCTGTAGTCTCCTCCAAGGTATCTGTTCCCCTTCAGGACTGACCTCTTGAATATGGCTAGCTTTGCTCACCTGTTATCGCTGGCCATTTAGTGTCCTTGGCCCTAAACTTTAGAATTCTATCTCTAAGCCTCTGCAAATTCTCTGCCACTTTCTTGAGGTTCTGTAAAACCTACTTCTTTGCCCAGGCTTTTGGTCACTGTCTTCACTGTACTTTCTCTGTAACTGTAACACTATATTCTGCATTATATTATTGTTTTTCCCTGCACATTCTCTACCTCTTCCTTGAGGTTCTTCAAAACTGACCTCTTTGCCCAGGCTTTTGGTCTGCTGTCTTCATATCTTCTCCTGAGGCCTCAAGTCATAGATTGGTTCCCAGCACAGAAACAGGCTCTTTGACCCACTGACTCCATGGCAACCATCGAACTCCCATTTACAACTGTCCAATCTTATTGTCATTAACTCCCTCTGGATCCTCTACTTCACTCACCTACACAGTTTACAGTGACAAATTAACCTGTCAACCCGCATGCTTTTGGGGAAAATCAGAGCACCGGGGGAATCCTATACGGTCACAGAGAGAAATGTATCCAACTGGATAAAGCATCATTGTGCCAATGAAAGATCAACATCAATAAGCCTGCTGTGGGTTTCTCTTCGGCACAGCTACAGCCTTTGGAACATTGCAGCCAGCGAACTGTGACCTACATTGAACTCCCCTAATTATGGAAAAGTTGAAATATTGTCCTGCAGTGACTCTTCTCCCACCGAGATAGGGGTTCAAAACAAAAACAGCTACACTTACCACAGAACCTGCTGCAATCAACTTATCCCTTCTGTTAAATCAACAGACCCTAAACATGACTCACGACTACAGGAAAACAGCCAGTACATAATGTTAAGCTACTGAAGCAAGGAAACCATCACAACAATAATCACTTGCAGAAAACAGCATCTGCAGTCTCTCTAATGTCTCCAACAATCACTTGCATTTGTTTAGCCCTTTTAATGTAGTAAAACATCTTAAAATATCTCATAAGAACATTATCAAACAAAATATGGCATAGGGCAGCACAATGGTGCAGCTAGTAGGGCTGCTGCCTCTCAGCTCCAGTGACCCGGGTTTAATCCTGACCTCTGGTGCTGTCCGTGTGGAGTTTGCATACTCTCCCTGTGACTGCATGGGTTTCCCCGGGTACTCCAGTTTCTTCCCGTATCCCAAAGACAAGTGGCTTGATAGGTTAATTGGCCGCTGTGAACTGTCTCGTGTGTAGGTGAGCACAGCAGAGATGGAAGGATCTGGGAGGAGTTGATGAGAATAAAACTGGACGATTGTAAATGGGAGCTTGATGGTCTGCACAGACTAGGCAGGCCGAAGGGCCTGTTTCCATGCTACATGTTTCTATGACATGAATCCTCAGGAGAAGATTTGAATTGGTAATTGGCTTACAATTGTCACATGTACCATGATACAGTGAAAAACTTTGTTTTGCAATGCCATCCATACAGGTTATGTCAAAACGTAAGTACATCAAGATGGTACACAGGGAAAAGCAATAATATAATCCAGAATGGAGACACAAGCAATATAGCGTTACAGTTATAGTTGCAGAGAAAGTGCAGTGAAGACAGAAGACCAAAATACTGGGCAAAGAGATAAGTTTTACAGAACCTCAAGGAAGAGGTAGAGAATGTGCAGAGGTTTAGGAAGAAAATACCAGAGCTTAGGGCCAAGGCCAATGACAGGTGAACAGAGCTGGAAATATTCAAGAGGTCAGTCCTGAAGGAGAGCAGATACCTTGGAGGAGACTACAGATGTAGAGAAGAATTGTGGCCTTGGGGGCATCTGTAAACAAGGATGAGAACCGTGCAAAATTGCAATTGCGTAACTGGGAACCAATATAGGTCAGTGAGTAACTGATGATGTGTGAATGGGACATTGCAAGTTAGGACATGGGCAGCAGATTTTGGATGATATCTAGTTTTTAAGAGGGGGAGATTTAGAGAAGAACGTGTCAGAACAACCAAGTCTAGGGGGTGATAAAGGCAAAGATAAGGGCTACAACAGTGTATCATTTGAAGCAGGAGGATGTAATGTGAAGATGGAAACAGGTGATCTTCGTAATGATGCTGAAGATGTGCAGTCAGTTCTGCTAAGCAGCAAAAATGAAACCAGAGTTATAAATGTCTGGTTCAGCCTCAATCAGTTCCCAGAAAATAAAAACAATTATATGCCTGCACTTTGGTTTCAGGGCAGCCTGAACTGCCTTATGGTAAATGGATCACTTTAAGTATTTTTACCACTGCAATGTAGGAAGAGGGAGTAATAAGTAGTAGTCAGTGTGGAAAGAATACAGTTTCTGAATTCTTCAGAGTGAAAATGTTAGAGAGATTGGGGGAAGCGGGCTGAGACCTGGAACCTTCAGCTCTCGGAGATGAACTTCAGCTCTTCTGCCCATAGCACCATTGCCCCTACTGCGATGTACAGGGAGCCACCAATCAGACTTTGAGGGAGTGAGGGAAGGAGCCAGACCAAGTTCCTGCCAATGTTTCCACAAATTCCACTCCCACAGATTCCTCCTGAATGGCCGAATGTGGCTGGGCATTAAGGGAATCTAGGGAAGTGGGGAACACTCCGGCTTTACTTGCCCCTCATTCCACCCACTCGTCCCTCGCTCTGGTCATTCAGTACCAACTTGTCCCTTCTTCAGCCACTCGACCCTCGCTTCAGCTACTCGGAATTCACTTGTCCCTCTCTCTGGCCAGTCAACCCTTGCTCTGGCTGCCCAGTCCCCACTCGTACCTCACTACAACCGGTCTCCATTCATCCCTCACCCTGATCACTTGTCTCCCATGACTGCCTCTTCTCTCTTTGCAAAGTGGTCTAAATGAGGGGCAGTCACCAAATACATGTGATCTTTCTTTAGCGAGAGTATCTGAAAACAAATGCTAGCTCTATATCATATTGATTCAGGCAAAAAGTGAAATCTATCCCATATTTGTAATAAAATTCCTAGCAGAAAGAAAGCAAAGCCTAAATTTGCTAAATAAGTAATGCTAACCCATTAATCCTGAGTAGATTGTACTTGATATTAAACACAGATCAATTTGAGTACTCTTGCAATCCACACTGTGTATGCTAATCCCATTAATCAAGGCCAGATCTGGAATGCAAGCAGTTCTGGCACCAGAATCACTGCAGAGTTTCATGGTATTGAGTGTGCAGAATAATATAGAGACAAGG
This sequence comes from Pristis pectinata, assembly GCF_009764475.1. Classification (NCBI taxonomy): domain Eukaryota; kingdom Metazoa; phylum Chordata; class Chondrichthyes; order Rhinopristiformes; family Pristidae; genus Pristis; species Pristis pectinata. The sequence continues at coordinate 87,748,715 of NC_067405.1, read as the reverse complement.
TTTATTTAATTGACAGTATATCATAGCTCTCAGATCTACTCAAGTAGAGCTTTAAAAACAAGAGGCCACATAGTTGGTGGTTTTAACCTTGAGTGGGACATGACTTAGGCTGCGCTTTCATTCCCACACACCCCTGCAAGCAGTATCATCAAATATGTTTCTTACCCACAGAGAGCTAGCCCCAGTCAGAGGGACAGACTGATTTCAAGCCCAAAGACCCCTTGCTGCTCCAAGAGATGAGGCGAGATTAAGGAAGCAGAAGCTGGTAGTTGAAGGATGTGTGGAGGAGGAATGTCAGGAGTCAGATGAGTGATCCTATGTTTTTTGAACTATGGCCATGTGAAGAAAAATACAAGATTAAAATGTGATAAAGTGTCCCAAAGCACTTTTTAGAGATTCTTATTTTTTGCAGGAAGAGTGACTACATCATGCCAAATAGTTAGGTTGCTCAATAGCCGTATTGTGTGGCATCACTCTATTCCACAGCCAAAGAATGTCAGGACCTTTCCATTCTATAGTTGGGAATGAACAGGATCAATTCCAGCCCAAGGTCAGGGATCAATGCGATCACTCCATGCAAAAGCCAAAAGTCACAGGGATCATTCCATCCCATGGCCAAGAACACCAGACTAATTCAATCACATAGTTAGGGCTCATTGGGATCACTCCATGTCTTAATTGAAAAATGCTGGAATCATTCCATAGAATATAAGAGCAGGGAGGTTATGGTGAAACTTTATAAAACATTAATTACGCCACAGCTGAAGTACAGTGCACAGTTCTGGTCGCCACACTGTAGTAAAGATGTAATTGTAGTGGAGAGGGTGCAGAGGAGATTCACTGGGATGTTGCCTGGGATGTTTCAGTTATGAGGAGCTATGAGGATAGCCTGGGTTTATTTTCCATGGAGTAGAGGGGGCTTTGATATACAAAGGGAGGCATAGATAGGGTAGCGAGTTGGAAACTTTCCCACATAAGAGAGACATAAGACATTAGTGGGCATAAGTTTAGGGTAAGGGATAGGAGGTTCAGAGGGGATCTGAAGGAGGACTTTTTTTTAACCCAAATGATTGCAAACTGGATCACACGGCCTGAAGGGATGATGGAGGCAGGTACTCTCACAACATTGAAGTATCTGGATGAGCACTTGAATCACCAAGGCAAGAAAGGCTACAGATCAAGTGCTGCTAAATGGGATTGGTATGGATAGGTACTAGACGTCATCGCGGATGTGGTGGGCTGAAGGTGCTTCATTGCTGCATGGCTCTATGATTCAACCCTAAGTCAGTCTGAATGGGATCTCTCGTGTCAGGGCCCCGAATCACACTGTACCCCATTGGGAAGGTGGGTGTACTCCAGAGAGAACCCAGAATCACTCCATACCTTTGTTGGGTGAATAGGGATCAGCATGAGCTGTGGTTACTTGCCTGATCTTTGATCCCTGACGAAAACTGCTGGAGGAAATGCTTCAAAACCACTGTTAAATGTAGCTATGAGTGTTTGGGTTAGCAACATAAACATGTTTGATGTAAACCTTGCACTGGAACTCAGAACAGACAAATCTGTTGACAGCAATAGGATTGAGTCAGGATCTAAAGGGACAGTCTGCAAACAGTAGGAACCACTCTGAGCTACAAACACAAGAGGCCACCCTGTGGCTATGACATTGTCACCACAACTTTATATTGATTGGGCTTGGATAACCTTCTCACAAGACGTCTTTTGAGGAAGGACATGAATTTCTATCGTCCTTTTCACATTGACTTGAAAGACTTTACAGCCGATGAATTATTTTAAGTGTGTAGTCACTGTTGCAGGTTACAACAGCCCATTTACACAGAAAAAATGCAAACAAACAGAAATGTGATACTGGACATAGAACTTGTTTTATGATTTTGGATCTGCAATGTTTTTGAATGGTAGCCTTTGAGGCAGCTTGAGATGTTTTACCACATAAATGGTGCCAACATAAATGCAAGTTGTTGTTGTTGGATAGGTGTTGGCCAGCTCCCTGGGAAAACACTGCTTCAAGTAATTCCATGAGTCTTTAACACACCTGAGAAGGCAGACTAGGTCTTGGTTTAAATACGCATCCTACAAGCTCTGGGCACTCCCTCAGGTCTTCACTGGAACATTCAGACAGATTTTGTGCTCAAATCTATGAAGGAAGGCTTGAATTATCTGATTTAGAGCAGCAAACAATCTGCTGCAGGATTGAGCACCATTTGTGTGAGGAAAGGAATTGTCGACCTTTCTGGACGTTGCTGTCATCTTCAGCCTGTGAGCCAAGGCTGAAATGGTACCAGGAACTCATTTGGGTGTCAGTCACAACTAGCATGGAGCAAAGAGCGTTGACCATTACATACCAGAGTCTATCTTCATCTGTACTGAGTTAGCTGGTCCCAACTAATGGGGAAGGTAGAACTGCATTACTGATGGAGGTGAGGTAGGAGAAGAGAAATATGCTATCTCCTATCTCACCTCTGATATGCTGATGAAATATGCTGATGTTCATTGTTCAACAAGTCCATGCTATTGAGCAAGGAAGGATTCAAGCATCTGTGATGCAGGCAGATGGAAATGGCTTGCTCTAATTTCTGTGGTGAATGATGTTAGTCACAATGGCTGTTGGAGCTGGTGACCAAAAAGAGTAGGGGAGGAACGGTAGCGTAGCGGTTAGCACGACGCTATTACAGTGCCAGTGATTGGGGTTCGATTCCCGTCGCTGTCTGTAAGGAGCTTGTACGTTCTCCTGTGTCTGCGTGGGTTTCCTCTGGGTGCTCCGGTTTCCTCCCACATTGCAAAGACGTACGGGTAGGTTAATTTGGGTTCAAAATGGGCAGCGTGGACTCGTTGGGCCGGAAGGGCCTGTTACCACGCTGTAAATAAAAGTTAAAAATTTGAAACCAAGTCATAAATGTTCCCACCATTATGAACCATGGCGAATGGTGTGACTCCTGTACACAAGTAGTATGGAAGTGCTATCAATATTGTTCAGGGCAGGGTAATTGCAACATTAGCCAGGCTGAAGTTTGGTTTGATTATCTGTCTGGGGGATGGGATTATCTCAACCACAACCAAATTTATACAGCAATGTAGCAAAATATCACAAAGTGCTTCGTAATTAAAATCTGCCATAGTGCCACATGAGGATACTGTATATTAAAATAGGTGACCAAATGCTTGGTCAAAGAGGTTAAGTATTTAGGGAAGAACTGGATAACTGGAGAAGTTTAATAAGGGAATTCCTGAGTTAAACAGCTGGACTGCTTAAGGCACATCCCTCAAAGATGGAGCAATTAAAATCAGGAACAGGTAAGAGGTGAGAATTGGAGTGCAGAGTTGGGAGGATTTAGGACTAAAGAAAGTTGCATCAATAGAACCATTTTCTGGAGTTTCTCCTTCTGATCATAAATCTATACATATTTAGTATGGAGTTAAAAACAAGCTGCTGGGGGAACTCAGTGGGTCAGGCAGCATCTGTGGAGGCAAAGGGATAGTCGACATTCTGGGTCAAGGTCCTGTATCAGGACTGATGCAGGATCTTGACCTGAAACGTCGACAATTCCTTGCCCTCGACAGATGCTGTCTGACCCGCTGAGTTCCTTCAGCATCTTGTTTGCTGCTCCAGGTCCCAACATCTGCAGTCTCTTGTGTCTCCATATTTTGTGTGGAGTCTCCCACAGGAAGCATTATATCCAGGCCAGGAGAAACAGTGGGTTGAATAGCCATGTCATGCTCTCAAGCTCTTTATGCACACCACCTGCCACGGTTCACAACAGGAGCTGCATTGAGAGTGGAAATATAGAGGAACATTGTTTGCCCCTGGCTGTGCTGGAAAACCTCTGAGCACCGGTATTCATTATGAGTCAGGACTTCCTGCAAAGTTAAGTGACTGATGACTATGAAGCAGCAGTTGCAGGATAGGGTGATAAATTATAGTGGGTACAGCAACGACATGAGGTGGCCGACTGTTAATATCTGGAGGGTGGGAAGAACGAGGGCAGTGACCACATCTGGAGGGGTGATGGATAAATTAGAGGGCGATTCATTTGCCCAGACACTCAAAACTAATTGGCCGAAACACAATGACCCCCACCTCACGCTGCACTCAACCAGTTGCCTCAATCACCTCTCATCCCATGCAACCTCACTTCCCCCAGGTGAGCCTCTCTCCAATCAGTCTCCTCACCCACCTCTCTCTCCCGATCACTTCCTCTGCGATCTCCATTTCCCATAATGGTGGGAGGTCACAGATTAAAGGCCCCAAGGCACTGCATCTCTTGCTCAGTGGAATTTCCAATCCTTCCTTCAGTGGGCCATACCCAGGGCCAAAGTTAGCCCCCAAGACATAGTTTAGACATCCTGACATGGCCGTCTGTTGCTTTTCCTCCCCCCAATAATGGTGGCACTATTATTGGGTCCTGAAGCACCTTACCGAGAACAAACAGCAGTGCAATAAGGTTTCCTGATGGTCTGGTGGGAGGAGAGAGCTTCTATTTCTTCAGGCAATGAATCTGAACCTCAATCAGCAGGCGCGTGCCTGTAGATGTAGTAACTTTGATGCACGCTATCAGTAGAGTCAGAAAGTATCCAATATTACAACACTACCCCCATCCACAAGCCTGTCCCTTCCCCTATTCAGTCTGGCACTCACAGCAACAGAAGCAACCCATAACTGAACGCTTCCAGGCACAGATGCAGAGAAAAGACAACTGTCCCAATCCCTTCCCTAACCAGCTCGTCCTGAGAAACATTCTTCACCTGCGTGAAATTCCATCCTTGGGCAGAGAGCCAAGAGGCCAGAGACAGGGCAGAGAGCTCTCTCTGCACTTGGCTCAGTGATTTACAATTTGTACTGCTGGAATGTTTTACAATAGGCCTGAATGAAATACTATCCAGGGAGCATTAATGTCAACTTCCCAGCCACCAGTTCTGATTTCAATTGCTAAGAAATCTGCCACCTACATCAGCCTACATTGAAACAGATGATCTACTGATTCCATCACCTGGAAATTCAATGCTTCCGGTTATCAAATTAATTAAAACATTCTCAGTTTTACCTTTTGAAGCACAGTCACTGCAGTTATAATACAAAACACACAAGACACCAACGCAATTTTCAAAGCAATTGTTGTATTAACCATAATATATGGGTTGCACTGGGATTAGAGGGAGAATGAGCATGTCACTCATGGCCAGATCAGATATCAGATCAGCATTGCAATTAACAATGGTTCTTCATTCACATACCTGCGAAATCACCAACCTCATTAAACACCTGCTGATGGCATGAGAAGTGATCTTTTGTCACTTTATATATGAATGTATATATACACACATATACAAGGGTACTGAAAAAGACAAGAATTTCAGGTCAAACAGGGTTAATTCTGTATGCAGGGAGTCAGGAGTGAACAGGCATCAGGTGACAAATCACTGAGAGTTGGGTTTGTGCAAATTATTCGCTGACGGGGATTTTACCCAGCTGGCTCCGATAATACTGGCACAGTGGTGCCGTGACAGTGTTGCTGCTGCAAAGCTCCCGCAACCCGGGTTTGTTTCTGAACTCAGGTGCTGTCTGTGCGGAGTTTGCACGTTCTCCCTGTGATGAGATGGATTTCCTCGAGGTGCTCTGGATTCCTCCCACATCCCAAAGATGTGCTGGTAGGTTAAATGGCCACTGTAAATTGCCGCTAGTGTGTAGATGTAATGGAAGAAAGTCAGCATAAACTCAATGGGCCAAGTGGCTTCCTTCTAAGTCATAAGAGAACATGAACGTGATTGCTGTGGTTTGACAACTTTCTACCTGTGCGGGAGCAGGCACTGAGACACCACATGTAAAAGGTAAATTGTTCTTTTTGCCTACTGCGTACTGTACTTTGAAAATTACAGGTCCTCCCCAGTTTATGAAGGCCTGACCTATGTACAGCCCATACATATGAATGAGTGTTTGGGAGACTGGTGGGATGGATTTGCCGGCTGTTGACATTAGCTGGAACACTTCCACATTGAACCCAAGAGGAATACATTCTAGTTAGCACGCTGATGCCCATTTTGCGAATCCTACCTCGAGACATGCCATCCTTTATAAGACCATCAATAGCATTTAAACCCTTGCCTGCAGCAAAATCATTGAAAAGAATATCATTATTAGCCTGAGGCAGGCTTGGACTAAATTTGTTAATCAGTTTTTTTATTAAGAATGGCAAAACGAGATTAAAATGCTTCTCCAGGCTATCTATTCCCATGGGACAAGCCACCTGTGCAGAGGCATCTTCTGCTGTGTGGGAACTCAGCTTGCAGCCGCATTTCCAACCTGCGAACTGTTCAGATAATGGACAGTTCTCAGGAACGGAACCCAGCCTAACCTGGGGAGGACCTGTATGTAGAAAGGCAGATTTTAATATCTACAGCACTGTTCACAACCCTCTCGGGAAATTCCAAAATGCCTTACAACCAGTGAAACAGTCTCAAAATATATCACTGCTGTAATGAAACCCAACAGGTGCTAGGGTCTGGATCGGAGTGTTATCACAAAGTCTTTGTGTTCATTTCTCTGGCATAACAGGATGCTGATTACGGCAAAATTGTGCTGTAAGCATTTAGTCAGGAGGTGGATTCCACTGGCATTATCTTTCCTTATTTTCTCCTTACTAATACCATACCAAAGTATTGCATGTTTCCAACCCCAGCACTGAAGAAGGATTAGTTTATCTCCCTCTGGGCTGTGGGCCAGGGTTTTTTTTCAAGGTCGATGTATGTTCTCCTTGGGCTTCATCCAGAGCTTCCGGAGTTGAGTGAATGTGCTAATGAAGTGGCATGCTGATTCCACATTGAGTGAACCAGAGGTCCCCGAGACAATTTGCTTGTCCCACAGGGAAGTAACTGAGATGTTAAACAATTTTGATCTTGATGGCAAAACCCAACCCATGAACACAACGATCCCCTCTCTGTCCCTCCAGAGGAGGTATACCCACCACCTTGTTTTACAAGCTGGGCAGTGATGTCAGTCATAGGGTCCAAATTCCCAAGCTATGGTAGCAGAGCAACCTTCAGGTTCGTCACTGCTGGAGCTGTCCATGAGGGTCCTGATGTTCCAGGTTCTGAACTTCATACTGAAGGGCAGAACCTGCATGTGTGTACCTTCTTTTATTTGGAGTTGGATGTTGCATATTAGCTACCACACAGGCTTTGACTAAACAAGCTCCGGGTCCAGCAGCAAGAGGGCCAAAGCAACTGGAGACCAACTCTGCTGCATGGACATGACGATCAACACATGTGGACAGTACGCAAGCACTCACTCACACACACACACACACACACACACACACACACGGATAGATGCGGGTACAGATGAGCTTGCCCACTGCTTCCACCTCTCTTCTCCTCTCCCACCCATTCCTTGATCCTCTTGCCTCCAACCCTCCCTCACCCCAGTCTCTTCACTTTGCATCCGCCTTGCCCCGTAACCTCCTCTGGAATATCTTTCCTCCCTTCCTGAGACAACCCCTTCCGCTGATTCTTACACCACCACCCCTACCCCCAGTCTCCTTCGCTTGCATGCTGCTGTTTGGTCCCCTCCTTCCTTCCCTGCATTTGGCACCCCTCCCCCTCTCTTTCCTCTGCCCCTCCCCTTCAACATCTATTCTCATGCCCCCATCTCTCTTCTACCAGGGCCTCCCTGCTTGCTTAACAGTGCTAAGAACCACTCCCCCTGTCGCCAAGCAACAGTTCCTCAGCAACAGGCTGGGCAGGGCTTCAGGTGGCTGAGATGGACAGCCCAATTCAGCGGGAAATCCATTCAGCTGCAACGTGACTTCCACTCTTTTGAATTCCTGTCCTTCTGAGGTAATGGCCAACATTCCTTTACCCCTTGGAATTACTTTTAGTGGTAGGAACAGAGAAAGTAGGTAGAAGTATAAACTCAGAGTTCCTCTTTTTCCTTGGTAAAGGATCTACAAAATAGGAACATTAAGGAAATTGAGGTGCTCAGATGATCACCAACACTGTGCACCAGTGTGGAAATAAGGCTGCTAAGCATTCATGCTGTTGGATCATCTGGGAGGAGAGCGTTAAAGGCTCTTGTGCACATGCACAACTGCACCTGGTTCTACTGTGGATCTCTTGTCACTGGGTCAGGAGCTGAGAGGTCAAATCTCACTCCAGAATGATGAAGACGGTTCAGATGAAATGTTAAATTGAAGCCCCAACTACCCTCTCACCTGCACACTAGGGGCCATTTATAGCAGCTAATTAACCCACCAACCCCCATTGGGATGTGGCAGGAACCTTGAGCACCTGGAGGAAATCCACACAGTCACAGGGAGAACGTGCAAACTCCACACAGACAGCAGCTGATCCAGTGGAACAGTTTCATTGAAGGGGGGAGATATCTTCTCAACTAATAAAACCAAAACGGATAATTTAGCCATTATAACTTCATTGTGGGAATATACAGCTCCCAGATTGGCTGCCATATTTCCTAGATTAGAACTATAAACACACTTATGTACTTCATTGGCTATTGGATGTTCCGAGAATCCTGGAACCATGGTAGGTCAAATACACATACTTCATTATTCTGATACAAATTGTTTGGCAGGAACAGCCCTGCCAAGGGACTGACTCGTGAAGCAACTAAGTGAAGACCAAGGTGCTAAGCAAGACAAAGGAAGCAACCATTACCTTCAGATTGGAGTAAATCATCCACCATTGAACCAGGCTTAAAGATGGCAGCTTGTCTTTGACCAATCCTGGTTGTAATTTGGTTTGTGAGAATGACCTGCAAAAGATAAAAACAGCCTTTATAGCAGGGGGATGGTCAGCCTCCCACTATCTGCCCTTTCCAACCAACCTATCAAGTCTACATGGCATTTAATTGTAGCTGGTTTTCCCAAATGTTTGCATTACAAGCCATGCAATAGCATTAATAGAGCTATACAGCAGGGAAAGAGGCTCTTTAGCCCAACTCATTCATGTCGGCCAAGGTGCCTTCCTGAGCTAGTCCCATTTGCCCATGTTTGGCCCATATCCTTCTAAACCTTTCCTATCCATGTACCTGTCCACATGTCTTTTAAACATTGTAATTGTACCTGCCCCTACCACCGACTCTGGCAGCTTGTTCCATCCACCCACCATCCTCTGTGTGAAAAATTTGCCCCTCAGGTCCCCATTGCATTGTTCGCATCTCAGATTTAAACCTGTGCCTTCGAGTTCTAGGCTCCCCAACCCTGGAAAAAAAGACTGCAACAATCCGTCTTATCTAAGGCCCTTTTATGAACCACTATAGGGTCATCGCTCAGCCTCCTTCGCTCCAAGGACAACAATCTCTCCTTATAACTCAAGCTCTCCAGTCTCTGCAACATCCTTGTGAACCTTTTCTACATTCTCTCTAGATTAATCACATCCTTACTCCAGCATGGCAACCAGAACTGCACACAATATTCTTGGTGTGGTCTCTTGAACAGCTGTCCCAACTCTTATGCTCAATGCCCAGTCCAATGAAGGCAAGTATGTTATAATGCCTCCTTCACCATTTTGTCTACCTGTATCGCCACTTTCAGGGAATTATGTATCTGTACTCCCAGATTTCTCTGTTCTACAACACTCGCCAGGATCCTGTCATTCACTGTGCATGCCCTGCCCTGGTTTAATTTCCCAAAATGCATCACTTCACACTTGTCTACTTAAATTCCACCTGCCATTCCTTTGCCCATTTTCCCAGTTGATCTAGATCCTGTTGTACCCTTAGACAACCTCCTTCGCTGTCTATCCCACACCACCACTTTTGGTGTCATCTGGAAACTTACTAATCATGGCATCCACATTCTCATCCAAATCATTAATATATATGACAAACAACAGTGGACCCAGCACCAATCCTTGTGGTACACCACTGGTCACAGGCCTCCAGTCTGAAAAACAACCTTCCACTACCACCCTCTGTCTCCTTCCACCAAGCCAATTTTGTATCCAATTGGCTAGCTCACCCTGGATCCTATGTGATCTCACCTCCCAGGTCAGCTTACCATGCGGGACCTTTGTCAAAAGCCTTGCTAAAGTCCATATAAACCACGTCTTCTGCCATGCCCTTTTCAATCTTCTTCGTCTCCCTTTAGAAAACACAAATTTGTGAGACACGATTTCCCATGCACAAGGCCTTGCTGACTACCCCTAATCAGTCCTTGCCTTTCCAAGTGCAGATGTGTCCTGTCTCTCAGAATCCCCTCCAATAAATTTCCCCAGCACTGATCTTAGGCTCACCGGCTTGTAGTTCCCTGGCTTGTCCTTGCAGCTCTTCTTAAATAAAAGCACATTAGCCATTCTCCAGACTTCAGTTATCTCACCTGTGGCTAAGGAAGGTACAAAAATCTCTGCCAGAACCCCAGCAATTTCTTCCCTTGCTTCCCACAACATCCTAGGATACACTAGGTCTGGCCCTGGGGATTTATTCACCTTTACGTGTGTCAAGGCCACCGATACCTCTTCTTTCATAACGTCAATTACGTTTCAGGACATTGCTGTTCTCTTCCCCGAATTCCCTAGCTTCCATGACTTTCTCTGTGGTAAATACAGATGAGGAGTATTCATTTAAGACCTCACACCCATCTCCCGTGGCTCCACACCTACAGGACCACACTGATCCTTAAGGGTACCTATTCTCTCCCTAGTTATTCTTTTGCTCTTTATATATTCTTGGTGACCAGGTGCTGCTTCTATTTGGTTAGCAGGCAAAATAGTTCAGGTTATTAACCCGACCACAACTGCTACTGTGGGATTTGAACTCAGTCTCTGGGGTACCCACCCAGGTATCCGGTTGATAAGCCTAGTAATTTACCAAGCATGATGTTGTTAGGTCAGTTACATAACAGCAAATGGGCTATCTCTAAGACTCTACAGTGCTGATGGGTTGCACAGCCCTTGACCACTTCAGAAACTTTATCTCTTATAGGCTGTTTCCAGGGATGCATGCCAAAATCAACATCAACTGCTGTTGGAAGATCATCAACTTGGTAAAAGATACACTCTGGTCTGCCTGAACCATGCTGGTCTTCCAGTACAACTAGATGTCCAGAAGTGAATGCTGCTGACTGGCATATCCCAGGCTGAAGGAGTACGTGCTAAGGAACGCACTGAAGCTCAATGCCACCAAGCCAAATGATTTGTGGGGAAGGACTGCGATCTAAGGTCCTGCTGCCACTGGACACTGAGGGGCTGGGACCTGTGTAACAGCCTCTCAAACACTTGATGGATGCATTGTTCAAAGAGGCCATATGAGTGGCAATGGTACTTTCCAAACAGAATCTATTGGTCTGATGGCACAATGAATGTATAAACTTGACAACAATATGAATGTAAAGAAAGATAAGCTGATTGTATTGTATTTCCTGTATATATTTCTGTGAAGAAAATTTATTTTTAAAATAAAGAAACTCCAGAAACAATTAGGAAGAGTACACTGAGAGGATGAATCCAGATGGGTATACACTAGGGTCTATGACAAAGAACCAGTTGGTGCTTGCTGCCCCGCCTGATACCAGTCTTCCTGCCACAAGGCCTCCGAGGTTACATCCTAGCATGGCTGTCTCACCCACAAAGGACACTGCGATACAAGGCATACATCAGGTAGGCTGATCAGTGTGAGTAGCTTTCCTAAAGCACTCTCCCACTTAATGCAAAGAGGAAAGTTGTGGCTCAGAACTGGGAGCCGTGAAAGACCAGTTGGTGGAAGAGCTCCTGTGAAGATCTGCATCATCCAATTAAGCTGGATAACTATGCGTTTGATATGTGCTGAACAACTCCATACCACTACATGGTGCTCTGCCTCACATACAAGATGGCCAGGGCTCACATTGCAAGAAGGCTACCAGTTTATGAAGATTCTTGCATATCTGCACACTATTGATTTGCAGGCATCATGACAGCATACAGCTCCTCTTTCAACGCATGAAATTCGTGATAATCAAGGTGTTAGTTTCAGAGAACAAAACACTTCACCCACTCAGAAATGCAATGTCAGCATCAATCACTCTCGGGACAGGTAAAGCACAGGGTAAACACAAGGTAGTTTGTTGCTCTGTTCCATCAACAATCCCAGGGAAGCCATACCAGAGAGGAAATCTCTCTAAATACTCCCAAGCCAGATATAAACAGGCAAATGCAAATTAACCCTCCTCTGTTGCATTATGACAATTGCAAAAAGCCAAGTTTGAGAATAATATTCCCTTCACACTATTCTGTCAGGGCAGATACTATCATTCAATATCATTCCATTCCATATACTATGTCATTGGTTCCTCACCCTTAAAAGTCACAATAGCAAACCCCCAAATGGGTGTTCCATTTCCCCCCACCAGCACGCTAGGGCACCATTGATTAAGATGTCAAAATAAGGCAATTTCACCTTTGTGGATCTCCATTCAGCTGAAACTAATCTGAGAATGTCCAATTTTATCTCATACCAACTCATGTCAAAAATGTGATACACCAAAAGATTGCATTTATATTGCATTTTTAAAGTGACTGGATATCCCAGGCACTTTACAAGTTTATTAGAAAAGTGAGACTCTGAACTAAAAAAGATATTGGAAAGTGCAAGCACCTTGCATGGAGCTTAAAGAGATAGTGAGCAGCATAGTCACAGACAGATTTGATCACACATTGCAAAACTTCTACTAAGTGCTAATTGCAAGAAATTAAGAGAAATGAAAACTTCTCTTTGCATGCAATCAAACAAATATCTTAGGCACATGCTCATCGGAACCACATTGTGCAGCTGAAAGACGGATCACTCAATGCCTGAAATTTTCGGCATCGAAACAAGAGCAAGGGTGGAAGCAGTGTGGGTTTGAAAATGGGGCGCATGTGTAACCACAACACATGCAGCCGAGAGCAAGAAATCCAGCCAGTGTGGCTCAGCTGCTTCCATATCACTGCTCAATGCACTTGTCGAAAAACAGCAAACAAGATGCCTTTGCCCAGGCTTTGCTTCTGGTGAGGGGGATGCTCCTTACCTTAAAACATTATATATTCCCTGCAGCAATAACAAGGGATATTGTACATCATTAACATAGCAAGGTGCCCCAGAGCACTGAGCAGGAAAGTTACCAGACAAAACTCGACACCAAAGCACAAATGAGATGAGATGACAGATGAGACTTAGACAAAGAAGGTTTTAGGAAGTATCTTAAAAGGAAGAGAGAAATATCGAGGTGGACACACTGAGAAAGAAGATGACTTGTAGTGGCAGGACAAATGCAATCAGGGCACATCAAGAGGCCGGAACTGGATGCACAGCAGGTTCTCAGAGCGTTGCAGGGCAGTGGAGATTACAAAGAGGGAGAGATAAAGTGAGTGGGATTGAAGTTTTAAAATCGAGGCATTGCTTAACCTCACTTGAAAGTAGGTCAGCCAATGCAGGTGCAATGGGGGAACAAAACTTGGCTCAAATTAAGATATGGATGGTAGAGTTTTAGAAAGCACTGCTGCTTTGTCCTACATTTAATGAAGAAGGTTCAGCAAAGCCTACACTCAATCTTTCTGCTACTATGCATCTTCAAATCTATAAGAACAGAGGTGGACACGTGGGGGGGGGGAGGGGGGTGGGGAAGACACAGGCAGGGGTGGGGAGACACAGAGTTGGGGAAGTGAGACAGGTTGGGGAGGTGGGTAGCAGGAGTTGGGAAGAGAGGATGGCAGTGGGGGGAAGAGAGGAAGGCGGAAAGAGACAGTCAGGTGGAGGGGGAGACACAGGCAGGAGGGAGAGGCAGGCAAAGAGGCAGGCGGGGGGAGAGGCAGGCAGGGAGGAAACAGGCAAGTGGGGAGACAGGCAGGTGGAGGGGGGGACAGGCAGGTGGGGACGCAGAGGCAAGCGGGGGGGGTGGGAGAGACAGGCAGGCGGGGAGGGGGGTGGGTTAAGACAGGCAGGCGGGGAAGGGGGTGTGGGGGAAGACAAGCAGAGAGGAAGCCCTGTTAAAGGGTTAAGTGGATGGATGCACCATGTAACAGATGACCTGGAGCCGGGTTCAGAGTTGCAGCTTCCACTGCCTGGGTTTGTTGGAAGCTATCCCGAGTTATCCAGCTGCTACAGAGCCCGAGGCCTTGTCTGCTGAAGGCAGAGCCCAGCTTTGCACATAAACCTCTGTCACACTTAGATTACATTGCCTACACTTCACAAGTAGCTCATTGGGTGTTTCGCATACCCCACAGTCACAAAAGCTGCTATAGAAATGCTGGTTCCTTTCTTTCTTTATCTTTTATCAAAAGGCAAACAACTCGAGAGGGTTTGGGGAGTTTGTGTGTTTTTTTGCTGGCGTATACGATTTTATAAAGCTGATGAATTATCTGACAAAGCTTGTTTGGAAAGAGTACGCGAGTGAATGCAGGCTTTGGGCTGGTTACATTAGATAAGGTGGGTTTCAGGCACTGCTTGTTTCCATTTATTTAATCCTCTGTCAGTAAGAGATTTACTGGTGTCCAAGCCCACACGATTACAGGGCAAGAGCTTTTCTGGGCCACCTGCTTACTCCGGTCATTTCAGAAATTACACAGTTCAGCTTCTCCTTGCAATGGTAATAACCTTCATGTTCATGTCTCCACGCTAGCTCTGGTGCATCGGCAGTCAACGCCGGTAAGAGCAGAGCATTTGTTCCTGTCGGGTACTCTACAGCTCATGTATGTCTCAGTGCCAGCCACCCTACATGTGCAGTACACAATGAGTAAAAGGGAACAATTCAGTCCTGTCCAGTATTGTATGACTCATGTGTAACTTAGTGTCAGCATCTGCATATCTACAGTACACAGGATAAAAGATGGGCCACTCCTGTTTGATACTGTACAAGTCAGAGTCAGACAGTCAGAAACAGGTCCTTCAGTCCACAAAATTCATGCTGACCATCAAGTAATGATTCTACAGTGATTCTATTTCATTCTCCCCACATTCCCATCAACTCCCCCCCACCCCCACCCCCACCCCCCCCGAGATTCTACCACTCACCTACACACCAGGGACAACTTATAGTGGCCAATTAATCTATCAACCTGCATGTCTTTAGGATATAGGAGGAAACCGGAGCACCCAGAAGAAACCCACATGGTCACAGGGAGAACATGAAAACTCCACACAGACAGCACCTGAGATCAGGATTGAACCACGGTCTCTGGTGCTGTGAGGCAGCGCCTCTACACAGATAGATAGCAACAGGGGTCAGAATTGAAGCCAGGTCTACTAACTGTAGTATCGTGCCATACTCATGCATGTCTCAAGTATTGGCTACTATACAACTACACACGAGTAAAACCTGGTTATAATCTCAGTGTCAGCTCCTTCATGCATGTATCATACAAAGGGTAAAAGGGAACATTACACTTTCACCTGATCCTACTCAGCCCGTGTCTGCCTCAGCATCTGCACATTCCTGTCCTATCCTGCATCACTTGACCCCCACCATGTCCATGAATCTAGCAACCTGAGCCTTGTGTATACTCAGTGACTAGGCATCCACAGCTCTTGAGGGTATGGAGCTCCAAAAGTTCACTACCTTCTGTTTAGAAATTTCTTCTCATCTTACTCCTAAATTGCTGACTATTTATTTTAAAACTGGAGACCTCGTGCAAGAACATGGCATCACAGCGTGCAGCCTATCATGCCATCTACGAATTTTATACAAACTCCAGCTGTAACAATGGTAGCAATACATTTAACGCCAAGAGAGTGGGCCAAACTCGACCAAAATTTCCACTTCTGATTCATGACGGAAATTGGACAAATGGGAGAGGAACAGTGCAGGGAATTGGAGTCCGCAGGAAATTGAGAGAGTATTTTATTTGATAATACCTGGTCCTCAGCTGTTTTAAATGTCAAAATGATGCTACAGTCCCAGACTGGAAGAAAAATACAGAAATGGAAAAGGATTGGAGCAGTGCTGAAAAATCCGGCTCTGGTTATTGGCAGTGATTACTACCTGTAACTTTTCTGCCCTGAGTGATGGAGCCTCATACCACTGCAGCTGCTGCTTTTGGTCCAAAGCCGCTTGCACTCGTGAAACTGAGCGAGGCACACTGGTGATCTGGAAAACTTTCAGTCGTAACCCATTCATGAGAGGTCTTAGAGTTTGGGCAAGGGCCTCAAGTCTAGGCAGCCGAGGTAGAGCTGGCATTGGTAAAGCAATGAAAATCCAGCAGGAGCTAGATCACCAAAGGAAAATAAACAAAAACAGTTCCAACCTCTGTAAGCCAGCCAACCTTACTGTCTGCATCCAGCATATACTGTCCCATTTGCCTGTTGTCCCAGGGCTCAATGATCTACATAGACTCCTTGTCTGCCAAGCCTCATTTTTAAATACTTGTTTCCAATTACCTCACCGTTCCCAATCTCTGGGAACCACCCGCCAAGATTTCTGCACTCCTCCAATTCCAGCAACTTTGATATTCCGTTCCTTCATTGTTGGCTATGTCTTAGGCTGCCTGAACCCTAATCCGTGGAATTCACTCCCTAAACCTCTCCATCTCTCATTCTTCTACTGTTGATCCTTATACCACACTCTCTGACTGAACTTTTGCCCATTTCTCTTAAAAAAAAGTAAATAAGTGCCAGCAAATGTTTTGTGCTGTTTAAAGTGAATCCCCACCAAAGGAATTTGGAAGGTGGTTTATAATCAATCTTCTGACAGATAACAAGCTGCTTTCATTTGGAATGCGCTGCCTGAATGGGTGGTGGATGCAGATTCAATAATAACTATCAGTAAGTAATTGGATCAATACCCTCAGGGAAAACGACTGCAGGGCTGCCAGCTGCAAAGCTAAACGGGTTGAACTAAAATGCAAAAACAAAAGGAGTAGTTGCAAAGTTGGAGTGTACTACACACCTCCAAATAGTCCAAGGGAGATCTAGGAGTTCACTTGTAGGCAAAATTCTGGTGAGTGCAAAAGCATTTGTGCACTAATAATAGACTTTAAGTGTAAAAGATACAGATACCTTAAGAACAAAACACAAAATGCTGGAAGAACTCAGCGGGTCAGGCAGCATCTACGGAGAGAAATGGACAGTCGATGTTTCGGGTTGAGACCCTTCATCAATACTGGAAAGAAAAGGGGGGAGATAGCCAGTATAAAAAGGTGGGGGGAAGGGGTGAAACAAGAGCTGGCGGGTGATGGGTGGATCCAGGTGAGGGGGGGGGGTGATAATCAGGTGAGAGGGGAGAGAGTGGGAATGATGTAAGAAGCTGGGAGGTGATAAGTGGAAGTGACAAAGGGCTGGAGAAAATGGAATCTGATGGGAGAGGACGATGGATCATGGAATAAAGGGAAGGAGGGGAACTGGAGGGAGGAATGTGTCAGCGATGGGCAGATTGAGAGGGCAGGGGAGGGGAAAGAGATAGGGTGAGGGGGCCAGTGCAATGAGGGAAAAAGGGAACAGAGGGGAGTGGTTACCGGAAGTTAGAGAAATCGATGTTCATGCTGTCAGGTTGGAAAGTACCAACTCAGAATATGAGGTGCTGTTCCTCTAATCTGTGTCTAGCCTCAGCTTGGCAGTAGAGGACACCATGGATGGAGGTCTAAACTTCATCCAAGAGAAGTTGTTGTAATCAGTCCATCAACAAGGACAAGAGGGCAATTGTAGACTTTGCTGCATAAAAAGAAACTGGGCAGGTGAAAGGAGGATTGGTGGGAAAACATTTTTGGATAGTGATCATGATTTAGTTAGATTTAACATGGTTATGTAAAAGGACAAAGAAAATTGGAGTAAGGGTTCTAAGTTGGGGTAAGGTCAATTTTACTAGACTGAGAAGCAATTTAACAAAAGTGGACTGGGATCTGCTACTTGAAAGTAAAATCAGTCTGAGAGCAACAAGGGGCTAGGAATGCTCCCACAAAGGAGGGCGGGCCAGAAAATCTCGTTCCTAAATGACCAGATGCACAGAGGGTTAAAAAAAGAACAAAAAAAAGGAAACTTTGGTGAGACATCGAGAAGTTAATACCACAGAAAGCCAAGAATGGTACAAAAAGTGCAAGGATGAAATTAAAATGATGGTATGAAAAATTACAAGCAAGGAAAATCCAAAGATACTTTGTAAGTATATAAAGAGCAAGAGGGTGATTAAGAAAAAAGGAGAGCCTATTCAGGATCAAAAAGGTAACCAGGCATGGAGGTGGAGGGTGTGGGTAGGCTTCTTGGTTAATATTTTCTGATCATTTTCACTAAAGAAAAGGGTGATGCCATCACTTGGTTAAGGAGGAATATAAAATTGGATAGGTATACAAATTTTAAAAATGTATTAAAAGATTGATCATTTTTGTAAAGGGATAACTTGTCAGACTTGGTTGAAATACATCCCAGGCTATTAAAAGAAGCAAGGGTAGAAATTGCATAGACCACAATTCTTCAATGCTCCCTGACTACAGGAGTGATGCCAGAGGAGTGAAAGCTCTAACCTGAACTCTTGTATAAAACAAGAAGGGAAGAAATGATAAATTGACCAATTACAGGCCATTTAGTTTAACCTTAGTGGTGGAAAAATGATTGGAATCAATTCTGAGGGGCATATATATGTAGAGCATACCTTTAAAACCAACTTTGTGTCATGTGGAATTTCAGGTACTTTATGATACTCTGACACTACAGTTTAGTTGAGTGACTGCCTTCAGAAAAAGCGCAACATCTTATGCAAGTTAACAACATAAAGGCACCTACAGACATTACTAGCACAAATCTTTTAAAATGGCATGCATCAATCAATTGTTAAGGGAAAATCACAACCATCTAACTTGATTAAAGTTATTGAGGATAAAACAAGGAGAGTCAATGAGAGCAGTGTATTTGAAGTAGTCCACATGGATGTTAGAAAGCTTTTTGACAAGGTAACACATGGTAGGGTGGTCAAAATAAAAAATTACACACTCATGGGCTCCAGGAGAGAGTGGCAAATTGTCTCAGTGGCAGGAGCAAAGAGTGATGGCTGATGATTGGAAGGCTGTTACCATTGAGCTCCACAGGGCTATGGTTGATCCCTTGTTATTTGTAATGTTTATTAATGATTCAGACCCCAATGTAGAAAGCATGATAAGAAAGTCTGCAGATGATACAAAAATTGACTTTATGACTGACAGTGAGGAGGAAATTTTTAGATTGCAGGAGGTTAGCAAAATGGCAAAAGAAAACTTAACCATCCAAGTGCAAGGTAATGAATTTGGGGAGGAGCAACAAGGCAAGGGAACATGTAATAAATGGGAGAACACTGAATGGTGTGGAGGAACAAAGGGACCTTGTGGTGTGCAATCATAGTTCCTTAAAGGTAGCAGAATAAAAAGGCACATGAGGAACTTTCCTGAATTAGCTAGGGCAAAGAATACAAAGACATACAGAAGTGCACGCAACACTAGTTAAGCCACAACTCGAGTCCTGTGCAAAGTTCTGGTCACCAATTTCAAGAGGCATGTGATTGCACTGGAGAGGCTTCAGAGGAGATTCATGAGAATGTCACCAGGATTGGAAAGCTGTAGTCATGGGGAAAGATTGGACAAGCTCAGGGTCGTTGGATCTACGGTGCCTCAGATGTTCACACAGAGCAAAAATAAAACAGAGGATCTATATCGTTTAGTAGAAAGATCAAAAACCAGGGAAAGAGATGTAAAGGAATTCATAGGGGTGATAAAGAGGAATTTTTTCACTCAGTGAGCGGTAAGGGTCTGGAACTCACTGTCTGAAAGGGCAGTGGGGGCAGAAATTCTCATCACATTTAAACAGTACTTGGATGAGTACTTGAAGAGTCGTGACCCCAGGGCTACTGACAATGAGCTGGAAGGTGGGGTTAGGCCAGAAATCTTCTTTTTGACCATCATGGACGTGAAAGCTTTCCGGCCTCCTTCAGTGTTATAAATTCTCTATGATTCTCAGTCACAGTGTCATACAGCAAGGAAACAGGCCCTTTGGTCTGCCAAGTCCATGTCGACCATTTACACCAGTCCCATTTTATTCTCCCCATGCCTCCATCAGCTCCCCACAGAGTCTACCACTCATCTATACACTAGGGGCAATTAATAGTGGCCAATTAAACTGCCAGCCCACACATCTTTGTGATGTGGGAGGAAACCAACGCAGTCACAGGGAGAACAAGCAAACTCCACATGGACAGTTCCAGAGGTCAGGATCGAACGGGGTGATTGAAGCTGTGTGGCAGCAGCTCTACTTCTACGACGAGTGTGGAGGAGAATGTCTGACTAGATAGTTTTTTCAAAGAGCCTGCAAAGGCACATAGATTTGACCAACACAAAGATTCTATGACTTGAAGTGTGTTCTTTTATTTATTCCAGGAAAATAAATAAGCGATGTTTTTCCTGGCAACTACTGCTAGAAAATTAAAGAACTCTACATAGTACCCATAAATGAATCTCCTCACCCTGGTAGAAGTTGCATTTTATAGTTTATATGTTTAGGGGTTTTTATATCAAGGTGAAATGCATCAAATCTGACAATAGCTCTGTCGAATCGGTATTTTTCCTTCTTGTATCTTCACAACACAACTAAATATCACTTAATAAAATCAGCGTTTAATTCTATTTAAACAACTTTCGATTAAACATGCTACAGTCGTCCCGCCTCAACATCGTATTCAACAACTTCAGATTTTAAGCAGGCTGTTAAAAGAAAGTATGCAGGCTCTTTGGCTTTGTAAATAATGGCAGCGATTACTAAAGCAAGGAAGTTACATTAATCCTCTTACAAATCACTGGTTAAGCCCCAGCTGAATTATTGCAGCCATTTCAGGGCATCACACGCAAGGAAGGCCTTGCTGAGAATAAAACCATGAATGGAGGACTTCAGTAATGTGGAAGGAACTAGAGAGTGCTATTGTTCAACCAGAAAAGGTTAAGGGAGACTTAGTAAAGGTGTTCAAAATTATAAGGAGCTTTAAAGGAGGAACGAGGAGAAACTTTTATCAGCTACATTTGGATCAGTAACCAGAGTTTACAGAATGCGACTGGCAAAAGAAAGGGGAGAGAAGGAGTTTTTTTTTACTAAATCTGGAGAGCACTGGAGGATGAAGGATGCCAATTCAATAGAACTTTACCTTATATTTATAACAAAACAGAGGAGACTATTTGGCCCATCATATCCATGCTGGGTCCAGAGGAACAATCACATCCATCCAATTTCATTACTCCTTATTTCCCTGTATCCCTGGAACTTATTATCTTGCACACATACCCACCAATTCCTCTTTAAGTTTTTGTTTAGCATTAACCTACACTAAGGGGTAATTTACAGCAGCCAACTAAGCTACCAGCACATCTTTGGGATGTGGGAGGAAACCTACACAGTCAGATAGAGAACAGGGAAACTCTGCCCAGACAACACGTGAGGTCAAGATCTAAACCGGGTTGCTAGAGCTCTGAGGCTGCAGTATAAATTGGAGTTTATATTTCTCCAAAATTTTGGAGTGCTATTGTGAAAGAGCAAGGGATCAGGAACTGAGCAGTTAACTCTTTTAAGCAGCCAGCTTAGGCGCAAAAGGCCAATTTTTTTTTCATTTTGTACATCCACAAAGCCCAGCATTTAATGGCTATCATTAACTGCCCTTGAATAGATGGTGCTGGTGAAGACAGAGAGTTCCCGGAGTTTGACGCAGTGACGACAAAGCAATGCCTTTCCAAGTCAGGTATTACACTAATCCTACATTAATCCCATATTTTATGTTCCCCACATTCCCATCAACTCCCTCCAGATTCGACTGCTCACCTACACAATATAAGCAATTTACAATGGGCAATTAACGTATCAAGTCACACATCTTTTGTGAGAGGAAACTAGAGCACCTGGAGGGAACCTACACGGTCACAGGGAGAAGGAAAAAACTCCACACAGACAGCGCCAGAGGTCAGGATTGAACCCAGGTCTCTGGCATTGTGAGGCAGCAGCTCTACTGGCTATGCCCCTATGCTGCCCTAATATGTTAAATACTTCTCCTTCCTCAGGGGCTGTCTGGCATACTGAGTATTTCCTTCAATTTCTGTTTTTATTTCAGATTTCCAATACATGCAATATTTTGCTTTTATTTTAATTTAGAATAAATGGTTTTTTTGCTATTCGATATACCAAACAGACATTAAGTTCTATGTTCTGCTGCAAGCAGAAGGATATAAAAATATAAAATTCACTTTCACCTTTTTCATTGCATACCAACAGTGACTGACAAAATGCCCCCACTGGCCCACAAGTAAAAAACTGTCCCACACTACTGTGATACTTTATATTTATAATATATTCCCTCTCCTCCTCACTCATAACCATGTGCCATCTGATTCCTTGGGAGAGGTGAAAAACTGGAATTGAAATCTAGGTCAATTTTCGTAGGGATTCCCTGGGAGATTCCTCCACAGAGGCATGACAGGGTCTTGCAGGAAAAATAGGCAGCATAGCCATTCTGGGTGCCACCACAGACCATGATCAGTGCAGTCCTGCGAACATGTCAGCTGCTCCATCCCCTGTACAATTCCAAGTGTCCAGCTGCTGACTGATTGGCATAGTGCTGCCCTACAGCCCTGCCCCGCAACCCTTGAATAAACTACACCCCAAAAAAAATGCAAGACCCAACTTTCAAAAAAGAAATTGAATAAGTTTCTTTAAGAAAACAAATCTACTCATTATAAGCATATTTTGGCAAGTTTACTCCCAGCTGCTTATGTGTTTGAAACAATTCCAAGAGATTCCTTGTTTTAATTTTCGAACTTACCTCAGAAGAGATCATGTTTCAACGTGTGCTGATGTTTACACATTAGAGAGTAGCTACTCAAGGTACTTTCTTGGCAGTTTTACTCCATAACTTTCCACCTGAGGTGATGGGATTTACAAAGAGAATGCTCATGCTAATTTTGCTGTCAGTTAGAAGAAAGCACTGGGAATTGCATGGAGCCGAGTCTCTTTAGCCACTATTTCTTCCTCCTTGGTGGGTTATCAGTCAACTACTTTCATGATTGATTCACATACCCACTACCTCTTAGTTGCAATTTGTGACTGGTCTATGAATCTGAAATATCAGTGTTAACTTTCAATAACATATCACAGACTCTCTGACATGTTGCACAGAACATATCCCAGCTTATGTTTCCTGGGCACCGAACATATGCCAGGCTATGTTTTACTCCACATGTTATGCATCCAAGTCTGCTTTTAGTATTGCTTTTAACATGTCCCAGGCTGTGTTTGATCCTGCATCTAACGTATCCCAGACCATGTCCTGAAAATAACATGTACCAGCCTGTGTGTCCGCTGTACGGAACAAATTCTCTCCCAGCCATGCATTTAAATGTGCAGGGCTGCAGGCAGAACTGGACCCAAGAGGAGTATACCCACTTGCCAAGATTCAAGGGATATATTTGGCCCTGTGCAGATCCTCCTGCCTCCTACAGCTTTCCTGTAAAATTCTCCAGGTTCTGGCTGACTGAATTACAGCAGCCTGTAAAAATCCTGCTGACACAACCCTGCAAATGTTTCAAGTTCTGTCTGACCAACCTATGGTGCATGGCATGCTTAGAGAAATGTTTGGTGCCCAGGAAACACCCGAGCAGCACCTTCCTGTCTGCAGCAGGGCCAATCCTACACCTCCTGAACCAGTCCAAAGGAATGGCAGCAGTACAATGGTGGGGGTGGGGGGAGGAGTTGGGGGGGGAGTGGGTGGGGTGGTTGCGACCAAAACCAGGAGCCATAAACACTTCAGAAATTCAAGATGAATTTCCTTGTCCAGGCAGTGGTGAGAATATTGAACTCACTACCATGTGGCATGGTAGCTTAGAAGCAGTTAAGGAAAAGCTGGAGGGAAGGGACTGGTTTGGACAAAATAGTGGTTACAATACCAGAAACCATTCTTACATCATGCAGTTTTGCCATCTGTAGTACACATCTACCAACACACATTAATTCTGATTGTTTAATATTCCATCCAGAGCATAGTTAGAGTACAAAAAAGCTTCAATAATTTTTGTCCCTAGGTTGTTCATCGAAGAAACTTCAGAAGGGTCCAGGATGGTCCAGAGAGTCGGTAGCCCTACACTGGCCAGACTTTTTCCATGTAAGGATCCAGTGACACTAATGCCTCATTAATCCCAAAGTAAATCCAACTAGAACCTAGACGTAAGAACCAAAAATGCAAGTTCCTTTTGCCACCTTTTTAGATCTTACAGCTGCCTCACAGTCCCAATGACCAGGGTTCGATTCTCCAATGCTGTCTGTGTGGAGTTTGCACGCTCTCTCTGTGACCGTGTGGGTTTCTCCTGGGTGTTCTGGTTCCCTCCCACATCTCGAAGACATGCAGTTTGGTAGGTTAATTGCGCTGTAAATTGTTCCTAATGTGTAGGTGAGGGGTAGAATCTAGAGGGGTAGATGGGAACATGGGGAGAATAAAATGGGATTAGTGTAAAATAGGTGCTTGATCATCAGCGTGGTCTCATTGGGCCAAAGGACCTGTTTTCATGCTCCATCTCTCTGATTCTCTCTCTCCAAGCACAGTTCACACCCTCAGCACACCTTACGCACTGTGCCGCTCATCAAGTCCTTGAGTAATGCAGTCAGTGTTACTCTGGAGGTATAAGCAGCAGCTGCACTACACACAGCAAGTTCCTACAAAGAACAATGAGATGATAAAAGGACGTTGACCCTGAAACACCAACACTATCTTTCCTCTTCACAGATGCTTCCTGGCCTGCAGAGCATTTAGACCATTTACCAATTTTACTTCAGATTTCCAGCAGCTGCAGCATTTTGCTTTACAATGAGACAAATGACGCATTTACCTGTTTGAGGGCTGCAAGTTAAGGGATGAGCGAAGCCCAGCCAAGAGAAACAACCCTGCATGTTTTCAAGACATTGCTGTAGCATCTTTTACAGCTGACTGACAGAGGCGATAGAGACATCGTTTAATATCCCATCTGAAGAGGATTGCATCTTGTCCTGATGAAAGGTCTCAACCTGAAATGTCGACTGTTTATTTCCCTCCGTAGATACTGCCTAACCTGCTGAGTTCCTCCAGCATTTTGTGTGTATAAAAACACATGCCTAGATCCAGAGTCTCTACTGTAGGATCGGTGAGGTAAAATTCTGTGGAATTTCAGCAAGTTTGGACTCTGCCGCTGGAGCAAGCCTGGGACCTAGAGTGGGAATGGCCAAACACCAGCAGTTCCTCTTGGAACCAACGGCTACAGCCAGCAACATTTGGCCCAAGGTGTCTCTCACACAATTTGGATGTCCCCAAGGATGTCACAGCAGATGAAATTCTTTTGATGTACAGTCACGATTACTCTCCAGTTAAAACAGGGCAGCCAATGCATGGCCAACAAGTTTACGCAGTGAGCACTGAGAATATTTTTAAGGAGATAGAAGTACAAGGAGAACATGGGAATACAGTGTTGAGTTAGATCAGTCATGAATGCAGAGCAGACTCGAAGGAACAAATTTCCTACTCACAAACTTTTTTCTCCTCTGTTTCTTAAGAATTACCCCATTTTTAACTAGGAAAGAGCCTTATTACTTTTCTTTAATATCCTGTTGAGGGATCCTTTGCAACCATTTGCAAGGGTGCACAGAGTCCTCAGTGTAAGTCATACAGAAGGTGACAAATATAGTATTTCTTCATTACCACACTGACAGCGTGGGCCAATATTAGGAGGAAGACGCTTATTTCTGAATGGACTTATCCCTGTCG
Source organism: Pristis pectinata (assembly GCF_009764475.1). Classification (NCBI taxonomy): domain Eukaryota; kingdom Metazoa; phylum Chordata; class Chondrichthyes; order Rhinopristiformes; family Pristidae; genus Pristis; species Pristis pectinata. The sequence continues at coordinate 87,723,018 of NC_067405.1, read as the reverse complement.
AGGGTTCAGTGGGTTAAACCACTGCTGACCCAATGAAGATCTGAAGGACCCAGGCTCCATTCCCAGTCTGTGCTAAGCTTGCTGATTTTAACCATGGCAGCTGCCAGGACTGCAATTGACCTCAGGTCCTTGGGCTGGAATGGGAGATATCACGCCAACAGCAGAAGGTGGCTTCTCTCCCCTGATCTGGGACCAACAGCACCCAAAGAGGCAAGACATGAAGCTCACTGCAACGGCTTGGAACACGAATCTCTCACGGGTTAAGAACTTCAAAGTTATTCACTCTCAATGGACAGAGTCCCAGCACCACCCGTTTCACCTGCTTGTTTACACAGCTCTAATCTGAAAGACCAGCACATTCTTCCTCCCATTCGGACAGAAGGCGCAGCAGACTTAATGCAGTACTCCAATGGAAAAGGAAGCAAGCTATCGGAGTATGCTTTTCAAATTTCTCCAACTCTCTCCTTAATGCATTAACACTCAGGCTGTTCTACATACCAACAGGATTCCCCCTCCTCAACTTCAGCCTGTGGTTACCTAGGCTGAGGTGATAAAATTAGTGACTGTGTGCCCTAGGTGGGAGAATAACTCACTACCACACTGGTTATCCTGCACAGTCCAGTCACCTCTGCTGGAAAGTGCTTGCACTCTCCAAAGACGGCCAAGGTGCAGTCCTGGCTGCATGCCTCATGGAATAGAATGCCCTCCTGTTAATCAAAAGTAAAGTACATAAGTGGTAATGGTGCTATGGTTTAAAAAGTGTTAGCACTACTGAATGTATTGACTATACGGCACTTAAGAATGTAAAAAGGTTTTGCACTGTGTTTATTCTTTTATATATATATTTTTATTATGAATAAAGTTTATTTTTTAAATAAAAAAAGTAAAGTACAAAGGCTGGGATGTGTCATGGCATTTCCCCCCTTTCCTCTTTCTTCCTCCCTCAGGTCTGTTTAAAAACAAAGAACAGGTAAGCGGGAGGTTTGTGCACAAGTCCAACTGCCCCGTCCCACCAGCCCTACAACGTTCCAATTCTGAAGTCAGCCCTGACTTAATTGATCCACCACCGGTGGCCTTCCCTCAACTAGCCAGGAAGGAAGGTACAGTATTTCTTCCCTAAACTTCAATACCTTTCTCGCCTCCTTTAAGAAACTGAACAAATGTTTCATCAATTGTCTTAATATCTCCTCCTGTGCCTATGTATTAAACTTTATTGGAGTAGATTATATCCCCAAAATGCCTTATGTCCCCAAAATGATCACTTACTATGTTAGAGACAATTCATGAACTGTTGAGGGGCTCAATTACATTATTTGAATGTGGTGATCATGCCCACACAGAGCAATTATACAGTGGTTAATTTTTTCAAAAAGCAGGTAAGCTGACTATAATTGTCCTAGAACCAGCATCTGTTACAGGTTATGTACGAGTTAAGACGTGTTAGATGAGAGGTGTACACTTATTGCAGCTAGGCATTTTATACAATGGTTGTGCAACTGTGATAATACCCAGAAAAAATTTGTTGTGTTTGCGATATCAAAACTGGTGCCGTCATTCAATATCCTTAGCTGTGCCTCTGTAGATCAGAGAAACAAAGGACTGTAGATGCCGGAATCTAGATGAAAAACACTATGATGCTGGAAGAACTCAGGAGGCCAGGCAGCATCCGTGGGGAAAAGCAGGCGGTCAAGGTTTCCGGTCAGGACCCCTATCCCTGTTGGGTCTGGGAGGGGTAGGGGTGAGAGCAGAGGTGTGGGAAATGGCAGAGATGCAGGTGCGAGCTCTCTCTGTGGTGCACCACAGTCGGGGGGAAGCCCCGGTTAGAAAAGAAGTTGGACATCTTGGATGTCCTGGAGTGGAAAGCCAGATGCGATGGGAGCAGATGCAATGGAGGCGGAAAAATTGAGAAAAAGGGAGAGTATCCCCGCAGCTCCTCTCCCCCATTGAGAGAGCTCGCACCCGTATCTCTGTTATTTCCTGTACCTCCGCTCTCATCCCACCCCTCCCAGACACAACAGGGATAGGATCCCCACATTTCATCCCACCAGCCTACGTATCCAACACATCATTCTCCGCCACTTCCACCATCTCCAATGGGACCTCGCCACCAAGCATATCTTCCCTTCCCCACCCCTTTCTGCCTATCGCAGGGACAGCGCTCTCTGCGATTCCCTCGTTCACTCCTCCTCACCACCATCCATCCCACTCCCTCCCCGGGAACTTTCCACTGCCCCCGCCATAGGTGCAACACCTACCCCTACACCACCTCCATCCAGGGACCCAAAGAGTCCTTTCAGGTGAGACAGAGATTCACCTGCACCTCCTTAATATCATCTACTGCATTCGGTGCTCCAAGTGTGGCCTCCTCTACATTGGTGAGACCAAACGCAGACTAGGTGACCTTTTCGCAAAACCTTGCGCTCCGTCCGTAACCACAACCTGCATCTTCCCGTTGCCAGTCACTTCAACTACCCCTCCCACACTATCACTGATATGACAGTCCTCGGCCTCCTCCACTGCCAGGAGAATTCCAAGCGCGAACTGGAAGAACAGCACCTCATTTTCCGTCTTGGAGCCTTGCAGCCTAACTGGCATGAATATTGGAATCCCCCACCACCCTTCTCCCCACTGCCCCCCCCCACACCATGCTTCTTCTCTTCTTCCCTTCCTAGTCCTCTTTTTTTCCTCTCTCTTCTACCTTGAGCCATCCCCCACTGGATCTGTCTCCCCTTTCCCCTGCACCTGCCTATCCATTTCTCTGACCCTGCATCTACCTATCACCACCCTGTGCCCACCCCACCTCCCCTCTTTTGTCCACCTATCACTGCTATGCTTTTCCCTCCTATATATTGGGCTTCTTCTTTTTCCTATCTTCAGTCTTGAGAAGGGTCCTGACCCGAAATGTTGACACCTGCTTTTCTCCACAGATGCTGCCTGGCCCCTTGGTTGGAAGATCTCTTGCCTCAGAGCCAGAAAGTTATACATTTGAGTGCCATTCCAGACACTCAAGCATAAAAATCTGACCAAGACCAGATTTGACTGGATACTACCCCACCAGAGGTGCCAGATAAGTTAAACCAAGGGCCACAGCTGCCTTTAAGTGGGTACCAAAGATCTGATCACACTATTTCAGGAAACACTTGGGGGTGGCGGTTATTCCCAGCACCTTGTCTGATATTTATCTTTCAATCATTACTGCAAAACAGATTACTGATCATTATCACATTGCTTATGGGAAGGGATGTGGTGTACAAGTTGGCTGCTATGTTTCTTACTCTACAACCAAGGAGAGCGTGCTTCACAAAATTGTTCAAAGGAAAGAGTTTAACTGAAATGCTTTCTGACACTGAGATCATTAAGCTACCATACAAATGTAAACTCCCTTCCTTCAATGACACAGACACATAAATTGTAAATGGCAGTAGATAATTATTCCTGTAAATCTATATGAACTGACCACATCAAGAAACTAACAATACCAAAAGCATGCTGGTTGGTAGGTTAATAGCCGCTCTAAATTGCCCTTAATGTTTGGGTGAATATTAGTAGAGATGTTACAATGCAGAATCGGGGGGGGGGGTTGCAGGAGGCGGTGTAAGTTGATGGGAATGTGGGGAGAACAAAATGGGATTAGTATAGGATTCATGGAAATGGATGCTGATGGTCAGCAAGGACTGATTGTGTGAAGGGGCCTGTTCGTGGTGTTTCTACTATAATACTACGAAAATGCTCAAGTAACGACGATTATAGAATCATAAAATGATACAACAGAAAATGATCATCTGCTCATGCCTTAAAGAGATACTGAATTTGTCACAGTCCTCCACTCATTCCCCTACAGCCCTGCAAATTCCTTCTCCTTAGTCCCCTTTTGAAAGTCCCAGGTGAATGTGTTTTCCATCACCCTTCCAAGTCAAATTCATTCACACAAGTCCATGTATGCACAGGTGCAATGAACAAACTTACTTGCAGCAGCATCACAGGCACATAGCATCATATAAGCAGCATTCACAAGAAAAACATAAATTAAACATAAATGATACACAATTTTTATAAGAAAGAACACAATTACAAGAACACAATTAGAACAAAAAAACAAGTCTATTTTAGTGCAAAATGATCAAAGTGGTCAAAGTGTTGCTAAACTGTAGTGATTAGGGTTGTGCCAGTTGGTTCAAGAACCGAGTGGTTGAACGTAAGTACACAAGAGATTCTGCAGATGCTGGAATCTGGAGCAACACACACAAGATGCTGGAGGAATTCAGCAGGTCAGGCACCATCTATGGATGGAAGTAAACAGTCAACATTTCAGGTTGAGACCCTTCATCAGGATGGAAATAGCTGTTTTAGAACCTAGTGGTGTGGGACTTCGGGCTTCTGTACCTCCTGGCCGACGGTAGCCGTGAGAAGATGGCATGGCCCGGGTAGTGGGGATCTTTGATGACTGATGTTGCCTTATTGAGGCAGCACCTCCTGTAGATACTACCGATGATGGGGAGGGATGTGGCTGTGATGTATTGGGTAGAGTCCAATTCTCTGCAGCTTCTTATGTTCCTGTGCATTCCAATTGTCGCACCAGACCATGATGTAACCAGTCAGGACACTTTCAACAGTACATCCATAGAAGTTTGTTAGAGTGTTCGGTGACATGCCGAACCTCCCGGACCTTCTAAGAAAGTAAAGACGCTGGTGTACCTTCCTTGTGATTGCATCTATGGGCCCAGGACGGGTCATCAGAGCTGATGCATTGCAGATCAAAATAATGCACAGTGTTTAAAAGAACTGTCTTCCCAATGAGTCCTTTCCCAATGGTTTTCAGCTCCTCATGACCAGGTGGAGAAGAGGGGTCCAGAGCAGCATAAAGCTGTAGAGGTCACCTGAGGCCAAGGGTGAAATGATCTTGTTGTCGTGTGAATAGGAATGCCCAGGGATGTTGGGAGAATCAGAAGATCCTTGGTGGAAAGCATGCAAGGCACAGACGCCAGGACAAGACAAGTCTGAACTTACTTGGAATGTTACCAAAGTAAACCTCACAACAGGTGAGGTGACACTGGTTTCCCTGTGTGGAGTGAGCAGTAAACAACTCTAGGAGAGGAGACGGAAGGAAATGGAAAAGCGGATGAATGAGACCTGGTTGGAAGAGTGAGGGAGAAACTGAGTTGGAGGAAATCAGATTTCATATCAACATGTACAATGCCAAGTGATTCCTGCCACTGCAACCTTCAAACCTACACAGTTTAAAGCTGTGTAATACAATTATCAAAAAGCAAAACAAATATCCTGCAGATTCCAGAAATTTCAAAAATAGAAAATGCTATAAACACTCAGCAGGTCATTAACCTGAAAAGTTCACCCTTTCTCGCTCCACAGATCCACCTGACATGAATATTTCCAGCATTCCTGTTCTTAATTTGATTTGTCAATGGTTTTTGCCACTGGATTTCCTTTGCATTAATTCAAACTGTTGCAAAGAAAAGTTACTGAATTCACATGAGACAAGGCAGTGATAGTCTAAATACAGACAAGCGTACCCAAGATGTGTAAACTTGCATTTGCATGCACACTTGAATGTGTATAAACACTCATACTTGCCCAACAGACACATACACACAATCTTGATACCAATAGGAGCCAATGAACACTAATCAACAAGTCGCTTTGACAAATCCTCTGTGCTGCAGCTCCCTGAGTGATTTACCTTGGTCATACAGAAGAGATGCAAGCCTTGAAAGCATGATAACATCCTTTTGAATAAGAAAGGAGTGGGTTCAAATGCCGAAGTCTTAGGCAGTGCATTCAAGTCTCAGTCCAGAAACTTTAAGACAAACTCCAGGCCATTGCTCCTGCACTGTAGTGTGCTGAAGGAATGCTTCACTACTAGATGAAACATTAAACTCAGGCCCCATCTGTTGTCCCAAATGGGTGTTAAAGGTCCCACAGCATTATTTTGAAGAACAGCAGGAGAGTTTTCACCGGGACTCTGGCCCGTATTTATCTTTCAACAAACATTATTAAAGCAAATGTTCTAGTTATTATCACACTGGGATGTGCAAGGGCTCAGAAATCAAGAAGGCCTTCAGGAGGGCAAGCCTGAAAATGACAAGTTTTAAACCAAACCTCAGTGCCCAACTTTGATGCTGTGTCTTTGGAAACCACTCAGTGCAACGAGCGGCTGATAAAAGTGCAGCTGGACCCCATGAGGTCAGTTCAGGGCAGGTGCTAAACCCACTACATCAAACAAGAACAGCATCCCCAGGGGAACCCCACCCACCAATTTATACAACTGCCCAGCACCACTCAGAGCTTCATGTCATGAACCAGCAACAAAAGAAATACACTGAGCATGATTCAGTGTTAAAAACTATTTTATTAATTACTACTTATGATAATACGTAAAATAAAAGTAAAAATGTTAGTAGTTCAGAATTCAAAAATGTTAAACCTCGAACGTTAACCCCAAAACTAAACTCGTCGTGTGTGTCGTGTGTGACAAAGTCCAAAACTCCCAGTTCCGGAATGGTTCTTAAAGTTCAGTTCCGCAAGCCATAAGGTGAAACATGAGCAAGGGCTTCTTCAACAACCACCGTTGTCAGAAGATAAGACGTAGATGTAGAAAAACATAGAGAGAGTAAATATGAAATCCAAATGTTCCACGATGGAACCCAAACGACACTTCAGTGTTTACTCGGTAGTGACTTCCTCACCCCGGAAAGCATCCGAACCGTGGTCGTCCACACACAAATACCTGTTTCCTTCTACAGGTCAGCAACAAAGTGAACTCCACTGGATTACTTCCAACTTCCATACATGGGTTTCAGTGGCAAACACAGTTATTGTTTCTCATCCATCGATAGAGAAAACAAGCAGGCTGGTGTCTCTCTCCCTTCTCTCTCTCTCCTCCTTCTTCCTCTGACTTCTTCAACAACGTCATTACGTCCTTTATCTTCTATTGACGTAAGCACGCCCCACACACACATACACACACACTCTCTATCTTAAAGGGACTTTCACTGAGTCCGTAACATTCATCAAAGGCTCCACAAGTGAAGCAATCTCTGCTCATCAACAAAACTCACCACCAAGCTTATTTGAACAAGGCATTTAGATCAACAACAGAGTTAATGTCCATCTCGATTCAAACTCCTCCCATCTTAGTGCCTCTAGTTTCACTTTACCCCTGCAATGTTGAAGACAGGATTCGATACTTTAATGTCTTCATGGTAACTGCAACTCCAGCTACTTTTTTTATTCCTCTTAAATGACATATGCCACCTTTACCTGAAGGGTCAGGTAAAATTTAAATCATCCCCAAGTGGTCCAGGCAAGGTTGAGTACTCTCCAGGACAACCTGGAATCTCTCGAGAGGACACCCAAGAGGACCACAGTTTAAGGTCTGCCTGCCACAGGAACCTGAAGTCTGGCGTAATAGCCTCTCAAGCATATCATGAGTGCACTGTTTAAAGAGGAAATGTGAGTGGCATTAATGCTCTGTAAAAAAAAACAGACTTGATGGCACAACAAATACAAAGAAAGACACAAAATCACGGAGCAATTCAGCGCAGATACAGGCCCTTTGGCCCAACTAGTCCATGCTAACCAAGGTGCCAACCCAGCTGGTCCCAATTTCCTGTGATCTGCCCATATCCCTCTAAGCCCCGCCTCTCTATGTAGCTATCCAAGTGCTCCTTAAATGACATTATTGTACCTTCCTCAACCACTTCCTCTGGCAGCTCGTTCCATTTACTCACAATCCTCTGCGTGAAAAAGCTGCCCCTCACATCCCCCTTTAAATCTTCCCCCCTCACCCTAAACCTATGCCCCCTAGTTTTGGACTCCCCTACCCTGGGGAAAAGACTGTTACCTTCCACCTTATCTATGCCTCTCATAATTTTAAATACTTCTATAGGGACCACATGTATTATCTTGTATATATATTTATGAATAAAGTATTGTGGTGACTCACCTTACTGGTATTGAATCAGCTCCTGAGATCGCGAGCGTCGTCGGAGACCCCGACCCAAGATGGCGCAGGGCCCTCCTTCTTCTCCATTGTTGGGCTCAGAAAGCCCGTGCATAGGAAGGTCAGGACCCTCCTGCCCCGTGTCTGGTTCAACCAGGCGGAGGCCCAGTTCCAGATTCGCCAGATCACCAGGGACAACACCAAGTACTACTCCATGGTGAGCGCCCTCAACCAAGACACTGCAGCCCAGGTCGAGGACTTCATTCAGGCGCCCCCGGAGGAGGAGAAGTATGATAAGTTCAAGACCCTCCTTCTTGAGACTTACGGCCTTTCCCGACGCGAACAGGCCTCCCGCCTCCTCCACCTCGATGGGTTGGGTGACAGACCCCCCTCTGCGCTCATGAACGAGATGTTGGCCCTGGCAGACGGCCACAAACCCTGCCTGATGTTCGAGCAGGCCTTTCTGGAGCAGTTACCCGACGACATCCACCTGCTCCTGGCGGATGCCGATTTCAGCGACCCCCGGAAGGTGGCCAGCCATGCTGATGTCCTTTGGTGGGCGAAGGAGAGCGGGGCGTCTGTCGAGCGCATTGCCACACCATGTACCCAGCGGCCCAGCAGACCACACCCGGCAATCGACCTCACCCCACCCGCCACCAGGTCTGAGACACCGACCGACCAATGGTGTTTCTACCACCAGCGGTGGGGCACAGACGCCGGCAGGTGCCGGCCACCATGCAGGTTTCCGGGAAATGCCAGGGCCAGCCACTGCTGATGGCTACGGCGGCTGGCCACCCGGATAGCCTCTTGCATGTGTGGGACAGGCATTCTGGCCGTCGTTTCCTGGTGGATACCGGGGCCGAGGTCAGCGTCATACCTCCCAACAGCCACAAGACTCGCAATGGCACACCAGGACCCGCCACCAACAGCTGCGCCATCTGGACCTTTGGCACCCATTCGGTGCAACTCCAGTTCGGCACCAGCAACTTTACCTGGACATTCACCCTGGCCGCCATTGCGCAACCACTCCTCGGGGTAGATTTCCTTCGCCGCCAACAGTCTGCTGGTTGACCTGCGGGGTAAGCATTTGGTACATGCCAGGGCTTTCCAAGCATCCTCGTTGGGTGAGGCTAAGCTACCGGGCCCACGCCTTGACTCCGTCACCACACCGACCAACGAGTTCGCCAGGGTCCTGGCAGAGTTCCCGTCTGTGCTAATGCCCCAGTTCTCCACCACCTTGCCCAAGCACAGCGCCAGCATCACATCCCCACCCAGGGCCCACCCCTCCATGCCCGCGCCCGAGGGCTACCCCCGGACAAACTCCGCCTCGCGAAGGAGGAATTCAGGAAGATGGAGGAGTTGGGGATCATCCGCAGGTCGGATAGCCTCTGGGCCTCTCTGCTGCACATGGTCCCCAAGGCAGCCAGAGGCTGGCGACCCTGCGGCAATTACCAACGCCCTGAAACGACAGAACTACCCCGGACCGGTACCCGTGCCGCATATTCAGGACTTCGCTGCCAACCTGCACGGGTGGTCCATATTTTCCAAGGTCGACCTCGTCCACGGCTGTCACCAGATCCCGGTGCATCTGGACGACATTCCAAAGACGGCGCTGATCACCACCTTTCGGCCTCTTTGAATTCGTCCAGATGCCCTTTGGCCTCAAGAACACTGCTCAGTCCTTCCAACGACTGATGGACGCGGTCGGGCACGAACTTCACTTCGTTTTCATATACCTCGACGACATCTTGATCGCCAGCAGCAGCCGCCAGGAACATCTCCACGCACCTCCACCAACTCTGTTCTCACCTGAAGGATTTTCAGCCTGACCATCAACCCAGCCAAATGCCAGTTCGGGCTCGAGACAATCGATTCCCGGGCCATCGGATCGACAAACAGGGCGCCTCGCCCCTGCCTGCAAAGGTCGACATCATCTGCCACTTCGCCGGACCCACCTCCATCAAGGGCCTGCAGGAATTTCTCGGTATGGTAAAACTTTTATCACCGATTTCTACCATCCGTGGCCCGCATCATGCGCCCATAGTCTGCTCTCCTGTCGGGCAGAAGCAAGGACCTTGTTTGGTCAGAGGAGGCTGACACTGCGTTTGTCAAAACCAAGCAGGCCTTGCGGACCGCGGTCATGTTGGCGCATCCTCATACGGACGTCCTGACTGCCCTCACGGTCGATGCCTCCAGCCACAGCGGTCGGGGGCATTCTAGAGCAGCTCATCGAAGGGCGTTAGCAACCGCCGGCGTTCTTCAGCAGACACCCTCCACCACCAGAGTTCAAATATAGCGCCTTTGACCGCGAGCTGTTTGGCGTTTTACCTGGCCATCAGACATTCCGATACTTCTTAGAGGGCAGGCCGTTTACAGCTTTCACCGACCACAGGCCATTGACTTTCGCTTTCCACAAGGTCTCAGATCCCTGGTCAGCACGGCAGCAGCGGCACTTGTCGTACATCTCAGAGCACACCACTGACGTCCGCCATCTCTCTGGGAAAAAGAATGTGGTCGCGGATGCACTTTCACGGCCCAGCATCCAAGTTTTGTCCCAGGGGGTGGATTTCGGCGCCTTGGCGGAGGCACAACAAACAGACATAGAGATGCCCAGCTATCGCACTGCAGTCTCGGGCCTGCAACTGCAAGACCTACTGGTAGGCCCCGGTGAGCGCACCCTGCTCTGCGATATCTCCACTGGTAAACCCCGCCCCATCGTTCCAGCTGCCTGGCGTCGATGGGTGTTTGATTCCATCCACAGCCTGGCACACCCATCCATCCGGACTACTGTCCAGATGGTTTCCGATAAGTTTGTCTGGCATGGCCTGCGTAAACAGGTTTCCGAATGGGCCCGGTCCTGCACACACTGCCAAACCTCGAAAGTACAGCAGCATGTCAAGACCCCTCTGCAGGACTTTCAACCTACCCGCCAGTGGTTCGACCATATCAATGTCGACCTTGTCGGTCCCCTCCGAGTCTCCCAAGGAGCACGGTACCTCCTCATGGTTGTTGACCGCTGGCCTGAAGCCATTCCCCTCGCAGACACCTCCACCCAGTCCTGTTCACGGGCCCTTTTGTCAACTTTGGTGGGCTTGTTTTGGTGTCCCGGGGCCATATCACCTCAGATAGGGGAGCTCAATTCACCTCCGGCCTGTGGTCTGCCGTCGCCGACTTGTGGGGTTCCCAGATCCACCTCACCGCCTATCATCCGCAATCCAGTGGGCTGGTGCAGAGGTTCCATTGACACCTGAAGTCGGCGCACATGGCCCGCCTTAAGGGGCCCAACTGGGTGGACGAACTCCCCTGGGTCCTGCTGGGGATACGTACTGCGCCAAAAGAGGACCTGCATGTCTTGTCCACGGAGATGGTCTACTGAATGCCCTTGGTCGTCCCGAGCGAGTTCCTACCAGCCCCTCAGGGGCCAGAGGAAGAACCTGCTGTGACGCTCGACCGCTGCGTGAGCGGCTTGGCAACCTGGCCCGATACCCACCTCGTGACACGGACAGGCCCCGACCCGTATGCCGACGTCCCTCTGAGACTGTAAATTTGTCTTTGTCAGGAGGCGCGTGCACCGAACACTGCTGCAACGGCCGTATGAAGGGCCATTCCAGGTCATCAAGGACAATGGGTCTACGTTTGTGCTGGACACTGGGGGGTGCAAGGAGGTTTTTACAATTGACCGGCTGAAGCCGACTCATTTAGACCTGGACCAACCGGTAGTGGTCCAGCGAGCACGATGCATAGTTTATTTAATTCTGGCTTTTGCGACGGTATCGCCCGTTCTGGGTGGGGGTGGCGGGGGTGGGTGTTGTGTGGCGAATCACCTTACCGGTATCAAACCAGCTCCCGAGATCGTGAGCATTGTCGGAGGCCCCGACCCAAGATGGCGTGGGGCCCTCCTTCCTCTCCATTGTTGGGCTAGGAAAACCTGCGTGCAGGAAGGTCAGGTGACCCACACATGACATCAGCGCGGGAAGAGTTTGAGTATTAAAAGGCGCACTGTGCCCGTTGGTCAGTCGACTTCTGACTCCAAGCAACGGACTCCGTGTCTTTATTCTTTAGTGTGTAGCTAGCCACTACAGTATATATTTGAAAAAATAACACAGGAGGAATATCACAGAGGTTGAGAATAAAATAATGTGCTTTTACACATGCATTTATTAGTTATACATTTAGTAGAGATTGGTTGGTGAACAAATAAACAACCAAGGTGGACATTTTAGACTAGTGATGACAAATATATGCGGGCTTCGGGACAGAGATCATGTGATGAAACCTCCAGGGAGATGACTGACCAGTGATAACAAATCAAGTTCCAAGTAAGAGACTTAAGTTCCATGTCATACCTGTTGAGGAAATCAACTGACTGTACCTCCCCTCTGAATTGCAAAGTTAAAAATTAGGAACAGGGGGAATTAGCTGAAGCTTCTTCACTCAGAATGAAAGACTCGCTGGAATATTCTGAATGATCACTGAATATCACTGAAGCTGACAATATCAATAGATCCAACAATCAATGAGATGGATTTCAGGATGAGAAAAGTTAATCAAAGTTGTTTTTTAAATATTTTTTGATGACATAGGCCATTCAGCCCATCGAGTCTACAGCAGCTTTCATACCGTTCCCATCAGTCCCATTCCCCTACTTATTTCCCTATAACCTATTCTCTCTCATGCCAATCAACTCCCCTGATTCTTCTACTATCCATGTACATTAGGGGAAATTTTACAGTGGCCAGTTAACCTACCAACCCATATATCTTTGGGATGTGGGAGGAAACCGGAGTAGCCAGGGAAGCCCAAAAGGGTCACAGAGCAAACACACAAACATGCAAACTCCACGCAGACAGCACCCAAGGTTAGGATCGAAACTATGAGACTGCTACTCATAGAAACTGCCTCCTCTGGTGAGCTATCTGGGCTGTGAAGTAATGATTCAGAAGAGAAATAACAAGAGTCCCTTTCTAAAGCATCTTTCAGCTGCGCAGAAGTGTTATCAAACAAAGAAGTAACTCACATCCACATAACATCAGGCCAGGTGACCAAGAGATTGGCCAATGAGATAGTTTTAAAGGAGCAGAGAGAGGCGGAGAGCTGAAAGCTGGGTCAAATTTATCAAAATGGTCCAAGGTTTTTCAACCTAACAGGGTTTCCAAACTCCTAACCTCTTAATTCTTTGGATACCTCACCTCCTTATGCTCTCAGTCTCTCATCAATGATCATCTTGTGCACATAATACTCCCAAGAACCTCAAACCAAGACCATACCAACTGGTATTGGTAAACTCCTTGGACACATCTACTTTCTGGGTTTGGAATAAAACAAAATCAGATTTCCATTATGCATACAAAGTACTGTGCACGTTCCACCATACTGTGATACTGAATCCTCCACACCCTCAGGAGTCATACACAAGGGACAACATAAGAAATAGGAGTAGGAATAGCTCTGCTATTCAAAAGGATCATGGCTGATTTCACTACAACATCACTTTCCTGCATTAACCCCATATTCCTTGATTCCATTAATTACTAATAATGCACAAATCTCTGTCGTGAATATGCTCAGTGATTGAGCCATCACAGGCCTCTTGGGTGGAGAATTGCAAAGATTCACTGACCTCTGGTGAAGAAATTTCTTCTCAAATCTGTCCTGAAAGGTGAACCCCCCCCCCCCCCCCCCCCCCCCCCCCCATCTCAGACAGACTGCCATGGGAAACATCAACTCCCTGTCTCTCCTGCCAAGACTTGTAAGAATTTGAATGTTCACTGAGATCACTTCTCACTCTTTAAACTTCAGAGAATGCAGGCCCAGTTTCCCTGCTTTCTCCTCAAACAACAAACCCACCATGCCAGGAATCAATCTAGTGGACCCTTGCTGCACTCCCTCCAATTTAAGTAGGGAGATCAGACCTGTACACAGAATTGCAGATGTGATTTCACCAGGCCCCCATGTAAATGGGGTAGAACTAAAATCCTTTTACAATACCATTTCCCTTCCTACTCATCTGCTGTAGCTGCATGCTAACTTTCAATGACTCAAATACAAAGATACCCAGGTCTCTATAAGCACCACCAACATGCCACCATAGTAAAAATGCTCTGCCTTTCCATTTTTCCAACTAAAGTGGACAACCTCAGATTTTCAACATTATATTCCATCCACCAAGTCCCTACTCATTTATTTAGCTGGTTTACATCCCCCATGAAGTCTCTCTACATTTCCTTCACAGCCCACTTTGCCTTTCAGCAGACTTGTATATCTTATCATTGATACCCTCATTCTAATCATTGATTCGAAACAGCTGGGGTCCCAGCTCCCAGCACCAATCCCTGTGGCACCCCACTGCACACAATTTCCCAAGCCCAATCCAATTTGTTTTCTGTCCGTTAACCAATCCCTAATCCATATCAGAGCATCAGCCCCAACTCTGTGTGCTCTAATTCTGTTTAATAATCTCTTCTGTGGCACCTTATGGAAGATCTTTTGAAAATCCAATCACATCCACCAGCACCCCATTATATTCAGCTGGTTGCCACCTCAAAAAGTTCCAACAGATATGTCGAACACAAGTTCCCTTTCATTAACACATGTTGACTCTGCCCAATCCCATTATCTTTCTTATCTTGCAATACTTCCTTAATAACAGGTTTCAGCACCACACCCTACAGGATCCAAAGTGGAAATGTGCAGAAAATATCAAGCGGTACAGTTCTTTTGAAGACGTAAGGAAGCTGCTTACTAGTGAATCAGCTGATAGGTGGCAGAATGACTTCAACGTTGGTAGGCTCAGTTTAAGAAGAACAATAAACATACTGAGTAGAAACAGGTCCATCAAGCAAACCAGCCTCCCCTCCATTGACTCCATCTACACTTCCCACTGCCTCAGGAAAGCAGCCAACCTAATCAAGGACTCCTTCCACCCTTGTCATTCTCTCTTCTGCCCGATGGGAGTTGGGGGGAGAAGATACAAAAGCCACCAGGCTCAAGGTCAATTTCTATCCCACTGTTATCAGACTCTGAACAAACCTTTCATATGCTAAAATATGAACACTTGGTTCCCCAGTCTACCTCACTGTGGCCCTTGCACTTTATTTGTCTACCTGCACTGCACTTTCTCTATAACCGTGACACTATATTCTACATTCTGTTTTCCTTTTGTACTACCTCGATGTACTTATGTACGCAATGATCTGTCTGGATGGCGTGCAAACAAAAACTTTTTACTATCTCAGTATATGACAATAATAAACCAATTCCAGTTCTAGGTTCTTTTGGAAGAGCAGAGGGATTAGGTGAGCAGGACATTAAAGGCAACCCTTCATTGGGTACGACTATATTAAAAGGTAATGGTTTAACTTCAACATGTATAGAATGTGAAGGTTATTTGACTTTGAAGACCAAGACAAATCTAATTCTCACACATGAGCACTTTTCATGACCATGATCAAGAGGCAAGAAAAGCTAGCTGATAATTCCCAGCTGTAATACCACAACAGTCCAAGGTCAGCGAGCTGTGTACAAACTGGGCCATTCTTGTCCTCATGACTTGCACCTTATCTTACTGCAGAAAAGGCAAATAAGAGGGTTGTTTGTTCTAGCATGAGCACCCCAGCATGGAGGAAATGTGGGGGCAGATGAATAAGTGGTATCAGCTTTAAACAAGCAGACCCCTGATAGTCTCTACAGGAAGAACTTTTCTCTGCTTGCACAGCTCGGTACCTGCTAGGGAGAGCAACGGTGTCGAACTTGCTGTGTTGCCACTTACTGCTCATCCTGCTTTACGACATCAGTGCAAGGAGCTGCCAAGGCAGAACAGTGACTAATAAGACAAGCATTCTCCACCACTATCATAACTGAGTTGTCAGCCCTGCACAAGCCAAGATTTCAGTTGGACTTACAGGGATCAGATCGTCTGTGCACCAGGGTCAGCTCACTACACAGAAAACTTTCAACAGCCTGCCCTGAAAGCAGTTCAACCCCTCAAAGCAGTTCAAAGAAACAGTTATCAAATAATATTTGGCACTGAGCCACTTAGGAGCTGATTATGCACAACATTAACCATAAATGTTAACTCTTCCCCTCTCTTCCCAAATGCTACCTGACTAGTTGTATATTTCCAGATTTTCTATTTTTATTAGGTGCCCATCGTCCACAGTATTTTGTATTTGTAAGAATCCAGAAGCGATAAAACAACAGAAACTAAGGCAGATTCAGAATATTGGTTAACCTTCAATTTATGCAGGAAAGAAAATGGGATACATGCAAACAAAGCAGTGAAATGTCTGGTTAGAAATACAAAGAGCCTGCAGATGATGGAAATCTGAAGTAAAAACAGAATATGCTGGAAGCAATCATCAGGTCAGGCAGCGTCTGTAGAGAGAGAAACAGTTAACATTTCAGTTTGAAAACCTTTCATCAGAACTGGCAAAGTGAGCAAACAAGTTAAAGAGAAGGCAGGGGGGGACTGGGCCAGGGTTGCTGTAGTGCTATGCTGTTTACAAAGCCTTCTAGTTGATAGATGAGGGCAGTAAAAGAGAGAGAGGGAAAACAAAGCTGTGAAATGCAGCTCAGAACTGTGGCTAAAACCAAAAAGAGAATGCTGGAAATGGCCAGCAGATCAGGTGGTGTCTGAGGAGAGAAAAAAGCTGAGTTAATACTACGTGGATAATCTTATGGCAGAACTGGCTAATTCATCTATAACTAGAGAAACTAGGTTGCCTGAAATTGTTGAATTCAACCTCAAATCCCAAAGGCTACATGTAACCTGACGGAAGAAGGAGTGCTATTTTTCAAGCTTATCTTGGGCCTTGTTAGACAAGTACAGGGTAGACACTCAAATGGGTCAAAGTAGGAGAGAGATGGAGAATTAAAGTGTCAGGGCAGCTTGGGGTCATCTTGTGGACTTAACAAAGTTGATCTCTTTCTCTCTCTCTCTCTCTCATAGTCAGAGTCATAAAACGATACAGCATAGGAACAGGCCCTTCAAGCCAACTGAGTCATTGCTGACCATCCATCACCCATTTACACTAATCCTATTTAATTCTCCCCACATTCTGATCAACTCCCTCCAGATCTTACCACTCACCTACATACTAGGGTCAATTTACAGTGACCAATTAATCACCAATCCACACATTTTTGGGTCATGGGAGGAAACTGGAGCATCTGGGAGAAACCCACGCGGTCACAGGGAAGGCGTGCAAACTCCACGCAGACGGGATTGAACCTAGGTCGCTGGAGCTGTGAGGCAATGGCTTTCTGGATGGATTTGTGCATAACATCACCACAGATACCCTGGCTACATCCCATCACAGATTCGCCTGATCCATCCCTCCTACATCCTCTCTGCAACTTAAAATTAGCTTGTTTTCCGACTTTCCCATTTCTGATGAAGGGCCTTTGACCTGAAACGTCAACCGTTTCTCTTTCCATAGATGCTGCCTGACCAGCTTTTGCTGTTTTTATTGGCATATATGAGCCTGGTGATACAATAGCTTGAAGGGCCTGGATAGAGTGGACGTGGAGAGGACGTTTCCAGTAGTGGGAGAGTCTAGGACCAGAGGGCACAGCCTCAGAATAGAAGGACATCCCTTTAGAACAGAGAAGAGGAGGAATTTCTTTAGCCGGAGGGTGGTGAATCTGTGGAATCCATTGTCACAGACAGCTGTGGAGGCCAAGACATTGGGTATATTTAAAGTGGAGGTTGATAGGTTCTTGATTAGTAAGGGTGTCAAAGGTTACAGGGAGAAGGCAGGAGAATGGGGTTTCAGAGAAAAAAATAAATCAGCCATGATTGAATGGCAGAGCAGACTCGATGGGCCAAATGGCCTAATTCTGCTCCTATGTCTTATGGTCTCATGGAGTGAACATCAGCAGAAGATGAAATGAGACAGGGTGGAGATAAAAATATGTTTTGGAGCTGGAAGTGGAGAGGATGTGTGGTTGGTAAAGTTCAACTTTAGGTCAACTTGGATGGTGAGTTAGCACAACATTAAGTGGTCAACCTTAGACTGTTGCAGGAGAGAGTTATGGAGTTAGTGGCTAAGGCGTGGAGTCTGACAGAGGCTCAAAGTCATGTCTTTTGTCTTTGCAATATTCATTTACAAAGTAATACAACTAACATATTGATAGGGTGTAAATAATAAGTAACGTTTAAACAAAAGAATGATCACACTGTCATTTCATAGAGATCATTTCAAATTAGAAATGATCAAACTAAGGACTTTGCTAATTTATTCTATTTTACAGTGAGATGCATCATGTATTATTATGTGTGATATCAGCAAATATGCACCAAGAATCAAACCTTGGGTGTGTACCAGGTAGCATCTACCCCTATTAGGTTATCAGTAAAGCAGAAAATTTATTTCTAAAAGAATGGCTGCACCCATTATTTGCAGATCAAGGATCACCAGGCACAGGCACCTTTGCAGGAGGTGCCGAGAATAAATGGGTCAAAGTGGGGGAAGCAAATAATTTGATCTTATTCCCGTCAATGCCTGAACCTAAACCACAATTCAACAGCATTCCTATTATGAAGTGCAAATGTTTTGTTTCCTGATTTATTACAATCCAAAGGTAGAGAAGAAACAGCTCCATGGGGGTTAGAGACAGGTTATTCACAGACCACATTCTTCCTGCATTGCAAGAATGTGCACTGCACTCTTGAAGTGTCAAGAACTTCCAACTCCTTCATAACCACCACCCCATGACATCCCAGTTCATATCCATCAATCAACCTGTAAATTACATCCTTTTATACAATACTGGCTCAACACGCTTTTCCAGTGAATGCAGAGCCAGGAAGATCCCAAGCCTGTTGTTTGCTGGTGTGGAGTCAACTGAACTCAGCACGTGTTATTGCACAGATATCAGCACAGCCTGGTTAACAAAATATCAGCAAGCAAGCCATCTCTGACCATCATCAGCGAACCTTGCTGGAAAGCAGATATACATGCAGTGATGATGGACCAAGAACAGACCATCAAAGAGTTTTCCAATGCTCATTACTACATTTATAACATCCACTAAGAAGGACATTGAAGACCTGCTGGTGGAAATGTATCAGTCTGAAGTCAGGACCTTCACGAGGTTGGAAGAATAATACCTGCACAGGGTGATGCATTTGCACAGGAAGGTACAAAAGGTACATAAGAACATTCTCTCTTCTCCCCGCTCCCATTGGGCAGAAGATACAAAAGCCTGAAAGTACGTACCACCAGGATCAAGGACAGCTTCTATCCCACTGTTATAAGACTATTGAACGGTCCCCTAGTACGATAAGATGGACTCTTGAACCCACAATTTACCTCATTGTGGCCTTTCACCTTATTGTCTGCCTGCACTGCACTTTCTCTGTAACTGTGACACTATATTCTGCATTCTGTTATTGTTTTTTCCTTGTACTACCTCACTCTATGGATTTGATGGAATGTTCTGTGTGGATGGCATGCAAAACAAAGTTTTTCACTGTACCTTGGTACATGTAACAATAATAAACAAACTGATCAATTTACCAATTTTACCAAAAGCAACTAGACTCCGAGAGGGTGTTTAAAACAACCCATCCAGGGATCTTTGAAACAAAGGTGCTAATTGCTACTGACAAGGTACCAACCAAAATCTGGGCTATTATCAGAGTGAAAGATAAAAGAGATTACTAGCCAAGTGTGAGGGAACAACATTTACTGCCTTACTGTACATCTAGGGTTGTTAAACACAGAGAAGTCACGAAATACCAGTGCAAGAGAAATAGGTTAAGATGGGTACAGTCAGTGACAAAGGGTCCAAGGCTAGGAGTTGTTGAGGGAGAGTAAAGGAACTGTTTTATCAGTAGAGATACAACCAGTTTCAAAAGTTATGCATGTTAATAAAATTATTCAGCCCTAGTCAGGCACAGTAAACTTTCCAAGCCACTAATCTTCAACTTAATCAATAACACACAGTGAGCATGGAAAATATTCACAGAATAGACCAAAATAATAACAAAAACAGTGACATTGAAGTTTACCAGAAACCTTAATAATTCCTCTAATTAAAGTGATGCAACCTCCTCTCCTCATTGGCATCCTATTTCAAGTCCAGTCCTGGGACCAATTCCAGACCAAGCTGAGATCCACCAAAATTCTGAGAGTACAGCCAACTTAAGTCTCCAAGCTCAAGAACCCAAGGCGAGGCTTGCTTTAAAAATGATTTAAACGATGGGGTGAAGGATAAGCAGGAAAATATACAACAATGGAATGGAGAGAATACTGGAATACACTGATGCAGCAAGATCCCATACTGCAGAGTTGTAGAGCCAGAGTTATATAGCACGGAAACAGGCCCTTCAGCCCAACTCATCCATGCCAACCAACGTGCTTTCCCTAGCTGGTCCCATATCCCTCTAAACCCTTCCGATCCATGTACGTGTCCAAACATCTCTTAAATGTAGTAATTGTACCCACCTCTACCACTGCCTCTGGTAGCTCATTCCATCACTCGCTGTGTGATAAAGTTGCCCCTCAGGTCCCCTTTAAATCTTTCCACTCTCACCTTAAACTTATGCCCTCTAGTTTTAGGCTACACTACCCTGGGGAAAAGACCATGACCTTTCACCTTATCTATACACCTCATGATTTAATAAACCTCCATAAGGTCACACCTCAGCCTCCTCCGCTGCAGGGAAAAGAGTGCCAGCCTATCCAGTCTCTCTCTATAACTCAAGTTCCCCAGTCCCAGCAAGACTTATGAATCCTTTCTGCACCCTCTCCAGCTTAATCACATCCTGCCTATTGCATGGCGACCAGGAATGCACACAATATTCCAGGTGTGGTCTCACCAACATCCTATGTAGCTGTAAATTGGTGTCCCAACTCATGTACTCAGTGTATCCAATGAAGGCAAGTGCACCATTTGCCTTCTTTACCACCTTGTCTATCTGTGTCACCACTTTCAGGGAACTATGTATTTGTACTCCCAGGTCTCTCTGTTCTACAATACTCCCCAGGATCCTGCCATTCACTGTGTATGACCTACCCTGATTTACTTTCCCAAAATGCATCACTTCGCACTTGTCCGAGTTAAATTCCATCTGTCATTCCTTTGCCCACTTTCCCAGTTGACCTAGATCCTGTTGTACCCTTAAACAACCTTCTCCACTGTTCACCACACCACTAATTTTGGTGTCATTCACAAACTTACTAATCATGCCACCTACGTTCTCGTCCAAATCATTAATATACCTGACAAACAACAGTGGACCCAGCACCAATCACTGTGGCACATGACTGGTCTCAGGCCTCCAGTCTGATAAACAACCCTCCACTATCACCTGGTGTTAAGCCAATGTTGTATTCAGTTAGCTAGTTCACCTTGGATCCTATGTGATTTCACGTGATCTCACCTTCCAGACCAGTTTACCATGCAGGCCCTTGTCAAAGGCCTTGCTAAAGTCCACACAGACAATGTCTGCTACCCTGCCCTCGTCAATCCCCTTGGTCACCTCTTCAAAAATCCGTGAGACATGATTTCCTAATCACAAATCCATGCTGACTATCCCTAATCAGTCCTTGCCGTTCCACATGGGAGGCTTGGCAATATGAGCCACAGCAAATCAGTTTAGTGTGACCTACATGCAGTATAGCATGGTACAGGTCCTCCCCAACTTAGGAATTCCTGACTTATCTACAGCCTGTACATATGAGTGAGCACTTAGGTGACCAGCGGTATGGATTTGCCGGCTGCTGCAGGGCTGCATGCACCTTCTGCTGCTTGCAAGCTCTACTTTTAGCTGCATTTCCAACTTGCAAACTGTTTGGGTTACGAGCAGCCCTGTCATAACCTGGGGTTGACTTATAAACTAGACACAGTGGTAAAATTATGGGATGGAATTATGCTGAGCTCCTTGCATTTAAGATGGACGTACATCAGTGACAGATGCAGCTTGGAATTGGAAATGGAATTGGTTTATTATTGTCACATATACTGAGGTACAGCGAGAAGCTTGGCTTGCATACCATTCATACGGATCAATGCATTACAACAATGCACTGAGGTAGTACAAGGTAAAACAATAAAAGAATGCAGAATAAAGTGTAACAGCTACAGAGAAAGTGCAGTGCAGGTAGACATTAAGGTGCAAGGTCATAACGAGGTAGATTGTGAGGTCCATTTTATTGTACTAGGGAACTATTCAACAGTCTTGTAACGGCGGGGAAGAAGCTGTCCTTGAGCCTGGTGGTACAGGCTTTCAGGCTTTTGTATCTTCTGCCCGATAGGAGAGTGGAGAAGAGAGAATGTCCGGGATGAGTGGGGTCTTTGATTATGTTGGCTGCTTTACTGAGGCAGTGAGAAGTGTAGACAGAGTCCATGGAGGGGAGGCTGGTTTCCGTGATGTGCTGGGCTGTGTCCACAACTCTCTGCAGTTTTTTGTGGTCACGGGCAGAGCAGTTGCCCTACCAAGCTGTGATGCATCCAGGTAGGATGCTTTCTATGTTGCATCAATAAAAGTTGGTAAGGATTGACAGGGACATGCCAAATTTCTTTACCCTCCTGAGGAAGTACAGGCATTGGTGAGCCTTCTTGGCCAAGGCATCTATGGTGTTGGACCAGGACAGGCTATTAGTGATGTTCACTCCTCGGAATTTGAAGGTCTCAACCCTCTTGACCTCGGCACCATTGATGTAGACAGGAGCATGTGCACTGCCCCCCTTCCTGAAGTCAATGACCAGCTAATTTGTTTTGCTGACATTGAGGGAAAGGTTGTTGTCATGACACCATGTCACTAAGCCCTCTACCTCCTTCCTGTACTCTGACTCATCATTATTTGAGATACACTCACTACGTAGGTATCATCTGCAAACTTGTAGATGGAGTCCGAGCAGAATCTGGTCATACAGTCAGGAGTATATAGGGAGTAGAGTAGGGGGCTGAGGACGTAGCCTTGTGGAGCACCAGTGTTGAGAATAATCGTGGCTGAGGCATACACAGTGAGTTAGATACAGAAACATCAAGGATAAAACACTCATATTTTTGATTAAGAACTCTGTTGCTTAAGTTCACATTATGTGCCAATAACCTCCACATGCTCAGTGGCAAGTTGCCACTTGAAGGGTAACCTGGCATTAGGCAGCTCTGACCCAGTGTAAAGAAATTAATCAAGCATGAGAAACCCAGACCAGTCTGTTTCACTGATAAGAAAATAGTGTTAAAAAGAGTGGGCAAAGAAAGAATGCATTTACTAAGCAAATCATATTCTCAGACTACCCCAAACTGCTTCCCTGTCAACAAACCATGGACATAAAGGGAAATATTGAGGGTAGAAAGCTCTGCTAACTGTAATGAAAGGGTTGATCCATATCATTGATACTTTGGTAATTTTCATTGACGAAACTCCCCTGGTCTCTCTCAAAAAGTACCATGGGATTTTGTATCCACCTGAAGGGATGCGCAGGAATCCCTCTTTGTGAAGCATCCTAATCATCTTATAGGTTCTAGCCTGGTCTCGCAGAACAGCTGTAAACTCGGGGCTACACTGCACTTTAGGAAAGGTAAACTGGCCTTGCAGGGAAAACAGAAGGAAACACCCCAAGGCACTGCATAGGACTGATTACCAGACTAAATTTGACACCAAGGTTATATGAGGAGATTTTGGAACAGGTTATCAAGATCTGTCTAAAACAAAGGATCTTAAAGGACAAGGACGAGAAAGAAAATAGAGAAGTGGTGAGGTTTAGAGATGAAATTCCTAAACTTAGCTTTTGGTCCTCTGATGGTGGATTGATAAAAGTTGTTCATGTGTAATGTGGTAGAATTGGAGAAGTGAGTCGGTCTCGAAGGGTTGCAGAGGTTGGAAGGGAACAAAAATCCCAGTCTCTGCAGAGCAAACTAACATCTACTATGGTTAGGAGTTGGAACACTGCACTGGGAGCGGCTGAATATGTGGAAGATACGGGTCATTCCATGCTGATTACTGACTGACTGTTACTGGAAATGGGATGCGAGATGATTGGGCTTGATTGTGAAGTTTTCCACTCATCATCTGTACTCATGCATAAAGAGTGATCACTTGGTGAGTATAACTGGACCCAATGCAAGAAGCCAGGTAGGGAAGGTAAAATTCCAATTGATTGTCGCACCGCAATCCCCTCCAAATCACCAACCAAAAGAAAATAATCATGGGACATAGAACATAGATTCATACAACAATGGGGCACACTTACAACATAGGAGCCTGAAAGAGCTTTTCAATTGATCCCAATCCCCAAACAAAGTCCCCCATCACTGTCCAATTCTGGTAAATCTCTTCTCTGCACTCTCCAAAGCTTTGACAGCAATCTTCCATTCGTGATGTTTTATATCAAAATGAACTGACTGGTAATGTATGAAAGGGTCAAGACTCATTGAGTCGCTGCCCAGAAAAACAGCTCTTACAAGGCCAAACTTATTGTGGCATATGGAGCTAACAACTCAAAACAGCAAGCCTGCTTAATACTGGAGGGAGCAGCAGGGAACATTTGCTTGTTAACTCACGAAGATGTCTCATAAAAGAGAAATTTTATTAAAAAGTAATTGGCACATCGACAACAAAGTTGATAACTAAAAATAAGAGTGTTACAAAATTCGCTTCCCACAATCCATCTCAGACAAGTTTTGTTTAATGGGCTTTGAGCCGAGTTTCTCTCCCTTACTTATGTGAGTCAACAGCAAACTATTTCAAAAAAATATATTAAAAAAACATCCAAAGCCTTTTAGTTAAGTTCAATCCACTTAACGTCTCTTAAAAACGCCAATTATTAAAAAATCATGTAATGTTTGGCTGGTATGAGTTTCACAAGGGTGATCAAAAATAAAAGCATATTCAGAACAGTCAATGAACAAGGATGGAAGATTCGGGAACAGTAAAGGGCTGTTATCTTCACAGAGAAAAGGACTGCACTCTTCAGTTGTCAAATAAGGATATGCACTGCCCACCAAATTCCAGTGGGCACTGCCTCCCAGGACTAACCTCCACCCTTGGGGTAACTAGGGGTCTCAGTTGGAAACGTGGCGTGCTCTGCTTAAGAAGTGGAATTGCAAAGTAGGGTCCCAGTTGCTGTCCGGTGTACAGAGAGCAGAGGCTATTCATGGCCTCCTCTGCTCAGTAGCCTGGACACAATCATGCTCCAGGCATGGCCAGCTGGGTGACTTGCAGGGGACCAGCGCAAGTTCAGTTTGTTGACTGCCTCAAACATCCCATTCTCACAATAGAACTCTACAATCAAAGGGATCTATCAATCTCTGCAGAACTCTGCTGACGTACAACATCTCAGATTATTTTTAAGGCGTTGATTTGCCAGAATTTTGAGATAAGATTTTTTTCCACAATTATCAGTAGAGGAGAGACTTTCTACTAACAGGAGGGTTCGTAACCAGAGGAGGCAAATTTAAGATAAATGGAAAGGATGTCGAGGGAGATGAAGAGTACTTTTGTGATGATCTGAATGCACTGTCTGAAAAGGTGGAAGCAGATTCAATCATAAATTTCAAAAGGATATTTGATATATACCTCAGAAACTTAAAAAGGCTATGGGGAAAAGCAGCAATGAAGCAGGACTAACTGCACAGCCCTTTCAAAGAGACACCTGAAGGCTAAAGCACAAGAATATTCCAGTGTTGAAGGAGGTCACCCAGCCCCTCAAGCCTGTGCTGGCTATATGAAAAATACAGATATTCCTACTCAGCCACTCTCTCCCTAATTTCCTTTCAAGTACTTAACTAGTTCACTTTGAATGCCACTAATGAATCTGCCTCCACTGGTCCACTGGCAGCGCACTCCAGATCCTAATCACTTGCTGCATAAACAAGTTTTTCCTCACATCACTTCCAGTTCTTTTGACAATAACCCTCGTTCTATGTCCTCTGGTATAATCACTTTGTGTGTTTTATGATTCTAACATCGAGTCCAAAACCTCAGCAGGAAATAAAAGTCAAATACTGCTCGAGGGTGGTGAATTTTGTAAAAGAACGTCCGAGTTTTGCGCTCACTGACCAAGTTCAATAGAACACCTTCCTCTGGGATCTATCCATATTGCAGACTGGAAATCAGTCAATGAACTAACCACAGCATAAAACCTTAGTTCCCTTCTGAAATGAATTCAAACGATAATGCCAAACCTTAAAACAGGGTTTGGAGCAGAGGTTGTAGTGAGCAGGGTGAAAGTGGAAGTCTGCTAATGTGCAATTTCATTGCAGATAAAATAATTTTTGATTTAAGAATACTACTTAGCTTGGGGGAAACGACAATGTTCTTACAAACACCATTTAATTTTTCCCAATTATAATAACTTATTAAGTTCCATGATATGCAGTTAAGTGCCTATCTAAGGCAGAATGTTGCAGCATTTTTGCTCCACCTTTGCCTGGAGGTTCTGGGACATTGCAACTTTTTGGCATCAGTTTGGAGCCCAAGTCAGGAAGGCCAGTGGTCAAAGGCCCAATTGGACCTGTGCAATGGGTTAGGGGATGGGAGAGGTAGCCATGGAGCATGAACTTGTGAACAAATGCACTGAGGGTGGGGTGCCCTTGAACTATGATCGTGAGCTGCTCTGTGTCCCGGGTCAACCCTGTGCTCGGAGGACTATACTGGTCCAGGAGTGTCCAATGAGGAACAACATGGCCTAATTTCTTGTGCAATGCACCAAAAGCAGCGCTGTGAAATGAATGGTGCTATCCCATGTTGCAGAAATTGCATCAGTGGTTCAAGGCTGTCTTGTGACCAAAGTGGACGGTCAAATTTCCACAATGACAGAATGGTCACTAACCCATTGTACTTCCAGAAAAAAAAATCAACTTTCAATTGCATAGTGCTAGAAAAAAAGGCGCTATGCAATTGAATATCTTTCATTATTTGAAAATTTTATTTGTTTTAACATTTCTTCTTCTGCTCAAACTGTGGTTGCCTCCTCTTCCCAAGTCAATCACTTTCATAACATGTGTGCTATTGCATTGAGCTAAGATTTATGCTCTGAGTGCAGCTCATTCAGCTGCATGCAACACAAATGTAAACTCAGAGGGATTTACTGAGATAATCTTAGTAAAAACACCAAGCTTACATGGTTTCAGGCTAACTGCACACTGGATGAGGGTAGTTACTCATACAGCCTCACAAGCCAAATAAATCCAGCTTTAGTCTCCTATAATTTACGATCATTATTGTACCCCCTCAAAACTCTTTCCAATGGAAACACTGTGCATTTGAGATCTGCCATCTATATCATGAACAGATCCCCAAATTCTATGGGAGGTTTATAGCAACATAAATATTTAAAGATAGTTTCTGCAGCTGCCATCTGGAAGTATATAGTGCCTCGCAGACTAAGGCACTGTAGCTCAAAGGGGAGGGAAGGGGAGAGTGGGAAGAGCAGAATGGTGTGGTACTGATAGGGGAAGAGATGGTGTGCTCTGCAGACAAGAATGAGAATCCTGAAGGACACATGCCAAAGTAGAGGAAATTTCATGGAACCTGGAGAGGAACCTGAAAAGTGATGGAGTAAATCCAGTTGTCATGGTCCACATGGGTACAAGTAAAATAGGTAGACATAGGGAGGACATCCTGCTGAAAGAGTACCAGGAGCGTGGCTCTAAGAGGGTAATAACCTCTGAATTATTGCTGAAGCGCAGACAGAGCTGGAGAATTAATATTAACGGGGTGGTCTGGGAAAGAGAGGGTCATTCTTATGGGGCAATGACACAGGACAGAGGTATGGGACAGGAAACAGCTGCATTATGGCACAGTCGCCACCTGATGTGATGGGACCCATGTCTTAGCAAACAGGGTAAATAGAGAAGTGGCAAAGGCTTTAGACTAGTACAAAATGGGGAAGGACCTTGAAGAAACATAAGCAGCCAAAATATAAACAAATCAGGAAAAGAAAACATAAGAAAGAATAACCTAGGGGAGAACATTGATGGCAAGAGCACAAAAAGTTAACGGAATCTAAAAAGACAGTTAACCATAAAGTGAGAGGAAATTCTGGTAAAAATGTGTTAAACTCTCTGTACAGTGATGCACAAAGTGTCTGTAATAAAATGGGGCTTGAAGGTAAAGTGCGCTGGGAGGAAACAAACATGTTGAGAGTACTGAGTAATGGTTACAGGAAAATCATAATTTGGAGTGAAACATTGTTGGGTATTACATATTTAGAAAAAGGAAGAAGAGGAGATGAAACAGCAGTACTTAGTAGGGATAACATAATGGCAGTAGAAAACAAATCAAGGAGCCATAAGAAAGACAAAAATAGAATTCATATGGATAGACATAAAGGATAATAAGGATCAATCACACTGATGGGCAGAATAAATGCTGACTTTTGCAAAGTTCAGTTAATGGATAATGGGAAGGAAATTGGATTATAACTTTTTTGAAGTACGGCATTCAAAATTATCCACACAGTAATTATACCTGCCAGTGCCCAAAGTAACAGGAAAAAATCTGCATCAAGCAATATTATACAGGACTACAGAAGTACTTATGAAGTGTAGTCATTGTTGTAATACAGCCAATGTGGTAACTAATTGGACACACCAAGGGCCCACAAACATGAACAGGTGATCCATTTAAATTGTGTAGTTTGAGGGATAGGTATTGACCGGGAACACTAACAATAACTTGTGTAACTTGTTTACCTCTAAATGCCGCCAATAACCAATAGGCCCTAAAGTCTACAACTTTATAGCGACTGATCTTTCAAGCATTATGATCGATAATCATCCCATTTTTTCTTTGCAGACATCTATTCACTCTGCATACTGTTAATGTTTCCTCATACATTATCTTACATTTATACTCACATTAGACTCCTCTTATTACTCAATGTGCTTAATTCCTCTAAACCCCACAGATTACCACTAATCTTCTTTCTGCTCTCCAGCCACACACAGTATGTGTCATCAATAAGTTTGTTAACATGTTATAAACTGCTGGTATCTTGTTCCATATCACCCACAAGCATTGCGAACAGCAAAGATCTAAAACAGATCCCAATGAATTAACTCTGGTTACTGCACCTCCATTACCTCTTGTTTTTTGTCATTCCCTGTCAATTCTCAGTCCACTTAGATAATGCATTATCTATTCCATGGCCTTGATGATGCCAGATTTAGCTCTGGCAGATGAGGAATAGGAGGAAGTAGGGGGAAGATCCTTTTGAAATCTATCAATGTAAAACAAAATTCAGGGTCCAGCTTTCCTCCCATCACTGGAAATGTTGGCCTAATAAGTCACCAACATACACATGCATTGAATAGTCCAGTGGCCAGTTGCACACAATTAAACATCACCCATTGAAATGTACAAAATTTGGCAGGCCAACTACAGCAATTAAAACCCTATGAACCAGTTGGTACTGCCCATACAAGGTGTAGACAGCCTCCTGCACAATCAATGAGTTAAAGAATATTTAAAAATCACTACTAAAGTCAAGCATTAATGAAAGTGGCATCACAGTATGAACTGTTAAATAGACTCTTCCATGTAACAGACACAATTAAAGATAGCTCTGAGCCCTTCACTTTGGAAGAGAAGGACGAGATGTCCAGCAAGTGGCTCTGCAACTTTAAGTTAACTCCGATGCAATCAATTACTGGGAGTTAGAGGTGGAATTCTTTGATAGACAAGCAAAGTACAGCAATTCTGGAAATCTGAAATAAATGCAGAAAATGCTGGGGATACTCAGCAATTCAGACAGCACTTACAGAGAGAGAAGCTGAGCTAATGTTTCAGGTGGATGGCTTTTCATCAAGCTATTTCCAATTCTAATGGAAGGTCATCAACCTGAAAGCATCAGCTCTATTAACAGCACTTTCTGATTTTTAATTCAAACTTTAATGCCCAACTTGTTTTGGGAATGGAATGTGATCCCAGTGCAAACACTACTACCAGCATCAAACAGCATAATCAGGATCCCTCTCCCCAACAATGTGTTCCCACTTCATCCACAGAACATCTCATGCAACACCCCACCAATTCCACCCCAAGGCAGCAGTGTTATTCTTTTGTTCTATGCCCATTCCCAGCTATTTTTTAATGTAAATCAGAACCAAAACAGGTTTTATCAATCTCAGTGAACCCAAGGCTACTGGGGTGAGTGTGAATTCAGTCCTTGTCTTCAACATTGATAAAAGGCTTTCACGTGTGTCTGAAGGATGATTTCTATTCATTTAGCGAATTTTAATGCCCTCAAAATATTTATCAGCCCACGAACTACCCTTTTTACCACAGTCAATACTGAATTAGATGCAATGATCCACCAATTTGCCCACAGCAACGATGGCCTAATAATCTGTTTTAGTAATTTGAATGATGGATAATTATTGACCATGGCACCAGTAATAATTCATTTTCTATCCTTCATGATTATGGTGTAGGATCTTTTACATTCCAGGTGGGCTGCAGTTCAAAAACTCATCTGAACAAAGGTACATTTGGAGACACGAGAGAATGCAGACACTGGAATCTGGTATATTTGAAAGAAGTAGGCCAGTCTGCCCCTCAAGCCTGCTCTGCCACCCAATATGTTCATGACAGATCTGCCCCTGGCCTCATCTCCTCTTCTGTGCCAGTTCCCCATAGTCTTTAATTCCATGATTTCTCAAACAAAAATATTACCAACATCCTCTTTAAATATCCCCAAAGATCTGGCCTCCGCAACCCTCCAGGGTAGAGAATTCCAGAGGTTCAACAGCCTCTGCAAGAAGTTCCCATGCACATCAGATCAAGTTTAAGTTTATTGTCATACATACCCAGGGTATAAATGTCATCAAAGTTAGCTGTTTGCAGCAGCAGCAGAGTACATTACAAACATAAGTTAACATAGACTCAAATTAACATAAATTATACATAACTTACATGACAAAAATAAACTAAAATAAACTTAATGACATTTTATTGACAAACAAATATTGCAAGTTGTGAGAAAAAAGAAACATAATAGGTAATGTTAGGGTTTTTCAGGTCAGTTCAAGAACCTGATGGCAGTGGGGAAGAAGCTGTTGTTGAGCCTTGAGGTGTGGGTCTTCAGGCTCCTGTACCTCCTACCCAATGGCAGCACTGAGAAGAGAACATGGCCCAGATGATGGGGGTCCTTAATGATGGATGTTGCCTTCCTGAGACATCGCCTCTTGATAGTGGGGAGAGCTGTACCTATGATGGTACTGGATAAGTCCACCACTCTCTGTAGCCTGTTATGTTCCTGTGCACTGCAGTTTCCATACCAGGCTGTGATGCAACCAGAGTCTTTGATGACATGCCAAATCTCCTCAAACCTCTCAGAAAGTGAAGACATTGGCATACCTTCTTCTTGGTTGTATCTATATGCTAGGCCCAGGATAGATCCTCCAAGACACTGATACCCAGGAACTTGAAGCAGGCCCTTCATGAGGACTGGTGTGTGTTCACCCGACTTCCCCTTCCTATAGTCCACAACCAGTTCCTTGGTCTTGCACAAGGTTGTTACAACACCATTCAACCAGCTGACCTATCTCACTCCACTGCCTTGTCACCATCTGTGATTCTGCCACAACTGTGGTGTAATCGGCAAATTTGTAGATGCCATTGCAGCTATGCTTAGCCACACCATTGTAGGTATAGAGAGAGTATAGCAGGGGGCTAAGCATGCAGCCCTGAGGTGTGCCTCTGGTGATGATCAGTGAGGAGGAGATGATGTTTCCAATCCATAGTGATTGTAGTCTCCCAGTGAAGAAGTCAAGGATCCAACTGTGGGGGGGGGGGGGGGGGGGGGGGAGCGCGGGAAACAGAGGCTCAGGTCTTGGAGCTTGACAAGTTTTGAGGGGGTGATGCTGTTGAACGCCGAGCTGTAGTCAATGAGCAACAGCCTCATGTGCGTGTTCTGGTAGTCCAGGCAGTCCAAAACAGAGTGGGGAGCCCGTGAGATAGCATCTGCTGTAGACCTATTGTAGCAATAGGTGAACTGAAGCAGTCTGGGTCCTTGCTGAGGCAGGAGTTGATCTAAGCCATAATCAAAGCACTTCATTACGGTGGATGTAAGCGCTACCAGACGGTATTCGTTGAGGCAGGTCACCCTGCTCTTCTTCAGCACCAGTAAAATTGATGTCTTTTTGAAGTAGGTGGGAACCTCAGACCACAGAATCGAGAGATTGAAGATGTCCCTCAACACTCCAGCCAGTTGGTGAGCGCAGGTTTTTAGCACTCAACCAGGTACACCATTAGGGACATATTGCGAGGGTTCACCCCGCTGAAGGATATTGTGCCGCTGGCCTCTGAGACTGAGATAACTGGTCGTCAGGTGCTGTGGGGACTCATGCAGGTATGTCATTATTCTCCCTCTCAAATCGTGCATAAAAGACATTAAGCTCATCAGGGAGTGATGCATCACTGCCGCCTATGCTATTTGTTCTCACCTTGTAGGAGGTGACAGCATGCAAGCCCTGCCACAGCTGTCGAGCATCCGTTTGTGTATCCAGTTTCGTCCAGAATTGCCTCGCTCTTGTGATAGCCTTCTGGAGATCATACCTGGACTTCTTGTAGGTTTCTGGATTGTCAGTCCTGAACACCATAAATCTAGCCCTTAGCTGACACAAATCTCCTGGTTCTTCCAGGCATTCTGGTTTGGGAAGACCTGATACATTTTTGTGGGCACACACTCGTCCACACAAGTCTTGATAAAGTCGGAGATGACTGTGGCATATATGTTCAGATCCATTAATGAATCTTTCAATATGGTCCAGTACACTGATTCAAAGCAATTTAGATGACCTCCCTTAATCTGGTGATTATGATCTCTTGTTCAAAACTCTCCCATCAGTGGAAACACCTCGACATCTATCTAGATGAAGGTTCTCAACCCGAAATGTCCACTGTCCATTTCCCTCTACAGATGCTGCTTGCCTCACTGAGTTTCTCTTGCAGATTGTTTTTTGCATCTACCCTGTTATGTTCCCTTAGGATCTTATATATTTTAATAAGTCAGCCCTCATTCTTCTCAACTCCAAAGAATAAAGATGTGATTTCTTCAGCTACTCGTACCTCATACTGTTGCATTCTTTTGGTGTTACAATAGAACGTCAGCCTGGAATTTTGTGCTAATACTCTGGAGTATAGCCTTCTGACTCACAGGTGAGAGTACCATTATTGCGTACACTTCAGGACTACATTAGAAACAAGAGCAAGTGAGGGTGTAGACTGATAGAAAGCTGGAGATGGAGAGAGAGAGACTTTATTAGATTTGAAACAAAATTCAGCCACTCACCACTAATAACTGTGCCACTGTTGACAGTCAAGAAGCTCCATCAAAATAATGCAGAAAGAAAAGCAAAAAACAGCAGGTGCTGGAAATCTGAAATAAAAACAGAAAATGCTGGAAGTACTCATTCAGTCAGGAAGTGTCCATGGAAAGAGAAATAGGGATCGCGTTTCAGGTCTGAGACCCTTTACAGTTCTGATAAAGGATGTGAAACATTCACTGTTTCTCCCTCCATGGATGCTGCACACTTACTGAGCGTTTCCGGCATTTTTGTTTTTGTCTCAGTGTGGAAAGATTGCCCTTTGATGACATAATGTATTAGACTTCACTCTCTACAAGAGGTCAGTTCTGTTTATGCGAGTCACGTGGCATGAACAAGTGTTGAGTGAAGTCTAAGAACTACAGTCTATAAACATCAAATATACTGCCCACTAATCTCTCAATTAAATTCAGTCAGAGTAGTTTTAGTCCAAAGTCAAAACACAAAAGCAGGCAGAATTCATTCAACTTAAAGCTATGGGGCCAAGAGAGATTGGATGTTCCATGCAACTGGTGCAAAGATGGCATGCAAACAGTACAGCTCCCTGCACAGTGATAAATTCGAGTTTCTGCCTAAGCCTATATAGAATCAGGGTGTAACTACATTATGTAACCATGCACTGAATTGGCTTTGGAACCTGGCAATGCTGAGAAATTCAAGAGGGTTATAAAAGCAAAGCAATCACATCTGATTTTATGGTGCGCAAGTGAAAGCTCACAATTGCTGGAGTTTTCCCTGGAGTATCTCTTTCATTCCTGCATTATCCATTTAATCCCCAGAATGTTACTGTTTGATTAATCTTCTTCAGTTCTGTGGATATAACTCCACTTCAAAGATATGCAATCAATCCTGAGGATATCGTGAGAGGCAGAGAGTGTTGAAATATTTATGCACGAGGAGTCAGCATATTTCTATCATCTTCCTCTCCCCCTCTCTCAGAAACTGTATTGCTTGTGACAATCCCTCTTGCATGCATCCACACAGATCCTGAATCTCCACACAGATCACATCAACACTAGTCCACTGGGCTTGCCATCAGCCAAGAGATATTTCGTCAATGGCTCTTTGGTTCAGTACCTGGACCAAGTTTTTCCATTCATGGAAAAGGTCCCAAACCCCATCTGCATTAGCTAATCTCAGTCAAGATTTAGAATTGGCCAAGAGAGATGAATATTGTTCAGGCCCCTAATAACTATACAGTGACTCTTTCTGGGATCTCTATGCATGAGAACAGGATCCAGCCCTGCACATTAGCCATCCTACAGTCAAACAGCCTGCTAATATTCTCAACTCTTTAGCCATGGCTGAAAATGGCTGCAAGCAACTGTGAAATTATGCCTCATCAGTCAATAGGTGATGAAATAGCAGTATGTTAGAACTACAATATCTCACATGCTAAATTTCCTATTTCAGCTGCAATGCAGATGGCATCCTTACCAACTGTACTTTAGTGATAGGGGAGATATGTCAAGATAGTAAGGCCAGGACATATAGGGAAGAATAACAAACAATGTCAATACGAGGAAGAATCAAACCGCAATCTTTCTGGTATCCCTCTGGGGTAACCTAGAATAAAACAGCAGCTGTCAAATGCTTGGAAGCAAGTCTGTAAGTTAGATAAGTATCCACAATGTGAGCAAGATGGAACAGCAAACATATGTCCCTGTGCTCTACAAGTACTTTTCTTGAACATTCCTTCATTTCCTTCAAAGACACAAAGGAGGCCATTTGGCCCATTGAGCCAAAGCCATCAGGAATGCACACTTCTCAGCTCAGCCTGTAGCCTTGTGGATACAGCATGTGAAGTGTTCACCTAAGCACCTTCTGCCTTC
Organism: Pristis pectinata; assembly: GCF_009764475.1. NCBI lineage: Eukaryota > Metazoa > Chordata > Chondrichthyes > Rhinopristiformes > Pristidae > Pristis > Pristis pectinata. The sequence continues at coordinate 87,687,942 of NC_067405.1, read as the reverse complement.
GCCACCCCTTCAGGCAATGAGTTCAATACCTTCACTGCTCACTGGAGCAAACAAAATCTCAATTCCCTTTAAATCATTCTACCAATTCGTTTAAAAACAACACTCCTAGCAATTGATTTGTCTGCTGAGAGAATTAGGGCTTTCTATCTGCTCTATTTACTCTTGACATAATATTCTAAACCTCAATCAAATATCCCCTAAGCCTCCTCTGTTCCAAAGAAAACAAATCCAGTTTATTTAATCTTTCCTCATAAATGAACTAATCTAGTCCTGGCAACACCCTTTTCATTCTTCTTTGTACCCTCTCTAGTGCTGTCATATTTTTGCCATAATTTAGTGATCAGAATTGTACACAGTAACCAGCTGTGACCAGTTCTAGCATGACCTCTGCTATCCCTCGGCAATATGGGAACATTTTCTGTAAACCTTCTAAGTCAACTTTTCTATCTGCCCTGCCTCCTTCATGGATCAGGGAACCTTTGGCCCTCTGTATTTCTCAGTATCCTACCGTTCATTATGTGTTCCCTTCCATTGTTTCTCTTCACTAATGCATTACCTTACACCACTCTGGACAAGTTCTGTTTGCCACATTTCTACCCCTGTGACTGTTTCATTAAAATCTCCATGCAGTGTGTTGCTTTCTTCCTCACCATGAGATACAGGGCTAATTTTTGCATCATCTGCAAACATTTTTATTATTATCCCTACATTTGTCCAATTTGTTGATCCTAGAATTGATCCTGTAAGAACTGCAATGAAAAAACCCTCCAGTCACTGAAGTTGAACACACTTTGCTTCCAAACCCTCAACTGTTTTTGGATCTGCACACCACTTCCCTTGCATCAAATGGACCTGGAGAATTTTCCAATAACCTCCCAACTTAATGTCAGCTCTGAACCTGGGATAGGAAGCAGGGGGTTTGGGGGGGGGGGGGGGTGAGGTAGTTGGGTGATGGTGGGGGCAAGGGAGAGAGGAAAAGTGAAAGGTAGCAAGAGAGAGAAAGTGGGCGGGGGGTAGAAGGGAAAGAGTGAGCGAGGGAGGGAGAACAAGCGACAGAGTGCTTGCAAGAGAGGGAGTGAAAGAGAAAATGTAGAGGCAGGTAGAAATAAGAGAGAACACACAGAAAAAGATAAGTGGTAAAGGCTGCACAGAAGAAAGAGAACTGAAGAAAAAAGAAAGTGGGGACCGAGGTACAGAGAGAGGTTAAAGAGCATGCAGCAGTTAAGGGAAGAAAGAGCCAGGTGCATGTGACAACAGACAATCCAGCACCTCTGAAAGATGGCATGCAGTGAGTTCCAGCAGCACACCAAATATATTTTAAAAACTCACATGTGCAACCCTGCTGAACTGCCTACCACCCCAAAAGCAGTGAAACAAGGACAGAGGTGACAGCTCTGTTTAGCATTGAGCCACCAGAGCGATAACCATTTGAATCAAATGACCTCCTGGAATATTTTTGTTGGCATCAATCCTAATGGCAGAGAAACACAAACCTCCACCATAGTCCATAAAACAAAGGTGTGGGTAAGGAATGGCTTTATCCGATTCTGTTAAAGTGCAAACCAAGTACCAAATGCAATCGATTATTAACCTTCTAGCTGGTACAACAGGTCAATACACCAGTCAGAGGAGGTTAATGAGTTTGATTCCATTTCTGGATACAAAGCATCTTTGTAATCTCCTTGGAGGGAAGAGGCCCACAGGGAGCCGGAGACCAGCAAGCTAATTAATTTTCTTTCTAGCCTCTGACTTTGATCAAGAGAAGAACGATGTTTTCAGCTGTGTGTGGCAAGGTTCTGTGCAGGGCATCCAAGTTCATTTGGGCAGGGTGCACACAACAGTGACTGGAACAGCAAAGCAGGGGGTGGGGAGGGGGAGAAGAACCATTAAACCATCACAGTCTGCAGAAGGGATGGAGCGCACTCTGGTGGGCACAGCAGTGCTACAGTGCACTAGAGCTGGCATAGCAACACAACTTTGTGGGCAAAATGGCCCTTACATGTCTGCAGCATGTCCCAAACGTAATCTATTGGACCAAATGATTTCAGCATCTGAGATACCATGAGAGGCTGTACATCCTGGCTGGGGGGGGGGGGTGGTCTGGAAACAAAGATCAGCCATTTCAACCTGACACAAGCAGAGAGCTTTGTTCACTTATGGCAGTATGAATTCTTTAACCTGGGGGGCTGTGTCATTGAATATAGCTAAGACTTTTGATAGTTTCTTAGATCTTTGTGGAATCAAAGAAAATGGGGGAGGAGGTGGGAGATAAAAGTGGGATTGATGTGAAAATTGAATCATTGTCTTATCAAATGTTGACCAAATGTAGGTGACCCTATGGCTTCCTCCAGCTCCTATTGCTAATACAATCTTCTTTTCATTGAGTCATAAACTCATACAGCATGGAAACAGGTCCTTCAGCCCAACTGATCCATGCCAACCAAGATGCCCATCCAAGCTAGTCCCATTTGCCAACAATTGACCCAGATCCTTCTAAACCTTTCATATCCATGTACCTGTCCAATTGTTAAAAGTTGTAATTGTATCAGCTTCAACCACTTCGTCTGGCAGCTCATTCCATATACGTACCTGTGTAAAAAATAGTCGCCCCTTAAGTTCCTATTAAATCTTTCCCCTCTCACCTTAAACCTATGCCCTCTAGTTCTTGAATCCCCAACCCTGGGAAAAAAGACTGAGTGCATTCACCCTGTCTATGTCCCTCATGATTTTATACACCTCTGTAAGATAACCTCTCAGTCTCCTACGCTCCAAGGAAAAAAGTCCTAGCCTGTCCAAGCTCTCCCCATAACTCAGTCCTTCAAGTCCGGGCAACATCCTCGTAAATCTTTTCTCCACTCTTTCCAGTTTAATAGCACCTTTCCGAAAGCAGAGTGACCAAAACTGAACACAATACTCCAAGTGCAGCCTCACAGTTTCGACATCCACATGAAAAGGCAGACGAGATTGGATTCCTATCTCACTCAAGGGAGAGCATCCTCAGCAATGCAGAATCTCACCAGCACTGCACCAGAGTGTTTGCTCAGATAATCCATCCACACCTCAAGGTGGGGTTCAAAAAACAACTTTCCCAGCCTGCGCATGAGCACTGTCTGCCAAGCCAAGATTATCACAGTGATATTCCCCCAATGAGAACCAAGGGAGTCCCAACACCAAGGGAAAAGTGGGGACAAAACAAAATGTGGAGAGAAAGAAAAATTCAACACATTTTACAACCTTTGGAAGTTCTGTGTTATGCAGCTATTCAAGCATTTGTAAATAGCAGTAAATTTGACAGCTAGTTTGCACACAAAGTTTCACAAATGGCAACAATGCAGAAGCAGCAAGTCACGTTGATTAAGATGTAACCCTTTGACAAAACAAAGCACCAGGACATCTCTGCAGGAGTTCCTAGGCCCAACCATCTTCAGCTGCTTCATCAATAACCGTCCTTCATTCGTAAGGTCAGAAGTAGGTATACTCTCTGATGATTGCACAATGTTCAGCACCATTCACAACCCCTGAGATAATGAAACAGTCCACATCCAAATGCAGCAAGACCTGGACAATATCCAGGCCTGGGCTGGTGGGTGGCAAGTACCATTCACGCCACACAATCACCAGGCAATGACGATATCCAATAAGAGAAAATTCAGCTATCACCCCCCGACTTCAATGGCATTACCTTCACTGAATCCCCCACTATCAATACACTGGGGGTTACCATTGACCAGAAACTGAACCGGAATAGCCATATACACAATGTGGCTACAAGAGCAGGTCAGAGGCGAGGAATCCTGAGGCGAGTAACTCACTTCCCAACTCCCCAAAGCCTTGCACCATCTACAAGGCTCAAGTCTGAAGTGTGATGGAATACTCTCACTTGCATGGATTAGTGCAGCTTCAACACCATACAGGACATAGCAGCCCACTTGATAGCTACTATATCCACAACCATTCACTCACTCTACCATCAACACACAGTAGCAGCAGTTTGTACCATCTCTAGGATGCACTGCAGCAACACACCAAGACTCCTTAGACAGCACCTTCCAAACCCACGGCCTCTACCAGCCAGAAGGACAAGGGCAGCAAAAGCAAGGGAACACCACCACCTGGAAGCTCCCTGCAAGGCACGCACCATCCTGACTTGGAAATATATTGCCGTTCCTTCATCGCGCTAGAGTCAAAATCCTGGAACTCATTGGAGGTATACCCACAGCGCAAGGACTGCAACGTTACAAGAAGGCAGATCACCACCACCTTTTCAAGGGCAATTAGGGATGGGCAATTAAATGCTGGCTCAGCCTGCGAAGCCTGTGAATGAATAAGAAAAAATAAACTCTCCTTCTCTATTTCAAATGGTGCCACTGCATATCTTACTGCTTTGCTGAATATAGCACTTCCATAAATGCAGAATGCCAATGCTACCCTGGATTATATGCTGACATTTCATTGCACGGTACAGGTTAGATAAAGAGTAAAGCTCCTTCTGCATTATCCCACCATGCATTCCCAGTGCCAATGCAGTACGGATTTGAAACAAAATAAAGCTCTTGCTGTACATTGTATAGTATGGTGGTCCAGTTTCTGGATCATTGATCCCGAGATTTGAGTTCAAATCCCACCATAGCTGTTGGGAAACTTAAACCTGAGTAATTAAATGAATTTGGAATTTTAAATAAAGCTAGTCTCAATAATGGCAACCATGAAATTGTCAGATTATCATAAAAACCTAATCTCCTTTAGGGAAAGAAATCTGCCCGTCTTACCTGGTCTTCTCTGCATTTGGCACCAGACCCACAAATGTGGTCGACTCTTAACTACCTCCTCTGTTTGGGGTAACTTCAGATGGTCAGTAAATACCGGTGTTGCCAGGAGCATCTACATTTGTGAATGAATAAAAGAATTCCCAGGGCAAGTCCAGTACAGGTTAAACATAAAGTTCCCTTTATAGCGTTAGATCAAACAACATGATTTAAGTACATAAGAAAGGACAGCAAGCGTCACTCATTTACCCCTGAAACCTGTTCCACGATTCAACAAAACAATAGCTCAACTTCTGCACGAGCTTTATTTCACCAAGGTGTTCCTACATTCCTTAACTCCCTCAATTCTCAAACATCCCGAATGAGTTCCGTGGGGTAGAGAATTTCAAAGATTCACAACCCTGGCTGAAGATTTTTTTTAATCGACTCATTCCTCTAAGCTGCAGCCAACAGTGACACTTACTCTAGACTCTCATGCCAAGGAAACAGCAGTTTATCAGGCCATCTCAGATTTTTATTCAGCAAGATCACTTTATAATCTCATAAACTCAAGACAATTTGGAACCACTGTACTATCTGATCATTGGACACACCCACTTATCCAGGAATAAATCCAGCAAATTAAAAACAGAAAATGTCGGAGGTAAATGGAGTGAAAACAGAGTTAACATTTCAGGTCAATGACTTTTCATCACTGCTGAATATTTCTCATTTTTTTGTTTTTATTTCAGATTTCTAGCAACTGTCGTTTTCTGCTTTTGGATAAATCAACTGAACTTGGGTAGACATTCATTCCACAGCAAATCTACCCTTCTTTATGCAAAGTGATCAAAACTGTACACTTTATAATTGCAAAAAGGATTCCTTTACTAAAATTAACAATAGAAAATCAATACTTGTCGTAGGCACATCACATTTTGTACTCAGTTCCACTAAAAGATTCTTGGTCAGATGCAGCTAAGGTTAAATAAAGAGTAAAACTCCCTTTATAATGCCCTATCAAACACTCCTGGGACTGTGTACAGCAGCTTTACACAATATCCTCCTTGATACACAATTGAGACACCCTATTTACTCCAAACACCAGCCACTTTGTGATCTTAAGAGGTTCTTAATTTAGTGGAGGGCATTGGGAATTTATGTGCTGAAGATCCATTCTCAATACTGTCAAATCCTGCCAACAAAGAAAGAGAACTGTAATTTCATCAACAAACAATCTGCTGGAGGAATTCAGCAGGTCAAGCAGTATCTGTGGGAGGAAAGGAACAGTCGACATTTCGGGTTGAAACCCTGCATCAGGATTTCATCAACCTGGTCTCGATATAAATTTCAGCTCAAAGGGGCAGAGAGTCTCAAAGTCACTGCATCACCTAGTTCCTCTATACAGTTCTTTCAATCCAGAGTATACATAAGTAATATTCACTCTCAGTTATTCTGTTCCTAGTCAAGCATTTAATGGTATTACCACCTATTACAATTTCTAGCATATGTCAACGTGACCACCACCTGCGAGTCTGCCACACTCCAGGTAAAATAAAAAGACTGGAGTTGGGTTGCTTGTTTGTAAACATTTTTTTTAAGAAAGCAATAAGTTTAGAACATTGACTCTCCCCTCACCCTGCCCCTGAAATTCCAGCAATCCAATTATGTAGAAACATAGGCAATTCAACGACACTGCCTTGGAAGATAAATCTAGGTGAAAAAATATTTGGAATGGCAAAAAGGATAAGAATTGGGATTTTAATGATAAAGGATGCCATGGTTATTTGAGCATAGTTGTTGAGACTATTCCAGAGACTTATGGATTGCCCACAGTTCCACATCACAGAAAATCTGATATCACCCACTGATATGACATTCATCTCTCTCTTGCTACTTTGCTACTTAGCTACTTAAATAATAAGCCTTTCTGTGCAGTCAACTTCACTGTTCCTGGTGAGAGAAGCTCATTCAGCACAGATTATCTCTGGGACCTTTCCTTCTATGCAAGTAAGCTCACTGAACCAACTGAGGCAGAGGCCACTGTGTCTTCCTGAAGCATGTTCTTATAAGATTAACATCACTTCTAGCATGCTGCACTCTGGAGTGGTGCAGTAAAACTGTCTATAAATTTTGGGCTCTTGTAACCTTTCAATCCGATTGATTTCAGCGAGACCTCTGTACAACAGAGATTTGGTATTGTTCTTCTTACGTGTGAAAGAGCAAGATTCTCTGGGCTACATACACAGTACTTTATAAAGAACTATACAACTGCTTTTGTATAGTACTTTGTAAATGGAGATTTATATTCAGGTAAAAAAAAACCTTCTTTGTTCAATATCATTACCTGCACACTTTTTGACATACTTTGGTGCTGAAAGATAAAGTAAAAATGCAACTATTTCTTCCTATCTAGCCTCTGTCCCACTGAGACACAGCTTTCAGCCTTAATAAAATACTCTGCCTGACTAGGAATTAACAAGATTTACACTCATCCATTCCTGGATTTAAAGCTGTGCCCATGTTCCCAGATTGGTGCTCTGGTGTACCCATGATTTCCTTCAATGCATCACAGACATCATAGACATAACTACATCTATTTGTTCCTTTAAGTCACTCCTAATTCCATGCGTCTTTTGTGTTACTAAATGCTCAGGGTACTGAACTCTTGTTAACTGACTCATGTGCATACTTTGCATGTGCACTTTGCAGTGGATGGATAATCTGGAACTCTGACTGATTTTCCCTTACATAGGTTAGGGGACACAGCACAAACTGTATTCACCTCGTGGGACGCAGTGACAGATTCAATGAGTGGATAAACCAATGATAATCCAGTTCAATGCTGAGATTATGATGTTGTCTGCTTTGGACCCAAAAAAGAATGGATAAGGTGCTCGAAAAGTAGTGGAGATCAAGAAGATCAAGAAGATTAAAAAATACAAGAAGACACTAAAAGTTATATTACACCTGTACCAGCATGGGTTAAAGCACATCTGAGGCACTGCAACCAGTTCTGAACACTCGATTTCAAGAAAGATGCATTGACCTTGAAGGCGATGCAGAACAAATTCATCAATATGATACTGGAGCTAGAGGGAGTAAATTATGAGCAAGGGTTGCATGGACCAGGTTTGCATTACCTTAGGCATGAATGATTAAGTGATCTCATTGTGATGTTTAAAATGATTAAAAGATTTGATAACTAAGTATTTCCTTCTGAGGAAGTCCAGAACAAGAGGAATCAAAATTAGAGCTGTGCCATTTAGAGATGATGTGAAAAGGCACTTTCTCCATACCAATCGTCTGGAATGCTCTTTTAACAAAAGCTGAAGTTGGGAGGCTCAAATGAAAATTCCAACTTTGAAAATGAGATTTTTGCGAATTAAGAATATTAAAAGTTGTATTACCAAGGTCGTTAAATGGGGTTAATGCATAACCAGCGGCATCATCAGTTCTGTAGGCCTTCACCAGCAATCACAGTTTACCACATATCAGATTTCACCAGCACTCTTTAGTCTTAAACAGCTCTCTTGATTAGTGCCAAGTTCAGAAGGAAACAATCCATAATTGCATTGCTGGTTGGAGAATTTGCACACCCACTGTTAAGGTGTACTAAAACTCTCGCTTTGACACTATAAAGATTTTATATTAATTGGGCTAATTGTCTTCATTACACTAACATGAGATTGAGATTCTTCCATCTGAAGATGCACCCCATTCACCCATGAAAGATTTATTATCGAATTTTATGTTGAGAATAAAATGATTTTGCTCAATCCAAAACCAGGGTCTTAAATAGGGATTATTACTATATTTACCAATGGATCCAATGAGGAACTGAGGAGAAACTTTTCTCTCCAAAGTGCAGTCAGAATGTGGAACTTGCTAACACAGAGCAGTTGAGATGAATGACACTCTTGGAATTAAGGAGAATCTGGAGAAGCATATGAAGAAAGAAATAGAAAGTTTATATAACACAGGAGGGAAAGAGGCTCATGTGGCTTTGATCAAATGGCCAGTTTATGCGACATAAATTCTGTTGTAATTCTACACCACTAGACAGACAGATGGACTTATGACTTATCTAGTCTGAAGAGGTCAATAATCACTTTAACTATCTGTTGACTCGCCTTCTACTGCCTTATCCAGCCCACAGTAAATCTGGAATTTTTGTTTCTGAGAAGATAGTCTCATTAATCGTGACAAAACTACCAGTTGGTTGTGAAAATCCATCTGGCTCATTAATGTCCTTCAGAGAAGGGAATCTGCCATCTGTGGCCTGGTGTGGTCTACGTGACTACCTACCCATCAAGGTGGTTGACTCTTAATAAGAAAATGGCAGATAAATTAAACAAATATTTGGTGTCCCTCTTCAAGAAAGACAAAGAAAACTTCCCAAAAACAGTGGCACAGGTCTGGGGTGAATAAGAAGCAAGAAGAAACTGGCATCAGTTAGAAGTCAGTATTAGAGCAATCAGTGGGACTAAAAGCCAATAAATCCCCGGGTCCTGATGACCTGAATCTAATGTTTTAAAGGAGGTGGCTACAATGATAGTGGATGCACTGGTTGCCAATTTACAAAATTCAATAGATTCTTGAATCATTCCCACAGATTAGAAGGTAGCAAATATATTCCCATTATATAAGAAAGGAGGGAGTGAGAAAACAGATACTTCTGACATAAGTAGCCAGGATGATGCCAGAATCCATTATTAAGAAGCAGGACACAAAGAAATTAATAGGAGTTGACACAGATTGACTAAAGGGACAAACATCTTGGGAGTTTTGAGGATGAAACTAGCAAAATACATAGGAAAGAGATGATATAGTGTATTTGAACTTCCAGAAGGCCTTCAATAAGGTACCACACAAGAGGTTAGTTAAAAAAAATTATAACACATAGGATTGGGCATAATAATGGTGCAGATTAATAAACAGAAAGCTGTAAGAATAAATGGGTTATTTCTGGATTGAGAAGCTGTGACCCCTGAGGAGCCAAGGGATTGCTGCTATGGTCCAGCTGTTCAGAATCTATATTAGTGGTTTGTATGAAGGGATCAAATGAATATATCAGGTCTGTTGATGATACAAAGCTGGTACCAGTGTGGAATGTGAGGAGGATGCAGAGAGGCTTCAGGGGCTGTCTAAATGAATGGGCAAGGACACGGCAGCTGACAATATAATGTGGAAAAAACAAGGCCATCTACATGGTAGAGAAAATAGAAAAGCGGGGCTTTTTTTTTAAACGATGAGAGACTGAAAGAATAGTATACAAGAGGACCGGTGTGCCCTTCACTGAAAGTTAACATGCGGGCAAGCAAATGGTAGGCTGGCCTTTATCGCAAGTGGATTTGAGTTCAATAATAAAGACAGCTCGCCGGTGAGACGACACTTGGAATACTGCGGACAACTCTAATCTGCCGACTTAACAAATGATGTACTTGCGATAGGGAGAGTACAATAAAGGGGTCACCAGATTGAATCCTGGATTGGGGATTTGTTCCAGGAGGAGAGAATGATAGGCAATCTCATTAATACATAAAATATTCTTACTGGGGGAAGTGCACGAATGATGTTCACCCTGGCTCTGATGTCCAGAATCAAGAGTCACAGTCTCAAAATAAAGGATTGGCCATTCAGGGCTGGGATGAGAAGAAACTTCTTCACCCAGAGGGTGGTGAATCTTTGGATTTCTCTAATCAAAGAGGGCTGTGAAGACTCAGTTACCAAGTCTATTCAGGACAGATTAATAGATAATTGGATACTAAAATAAATATTCAGCCATGATCTTCCTGAGTGGTGGAACAGGCAAGAGGGGCCAAATGGCCTTCAACTACTTTTTTCTTCGATTCTTAATTCATTAACCTGGTCTGGCAAATTGCTCAATTTTTAAACTCTCCTCATTGTTTCAATGTCATTACAGGCCCAGCACATAGATACAATCATAAGGAAAGTGTGTCAGTGTCTTTACTGTCTTAGAAGGTTAAGGAGGTTTGGCATGTTACTGAATACTAACAAACCTACAGAGGTACTGTTGAAAGTATCTTGATTGGTTGCATCGTGGTCTGGTACAGCAATTCGAATGCGCAGGAATGTAAGAAGCTGCAGAGAGTAGTGGACTCAAGCCCAATATATCACAGGCACATCCCTCCCCACCATCGAATGTATCTACATGAGGCGCTGCTTCTGGAAGGCAACATCTATCATCAAAGATCCCCACCATCCGGGTCATGCCATCTTCTCTCAGCTACCATTGGGCAGGAAGTACAGAACCCTGAAGTTCCACGCCACCAGGCTCAAGAACAGCTACTTCCCTTCAACTATTTAATTCTTGAACCAACCAGCACAACCCTAATCACTAGCTCAGCATAGCAACACTATGACCACTTTTCACAACAATGGACTCTTTTATGCTCTAATTGTGTTCTTTCTTGTATAATTTTGTATAATGTTTTTTATGTGAATGTTGTGTCTCTAATGCTATGTGCCTGTGAACCTGCTGCAAGTAAGTTTTTCCATTGTACCTGTACATACATGTACTTGGGCATATGACAATAAACTCGACTTTGACTACAGGTCTCACTACTCCCTACTACTGTACCCTCTTCAAGGTCTAATGCCTTCTGAGATCTCTGCCAGTTCTGGCCTCCATGCCTGCAAGCTGCCTATAACTGGAACCAACTTCTATAGGCAGCGTATTGTAAATTAGGCACTGTTATAGGGGTATGGCTTAGGGAAGCTACGATGCTTCACAGACTGGAGGTATGCAAGTTTGCAGCCATGATCCAACAGGGAGATTAGACAAATAAGCACCTTGGACCTGTACATCCATCATGAATGCATTTGAATTTAATTACCATGCATCTGTAGCAGGAAACAACAACAAGTAGAGGTACTGAGTAGGGCGCTCAGAGATTTATTATAACTCTCCCGGAACTGAGATCACACCTATCAGAAAAGATTAACCAGGAAGGGCATCTTTTCTCTGGAAAAGAGAAGCAAGATGGATGACATAATAGACGTGCTTAAAACTATGAAGGAGCTTGAGAGTGTTGACTGAGAAGCCACATATGAAGCTGGTAATCAATTCAATAAAGAATTTAGAATATTTTGTTTAAAACACAGATTGATTGGGGTCTGGCATATATTGTAAATGGATGAATAGAGAGACCCAGGAGTCTAAATCCATAGTTTCCTGAAAGTGGCAATACAGGTGGCTAGGGTGATGAAGGCACTTGGCATGCTTGCCTTCATAGGTCAGGGCAGAGAATATGAGAGTTGGGATGTCATGCTGCAATTTTACAAAACACTGGTTAAGCCACATTTGGAGTATTGTGTGCAGTTCTGGTCGCCATACTATAGGAAGGATGTGCTGGTGCTAGAGAGAGCGCAGAGGAGATTCACCAAGATACGGGCTGGATTGGAGGATTTTAGTTATGGGGAGAGATTGGATAGGCCAGGCTTGTTTTCCCTGGAGCAAAGGAGGCCAAGGGGTGATCTGATAGAGGTATATAAGATTATGAGAGGCATAAATGGGACAGATGGTCAGAATCTTTTCCTAGTGGTAGGGGTATCAAAAACAAGAGGGCAGAGGTTTAATGTGAGAGGAAGAAGTTTAAAGGGGATCTGAGTGTTAAGATTTTTTTACACAGAGAGTGATTGATATCTGGAACATCCTGCCAGAGGACATGGTAGAATCAGATACAATTACTACAGTTAAGATGCATTTAGACAGATAGTTAAATAGGCAAAGCATAGAAGGAACCGGTCCTTATGCAGGAAAGTGGGAGTCATGTAGATGGTCAAAGAGGTCGGCATGGATGTGGTGGGCTGAAGGGCCCGTTTCTGTGCTGTACAAACTCTATGACTCTATGAGAAGGACACATTGCTAGGGCTGGATGAGGTACAGCGGGGAGATGGCTTGTGTGGAGTAAAAACACAGACCACTTCGGCCAAATGATCTATTCCCCTGCCGTACACTCTATGGAAGATTCCCTGTATACATACTTGGCCGCACACAGCATGCAACGGGACCAGAGATATAAAAAGGATAAAGTATTTGCAGAATCTCCATCAGCTGTGGCTCAATGGAACAAACTAAAATACATTTCCAAAAGATTTGCATGCAGAAGATTTTTGATTTCAGACATCATTGGAACATGTTGGCCTTTCAAACCCTTGAGCCAGTTCTGTCACTCAGTTAGATCATGGCTGATCTCTAGAGTCACAGAGTAATACAGCATGCAAACAGGCCCTTTGGCCCAACTCACTCATACAGACCATGCTTCCCACCAAACTTGTCCCATTTGCACGCGTTTGGCCCATATCCCTCTAAACTTCTCCTATCCATGTACTTATCTAAGTGCTTTTTGAATGTTTTTATTGTATCTGCCTCAACCACTTTTTCTGTCAGCTCATTCCATATATGTACCACTCTACATGTGAAAAAGTTGCCCCTTAGCTCCTTTTTAAATCTTTCACCTCTCGCCTTAAACCTATGCCCTCTAGTTTTTAGTTCCCCTTCCCTGGGAAAAAGACTATGTGCGTTCACCCTATCTATGCCCCTCATTATTTTATACACCTCTATAAGGTCACCCCTCAGTCTCCTATGCTCCAAGGAATTGAGTACTAGCCTACCCAAGTTCTCCCTATAACTCAAATCATGGCAGCATCCTTGTAAATCTTCTCTGCACTCTTTCCAGTCTAATGATGTCTTTCCTATAGCAGGGTCCCCAGAACTGTACACGATACTCCAAGTGCGGTCTCACCAATGTCTTGTACAACTCTAGCTTGATTCCAACAGTACACTGTGGTTCACAGTCTCTAATATCCTTGCTCAACAAAAATCTATGGATTTCAGTTTTCAACTGACCCAGGGATTAATAGCTTTTAGAGGGAGGAATTATCAGATTTTCATTATCCTTTGTCATGGACTCTTCCGTTTCAGGAAACATTTGCTATCTACTGCATCACTCCCTTAATTACTTTAAACACTGCACTTAGATCAACCCTTTAATCTTCCTGCCATCAATATGGCACTATCATACAACCCCAAACTGCATGGCTTGCCTTGAGGTTACGAGTGTATTACTGAGGTGGATTTGATAATGTAACTGTGATAACCAAGGACCTGTAATGAAAACAGCCTTGCAGCCCTAAGTGTGAATCCAGATTTAGATAGTGCAGATAACAACACAGCCCAACAGACAGGGAACAGCTCAGTCCACAAAGTCCCAGATTATTGCTCTGCCGCCAATTTGTTGGCTTCGTCCTTGGGAGGGAGAAACGTGAAAACCAGCCAGGTTCCACGTCCCACAATGCTGACAGCTGCCACAGACGAGCACAGCCAGGCTTCTGGCGGGGTCAGGATCAGCCCTGGCTGACACGGCTCGGGCCAAATTGGACCCCTGCGCTCCCCCGTGCCAGCTTGCAAATGAATAAAATGGCCCAAGTGAGGCACAGAACATGTGGGATTGCATCTCTTCAGGATGTCAGTAATGAGGAAGAAAGTGGAGGGTGGGAAAGAGTTCAGAAACAACACTGCTTCTGGGATTCATTCCTCTTCCCCACCCCCATGAACACACATGCCAGGCTCTGGTTACTCTCTGTTAAACCTCCCCTTGAGAAACGCAACTCAAGGCTGACAGGTGCCATAACACAGAAGGGCTGCATTGATGACGTGAAGTTCCGGCAAAGGCCAACTGGGGCTGTGTAGTTAATCCACAGCAGTTGGACCTGACCAATATCTCTTTCCATGACATCAGCGTGCTCTGCCTGGAATGTTTGCCGGAGTGCTCAGTGATTGACTGCCGTCTGAATCCAGCATCAAGTCAGAGCACCTTGCAGCTGCAAGCCAGCTGAGGAGAGTTTAAAAAGAAACTGCAGCCAGAACAAAAAGGGGATCTGACCTTCAGTGCAATTTAACAACCATTTCTCTCAATCGACCAGAGCCTAAAGCTGGGCGTAAACACTCCCTGAGAAAGGGACATGCAGGCCATGCAGGAATAATGAAGTTGGAAGATAGAACACAGAATATTACAGCACCAGAACAGGCCCTTTGGCCCACAATGTTGTGCCAAACTAATAAAACTATTAATTAAATGCCTAATTAAACTAATCCCTTCTGCCTACACAATGTCCATATCCCTGCATTCTCAGCACATCCACGTACCTATCTAAGAGCCTCTAAGATCGTCTCTCAGTTTCATTCCTCTCCCTCAGTCCCACTAAAGGTGGGTTCCAGTAGTTGTAGGCATGGGTTGGGAAAAGTTTCACTGTCAGTGACTTCGATACTAAAGCCAGACTGCTTCCTGCACCTGGAAACCTCCAGTGATATAATCACATTGTGCTGTGAAAAGATTTGGGCAGAGAATTACTAACCACACCACCCAGGCAGTAACTGGATACAGGCAGGTCAGAGGCCTGTTGCAAATCTTGAATTGCCAAACCTCTGGGAATGTCACAGTTGCAGAACAGAATCAAAGAAACTTACAGCCCAGGAGGAGGCCATTTGACCCACAGAGCCCAACCAACCAGTTGTAGACCAGAGTTAATCTCACTTCCCTGTTCTTGGTCCATAGCCTTGTATGTAATGAATCTTCAAATGCTCATCGAAGTATGTGCTAAAAGTTCCTTTTCCCACCAGCCTTTCAGGCAGTGAGTTCCAGACCCCCGCCACTCATTGAATGAAAGTTCTTTTCATGACTTGTCTAATTCATCCATAATTAACTTAAATTTATGCCCCCAGTTATTGTCCTTTCTCCTAAGGAAACTAGGTCTTCCTTATCACCCTATATCAGCCTCTTATCATTTTATACACCTCAATCAAATTTTCCCTTGGTGTCCTTTGTTGCAAAAACCTTGGAGTGCATATCCACATTGTGGAGTCTTACAGCACAGAAAGAGGTCCTTTGGCCCAACTCAACCATGCCGACCAAAGTGCTTCCCATTTGCCTGCATTTGGCCCATATCCCACTAAGCCTTTTCTGTCCATGAACCTGTCCAAATGTCTTTTAAACATTGTAAATGTACCCGCCTCTACTGCTTGCTCTGGTAGCTGGTTCCATATATCCAGCACCTTCTATGTGAAAAAGTTGCCCCTCCAGTCCCCTTTAGATCTTTCTCCTCTCACCTTACACCTATGCCCTCTAGCTTTAGACTCTCCTACCCTGGGAAAAAGACTGTCACCATTCACCTGATCTATGCCCCTCATATTTTATATACCTCCATGAGGTTACCCCTCAGCCTTCCACATTCCAGGGAAAACAGCCTCAGCCTATCCAGTGTCTCCTTATAACTCCAGCCGTGCAGTCCCGGCAACATCCTCATCAATCTTTTCTGCACTTTCCAGCTTAATGACATCCTTCCTATAGCTGGGTGGCCAGAACTGCACACAATACTCTAAGTGCAATCCAACCAACAACTTGTACAGATGTAACATGACATTCCAACGCCGGTACTCAATTCCCTGACCGATCATGTACCCATGAAGATTTTAGAATAGACAGATGAGGTAGCTGAGAGCGTATAAAAGCATACACATCTTCATTTTCTGAGACACAGCATACATTAGCAGAGAAATCATGCTAAAGCTGTGTAAAACATAAATAGAAAGAGTTCTGGAAACATTCAGCAGATCAGGCAGCATCTATGGAGATCGATGACCTTTCATCAGAACTGGAAAAGGAAGAAAGCAAGTGGATTTTAAGTTGCAGAAAGATGCAGGGGTGGAGCCTGATGAAGAGTCACTGACCTGAAAAATTAACAGTTCCCCTTTATACAGATGCTGCTTGACCTGCTGAATGTTTCTAACACTTCCAGTTTTTATTCCAGATTTCCAATATCTACAGTTTTTTTGATTTTCAATTCCTCTGTAAAATATTAGTTAGGTGACGATTAGTGGGCTGTGCACAGTTCTGGTCACAGTACAACAGGAAGGATATGATAGCCCTTGAGAGGGTGCAGAGGAGATTTACAAGATGTTACCCGCACCAGAGAATTTTTGTAATGAGGAGAGAAAGTCTGGGTTGGTGTTGTCAGAGTCATTGAACAGAATCACAGAAACAACCTCATCACCTCAATGCCAAATTGTGTTTGATAACACTCCACTGAAATGTCCTGGAACACTTTACTACATTAAAAAGTGTTATAAAAATACCAGACTTTATTGCTGGGGAAGTAATACTGCATGCACTGGGGCAATAATGGATGCTGATTCCAGCACAGCTGCTCTCCCACGAAGTATGCTCTACGCACCTTCTCACACAACTGCTGATTGAAACCGAAGAGTACAAATCAGGCGAGTAGAAACGTGAAAGCACATAATAAGAAGGGAAAAGAAGTTAACATAATTATAAGCCAGAGCAAAATCAAGATACGGTTAAAGAGGAGAGCTTTTTTTTGGATATGTTGACTCAGGTGGTAGAACTCTTGCCTCTGAGTCTGAAGGTTGGGTGTTTGAGACCCTTTCCAGGGATCTGTTCTGACACTCCCACTGACTGAGCCACTTCCAGAGGTGCCTCTTTCTAACAACACGCCAAACCCTGCCCCCTTCTGCACTCTAAAGACATAAAATGTTCCATGGTATTGTTCTAAACTGGAGCAGGAGATTTCTCCCTTCTGTCCTGACTAATATTGGGTCAGAGAGATATTGCCCCAGTAATTGTTAAGCTTTTGGATCACAGCCAGTGTTCTCACCCAGAGGCTTGAGTTTGAATCACACCACAGCAGTCCCAGTAATGGCAATCACAAAACAACCCAAATGTCATAAAAACTTGCCTGGTACACTCATGCCTTTCAGAAAAGGAAATCTGCCATCCTTACCCCAGTTTGGTCAGTAGGAGAGTACTGCCCAACAATGAGGGTGGCTCTTATAACTGCCTCAGTTCTGGAACAATTAAGGATGGACAATAAATGGTGATATTGGCAGCAACATCTATATCCTGTGAACAAATGATTAGAAGGAGAAGAACATGCTGCTAGAAGTAAGCCTCACAGAGAGTAATGTCATCACTGGGGTGGGATAGAACAAGCCCAACTCATCCAACAGCTGGGATAAATGATGACAACAGTAAAGCCACTCTCCCAAAACATTAACAATAAAATTAATTAAGCTACATTATTTTAAAATATTAAAAATTAAAACATCTAAAAATCATTAAAACACTGAACAAAGCTCAATTAATTAGAAAATAGGTTAACCAATTAATTTGGAAAATAGGGTAACCAATAATTTGTACCTTTCTTCCTTACATCCATTCTTCTCCATTGAGATGAATGAGCATACTATTCCTGAGCTATAATAATTCCACATTCTTCTGCTTAAGTCCAATGTTGGAACAGAGTCAAAAAACTTGAGCAGGAAGTGGCCAGAAAGTTTAGGACTCTCAAATTTCCTGACACCTACAGGGTAAATGTTGGTAGTTCAGCACAGACCTGTCAGCATTTCTCAGCAAATTCACACCCAATTCTCTTTAAACAAATATCAGCAATTACTCCTGTATTTCTGTGTGACACAGGAACCATTTGGCCCATCGAGTCTATGCCAACTCATACAGCAATGCCATTCCCCAGCTAATTTCCCATGTAACCCATTCTCCCCACATTTCCACCCACCTACAGTGGGAGCAACTTACAGTAGCCATTTCACCTACCAATCCGCACGGGTTTGAGATGCATGAAGAAACCAGAGCCCCTGGGGGAAGCCACGCAGTCACAGGGAGAACATGCAAACTCCACATAGACAGCATCTGAGGTCAGGACTGATCTTGGGTCACTGGAGCTAAAGCAGCAGCTCCACTTGCTGTGCCGCTGTGTCACCCTAAGTATATTTGGCTGCTATGACCATGCTGTGCATATGTGCTTCAAAAGATGTAATGCATTGTATAAATTGGAGCTCCTTTATTCTGAATCAGGGAAAGGAGGGATAATAATCATAGAACATGCCCTTGGGAGGGTATTCGGAGGACTGGATGGAGAGTGGAGAGCAGTAACTGAAACAAATGCTTTCAATTGGTGGGATTGGAGAGGAGATAAAAGGAGGCTTCAAAAAGGAGAGCAAAACACTGACGAATGTGCAGGACAGTAGGTTAATTGGCCCTAGTGTAGGCAAGTGGTGGAATTGATGGGAATGTGGGGAAAATATGTTACAAGGAAAATGAGCAAGGAAATACGATTGCTTTGTGATATGTCATAAACTCGATGGGTTAGAACATGAAGCAGAGACAGAGACTGCAGATGCTGGATTCTGGAGCAGAAAACAAACAGCTAAAGGAACTCAGCATCCGTGGACGGAAATGGGCAGTCGACATTTCAGATCCAAGACATTTCATCTGGACTGAAAGAGTAGAAGGGAGATAGCCAGTATAAAGAGGTGAGGGGAAGGGATGGAGCAAGAGCTGGCAAGTGATAGGTGGATCCAGGTGAGGAGGGGTGATAGGCAGATGGAGGAGGGAAGGGTGGAAACAGTGACAGAGACTGGGAGATGATAGGTGGAGGGGACAGAAACAGGGCGATGGGGGGCTGGCATGGGTGGGGTTTCGGTGTGTGTAGGAGAAACTGGGTGGATCAGAAGGACAGAGGTGGAGCAAGTTACCTGAAATTGGAGAATTCAATGTTCATGCTGTCAAGTTGTAGACTACCCAGACAGAATATGAGATGCTGTTCCTCTAGTCTGCATTTGGCCTCACCTTAACAGTGGAGGAGGTCGAGGGCAGACAGGTCTGTGTGGGAATGGGAAGGGGCATTAAAATGGTGATGGTTTGACATTGGTAGTGGGTGAAGGGAAGGGAAAAGTATGGGTGGTAGACAGGGCAAGGAGACACAAGAGACTGCAGATACTGGAATCTGGAGCAACACAAAAAGTGCTTTTGTGTTGAGACAGGGCAAGTATGTGGGTTCCATGCTTTGGGTGATTCAATAGTTATTGGTGCCGTGGTTTCCTGATGAAGGACACCCATGTGACTCACGGTTACACCAACTGAGATACCAACACGACACCCTTCCCCATCGCGCCTTCCTCCCTTCCGATTTTCCTCACCTCTCCAGAGACGCTAACAAGGATCTATTTTGGCACCATGAAGAACTATCTGTGCTGTCATTATATAACCAGGTCTCACTAGTTGAAACTCTTGAAATTCAGATTAATTAATGATGTGAAACCAGCAGCAGAGCTGCCTGGTCCCTGCAGGAACCAATTTTTGCACAGCCCAGCTGAACAAATACAGGACGATTAGACAGACCCCCAAGTGGCAGCTAAACAACTTGCTTGGAGTCAAGGAATGTTCCTTTCTCATCCCAGTGGAAAAGTTAATTGCTGGCATGGAGAGAGCCAAGCATAATGATTTCCTTATATAAACACGAGGTCCGCTATCGGCAGCCAACACAAAGAAACACAGATGACTGCCCTGACAAACACTATATTGCGATGGCCTTTCTCTTCCCTAGCAAAATATTTTGCTTGTCGATAGCGAGGACAGGCAAACTGGGAAGCCAAGTACACTGGCTGCCCTCACTCCCCTCGATAACATTTCCTGTAGAAAAGGGACCAGCAGACCTTACATAATGAAACCCTCGAGGCGTTGGGGGAGGAAGGAAGAGAAAAAAAACAAGTTAAATCTTTGACCAGGCACAATTTATGAGTGGGGGTGGGGGAAGCAAAAATAAACATTTCACTCTCCAGAAAGTATGAGGTAGAGCCTGCTATATTCATCAAATGCCAGTGGAAACAGTCTCATTCAAGTCAAGGCCAATTTTGAGCGCATGTTCCTTTCAATAAATATTTTGATTCCATTAGTCGAACAGCTGGCAAAGTGTCTGAACCACAATTGTTTTAGCTTTCGGTAAGAGTGCACCAACACATCTCATTCACAGTTACATGATCCCTCTTTACAAGCTCAAATCTCCGAAGTGTTGTGAAGCCTGTTATTTACTGTGGGGAGGGATGAGAGCAAAAAAGTTCTGCACCTCTTAACCCTTTGAGTGCCAATATTTTCTGCTTGTCTCCTCTGCTTTTGCTGTTGGTTCCTTCTGCAGCCCAACCTGTCCAACTATCTCCACCAAGTTGGAGAAGCTCTTACTTGTCAAGCATTTGTACTAAAGCCATTTGAGCAAACAAAAGCAGCTCAGATGGTTCTCCTTGGAGCAGAAAGGCTGCCAAAATTATAAACAGTTTGGATGGAGGCAACAGAGAGAGAGACTGTTACACTGTTTCTACTGCCAGAATGGTCCGCATCAAAAGGGCTTAATAGAACTTGCAAAAGAGCCAGAGGAACAAAAGGAGAAATTCCTTTGCAGAGCAAATTGTTATGATCTGGAATGCACTGCCTGAAAAGGGAGTGCAACCAGATTCCATACCATTCCTCAGAGGGGAGCTGGATTAGTTATTCAAGGGGAAAACCGCAGAGCTATGGATAAAGAGCAGGGAGAGATTTATGGCCACAATTACTTTCTTAAGTGCTGTATGATACTATGATTCCATGTGCTTCAGGTATATGCAAGGTAAAGATTCCACATTATAGATGACTCGACGTTTAATCAATCATAGAATTGTTACAGAACAGAGGTTGCCCATTTGACCCATAAATTCATACTAACTCCTTATAAAGCAATCCCATCAGCCCCATTCTCCATTTTCTCTCTCTGTAACCTTGCGCATTATTTTCCCTTGCTTATCCAATTCTGTTTTTGTTTCTACCAGAATTATTGGCAGCAACTTTCTAGATCAGAACCATACTCTGTTTCCCCAGACCTTTTGCCCATTTTATAGCTGTGTTCCCTGGACTATGAACCATCTGCCTCTCTTTATTTACCCCATCTAGAACTGTCACAATCATCTTATTACTCAATGAATTATCCTCCAAATCTCTTTGCTCTAACAGCACAACCCCAGCTTCAACAGTCTAACCTTGAAGCTGAAATGTCTCAACCCCTGAACCATTCCAGTAAATCTTTTTTGCACCCTCTCTAGGACCATCACATTCTCCTTAAATTGTAATAAAGAGAAATGTAGAAAAATAGTAGGAACAGGCCATTCAGGCCTTTGAGCCCGCTCTGACCCAGATGCAATACTCCAGTTGAGGCCTAGCCAATGTTTCATAAAGGTTCAACCTGACTTCCCTGCTATGCTTCTATTTATGACGAACAATCTTCCACATGCTTTACTCACCACTTGCACTTATACTCATATATATCCAGGCCCTTGTGCCCCTTCACACCTTTTAAAGCTAGTCTATTTTTATCTATTCTAGTCTATTTTTATCACCTACCACCTCTTAGCTTCTCACATCATTCACTTTCATCTCCACTCCCCCACCCACCTACCTTCCCCCTCTCACCTGGACTCACTTATCACCTGAACTCACCTATCACCTGCTTGCGGGTGCTCCTCCCCCTCCCCCCACCTTGTTATTCTGGCTTCTGCCCTCTTCCTTTCCAGTCCTGATGAAGGGTCTCGACCTGAAACATCGACTGTTTATTTCCTTCCAATAATGCTGCCTGACCTGCTGATTTCCTCCAGATTCCAGCGTCTGCAGAATCTCGTGTGTCTATATTTTTATCTCTTCTTGTTCTTTATGAAAAAATGTAACACTGCACTTTTCCCTACATTAAATTTTATATCCCACTAGTTCACATGTTCTGCCAGGTCATGTCCACATATAATATGAAGACAGTGAAGGTGGTTATCAAAAATTACAGGGGATCTTGATCAGCTCGGTAAGTGGGCCGAGGAGTGGCAAATATATGGGCCATATATGAGTGGTCCATCTATGGAATGAGCTGTTAGAGGAAGTGGTTGAGGCAGGTACAATAACACCATTCAAAAGACATTTGGATAAGTACATGGATAGGAGCGGTTTAGAAAGATATGGGCCAAATGCAGGCAAACAGAACTAGCTCGGTGGGCACCATGGTCAGCATGGACAAGTTGGGCCGAAAGGCCTGCTTCCATACTGTATGACTCAATGTATGATCCCAACACTGAGCCAGTCAAAAACCACAATCTACCATTCCCCAATCTGAGTAACAACTGTTTACCTCCACTTTCTGTCCTTGAAGCCAATTTCTTATCAAAGCTGCCACTAAATGTTTGATTTCATGGGCTTCAATTTTGCCAACCAGCCTTGTGTGGAAATTCTGAGAATCCATGTAAGAAGCAGCTAATGCATTCCTCTCTTCAACCTTCTGTTACCACATCAAAAAATTCAATCCGATTAATAAAACACAATTTGCCTTGAACAAAAACATGCAAGCTCTTCTTTATTAACTCAAATTTATTCAAGTGTCTATTAATTATTCCATTGCTTAAACTTCCTGAAAAGGTGCTCCATCACAAGGTTAAACTGACCAGCCTGCAGTTACCTAGCACATCTTCACACTCCTTTTTGAAGAGCACTGTTCATTTTCCATTCTCTAGTCCTCAGGCACCCTTTCTGTGTCTAAGTATGATCAAAAAACTCATCCAATTTCCAGCCTGATTTTGTTCAGCAATCCAGGAAACATCCCTAACAAACAAGTGACTTGTTTACCTTAAGAACAGCTTGCTTTTATTGTAATAAAATCATAAAATGCTCAAAAAACTCAGCAGGTCAGGCAGTATATTTGGAAAGAGAAACAGTTGATGCCTCAGGTCTGGGACCCTTCCTCAGAACTGAGAAAGAGAGAAAACAAGTTAGTCTGGGTAACAGAGAAGGTGAGGGAGGTCAATGAGTGAAACTAAAGGAATGTCTGTAATAGGGTGAAATAGTGTAGCCATTGAATGGAAAATTAAGCTCCTCTGTCTCTGTAATTCATTGCTAATATCATATAGTCTTGCCTACTGGGACAGGCCCAGCAGGACAGAATATAGTCATAGCACTATACAGCAGCGAAACAGGCCCTTCAGCCCAACTCGTCCATGCCGACTGTTTTTTTTAAATCAAAATAAACTTTATTCATAATAAAGGACAAACTATATACAATAATAAAACAGTGCAAACCCTTACATTCGTGTACAGATCAATGATTAGTGTTACGTTTTATAAAAACCACAGCACCGATGCCGCTCGTGTGGCTCCCTGGGGTGATACCCCAGTCCCATATTTACAATCTTGAAGGGGCTTCCTCACCTGACCCCACCCCTCCCTCTCCTGTGGCAGAAGAACCCTAAACTGTTGTCCTTCCCCACCGAGCCCTTGCATTGGCTGCACCCAGCTTCAGTGCATCCCTCAGCACGTACTCCTGCAGCCTGGAATGTGCCAGTCAGCAGCATTCCCCTACGGACATCTCGCAGTGCTGGGAGACCAACAAGTTTCGGGCAGACCAAAGGGCGTCTTTCACCGAGTTGATGACCTTCCAGCAGCGGTTGATGTCTGTCTCTGTGTGCGTCCCCGGGAGCAGCCCGAAGATCAGAGAATCCTCTGTTACACAGCTGCTGGGGATGAAACGTGACAAGGACCCTCGCATCTTTCGCCACACCCTCCTCGCAAACCCACAGCCCGCAAAGAGGTGGGCGACCGTCTCATCCCCAGTGCAGTCCTTGCCCAGCGAGCTAGTCCCACCTGCCTGCGTTTGGCCCACAGCCCTCTAAACCCCTCCTATCCATCTACTTATCTAGACAGCTTTTAAATGTTGCTAATGTGCCCGCCTCAACCACTATTTCTGGCAGCTCATTCCAAATATGCACCACCCTTTGTGTGAAGCTGCCACCCTGATGTCCCTTTTAAATCTCTTGCCTCTGATCTTAAACCTATGCCCTCTTGTTTTTAGCACCCCCTCCCTGGGAAAAAGACTATATGCTTACACCCTGTCTATGCCCCTCATGATTTTATATACCTCTATCAGCTCACCCCTCAATCTCCTACCTTCCAGGGAATAAAGTCCTCGTCTACACAACCTCTCCTCGTAACTCAGGCCCCCCAAGTCTAAGCAACATTCTGGTAAATCTTTTCTGCACTATTTCTAGTTTAATAACAAGTTTCCTATAACAGGGTGACCAAAACTGTACACAATACAAAAGTGTGGCTTCACCAGCATTTTACATAACTGCGACATAACTTCCCAACTCCTCTACTTGGTGCCCTGACTGATGAAGGCCAGCATGCCAATACACCTTCTTCACCACCTGAGATGCTGTTTTCAGCAAGCTGTGCACTTGTGTGTTTGTTCTATAACATATCCCAGGGCCCTACCATTCACTGTACAAGTCTTACCCTGGTTTGATCTCCCAAAATCCAATACCTCACATTTATCTGGATTGAAAGCCATTTGCCAATCCTCAGCCCACATACTTCGCTGATCAAGACCCCCTCTGCAATTTTTTATGAAGGCAATTTTTTTTTCATATGAACGAAAAAAAGAGATGAATGGCGAGCAAAAATGGTCATCCTGATACAAACCCATCTAAAGTTGGAGGATTCACTATCGAGTCCTGCAGACAGCAATGTGCCCAGTCGAAAGATGAGGCCTTGTTCCTCGAGTTTACATTGGATCTTGTAATAGTGCAGGAGGCCACAGACAGAGGTCAGAGTGGGAGTAGGATGGTGAATTAAAACTTCAGGCAACTAAAAGCTCAGGGTCATTCCTGCAGGCTGAGCGCAAGTGTTCCACAAAGCAATCACCCAATCTGTATTTGGTTTCTCCAACGTAAAGACCACATTGGGATTACCAAATGTAGTAAACTAGATTAGAAGTACAAGTGAATCACTGCCTTATCTGGAAAGACTGTTTGGGTTCCTGAATGGTGGAAAGAGAAGTGAAAGGACTGGTATTGCACATCCTGCAATTGCATGGGTAAGTGTCATACGACAGGGAGCAGTAGGTGGGGATGAAAGAGTCACACTATTATTGACATCCCCTTCGTTCCACCCATTGCCTTCTCTCACCTCCTCTGTTACCTAGACTAAGTCATTTCTCTCCTTCTCGGTTCTGATGAAGTGTCTTTGACCTGAAACATTAATTCTGTTTCTCTCTCCACTGATGCTTCCCGACCTGTGAAGTCTCTCCAGCATTTTCTGTTTTTATTTCAGATTTCCAGCATCTGCAGTTTTATTGATTTTCAGTGTTTCTTGTACCTCCTCCTTACTATTTTTCACACCATCCATTACCTCCACCTTCCCTTGGACAGCATCCTCTTTTTGCTAAAAACTTGAGACTGATACAAAATACTCATTTGGTATATCAGCCAAGTCCTCCATCTCAAGGCATCAACTACTTGATCCCTAACCTCTTCTCCTTATACACATTTATTATTTACATGATTACAGAAGACCTTTGTGTTCTCTTTTATACTAACTGCCATTCTCTTACATTCTCATATTCTCTCTTTACCCATCTAATTTTCCTTTTCTTGTGTGAATTAACCTGATGTGCATTTTTACAACCCTTTTTTATCTTACCATATTGTATCTCCTTAGTCAAACAAAAAGCTATTACTTGGTTACCTTACCTTTCTTCATTGGTGTAAATATAACTAGCATGTTCCTATTACATCTCTTCATTAATCTATCTACTCCATCATGTCAAGGAGCACAAGCTATATCATTCATTGGTGATGTCAGGAAGCCCTTCGCACAAAAGATAGTGGAAAGTTCGAAATGTGTCCTCAAAGAGCTGTTAAGGCTATGGTTCAGTTTGTGAATGGAGTCTGACATTTTTTTTGGGGATGGGGATATTAGAGGTTATGGAACCACAGCAAGCAGCTGGTGTTATGGCACAGATCAGCCAATATTTCAATTGTGGTCTTCTTTGGTTGCTACCCATTGAATTGTACTAAATACATCCTTGTTATGACTTCCACACCCAATACACCAAGTCAAACCATAGCATCATTTGTCTGCACTAAACCAAAGAAACCTATAATATCACATTCTTTAGGTCAAGTAAGAGGATCACACTGTTGAGTTCCCAAAAAGCTAAAGCAACTCCACTTGCTCTCAGTTCCTCTGTGAATAAGGGCACAAAGTTGTATTCTAATGAGCCAAGAACAGACCTAGATGGTGAGGTTCAATCTTTCATCTTGTGGAGTTAGAACATCTCAGATTGACGATTTAGGTTTGGTATCATCAGATAGCAAGTGAAAGAAATCAGTCACATAGGTATTAACAAAGATATTGGGTCTTCCAAAATGTAATTACTGCCTTGATGCTAGTTTATAAGCAGTGGGAGACAACAGAAATTGCTTAAATGATGCAATTAACAGAATGCAAATTGTTTAGAGATAGAATAAGCTAGTTTGGTACAGTGAAGTCTAATGGGAATAAATGTTGTCATTTTCTCCCCTCGTAACTGACCAAAACAGAGGAGCAAGTTCCAGGATGACAATGATAATTTTGAATCCGTCAACCTGGAGCACATGGAAGCTCAGAGAAAACAGTGGAAGCACCGCCTCCCACCCACCAACTCTGCCAAGCGCCTCCTGTCTCACTTGTCTGTAGACACCACATAGGCCTCATCAGCTTCTTCAAAAACCAGGGAATTGGTGGAAGCAAGCCATCCTCAACCCAAAGGGACTGCCCATGAAGAAGTTGTTAAGACTAATTTATCACTGACAATACAAAACAAATGTGGGAAAGTAACTCATGTAGAGGACACAAAGAATCTACAAAGGGAACTACACATTAAAGGGGCAAAAAGAAGGCAGATCGAGTATAATGTGAAAATGTGAGATTATCCACCTTGGTTGGAAGAATAGAAAAGCAGATTATTAAAACCGTCTGATTATAATCAATGTCAGTGTTCAAAAAATCTGGGTGCCTCATAAAAACACTGGTAGACAGGTAATTAGGAAGGTAAATCAAATGTTGACTTTCATTGCAAGATGTATGGAGTATAAAAGTAGGGAGGTCTTGTTCCAATAGGAGTGGCTTTGGCTAGATCCCACCTAGAATACTGTGCAGTCCTCATCTCCTTATTTAAGAAAGGATATATGTGACTTAGAGGCTGTGCACCAAAGGTTCAATAGACTGATTTCTGAGGCAAGGGAGAGTTGAACAGATTGGATTTATACCCTTTGGAGTTTCGGTGATCTCATTGAGACACACAAGATTCATGGACTTGATAGGTTAGATGCTGTGAGAGTCCAGAAATATAGGGCACAGGCTTGGAACAAGGGGTTGGCTAATTAACACAGAAACAAAAATGAATTTTTTCTCTCAACATTTTATGAATGGGTGGTTGGTGGCCAGTGTGGCCTCAATGGGCCAAATGGCACATGTCCTTGCTGTATCTCTCTATGACTCTATCTTTGTCGCAGAAAGCAATAAATCTACCATTCTAAAACCATAAATGCTGAGTCATTAAGTACATTCAAAGGCAAAGCCAAAGTCCAGTTTATTGTCATATGAACAAGTACATGTGTGCGCAGGTGCAATGTAAAACTTACCTGGCAGCAGCACCACAGGCATGTAGCATCAGTTAAGCATCACACAGCATCATATAAAATTCACGACTTTTAAAGACAGGCAAATTGATATTCGACTGCAGGGGAATCAACGGTTATAGGGATTAGACAGGAAGATGAAGTCAAGGTCAAAAATTAGATTAGCCATGAGCTTAATGAATCCCAGAGCAGGCTTGAGGGTCCTATTGCCTACCCTGTCTCCTACTTCTTATATGATCAGCAGTGGAAATAGCTTAGCATTGCAAGGTGTACTGGGAATAATTTAGGACTGTGATGCGTATGATGTAGTTTAGAGCTAGAATGTAAACCGGGAATAAATTATTGTTCTCTTGTTCTTGATTGCCACGTTGGAGGAAGGGGTTTCTAGTTATCACTCCCATCAAATCCATCTGATATTATAAACACCTCTAGCAGATAAATCTTCTATACTCAAAGAGATGCAAGTCAAGTTTATGTCATCTGTCCTCTAATCCAACCTGTGAATCAAAGCTGCTTTTCTTCCCATTGGTCCCTCTGCCCAGAACATTTGAGGTAAAAGGCAACACTCTATTAACCTTTACAATAATATTTTTTATCAGTGCATAAGATTTTAATAATGGACATGATTTGACTCATTGCTCCCCCACAGTTCCTAAGAGAATATTCCACTTTATCTTGCTTAGGTTTGAAGTGGCTGGCCCTTCATTTTGCCACAATGAATTCCACTAATGGGACTGAAACAATCTAACTTTGGGAAAGGTATTGGGAACACTTGAACCATTGACAACCATCAGTGGGCATGCTTCCAGGAGTGAGTTTATTAAATTATTTTAGTCCCAACCTACACAGTAACTTTAAAATCGAGTTCCTTCAGTGAAGAAAGAATCAGAGATCTGAGT
Organism: Pristis pectinata; assembly: GCF_009764475.1. Taxonomy (NCBI): domain Eukaryota; kingdom Metazoa; phylum Chordata; class Chondrichthyes; order Rhinopristiformes; family Pristidae; genus Pristis; species Pristis pectinata. Next base: position 87,658,942 of record NC_067405.1, on the reverse strand, counting down.
TTATTGTGCTGTGAGCAACAAGTTCCACACACCAGGGTACAATTGTTTAATTCAACAGGAAACATTTGTGGAGATCAGGCTGAAGCAGACACAAGAGAAGGAAAGGCAATGATGAACAGTGCAGAGTGAGAGGAAAACGGAAGTTCTACAATGTTCAAGGATAACAGGAAGTATCCAAGGATAACAGGAAGTGCCAACAATGGCTGTCATCAATTAACAACAAGTAGCAAATCCTGAAAAAAGGATCGAGACACAAGGACTGTCATCACGGGATATATTACTAATCTAGCTGTGATTTCACTTACTAATAAACAATTACAATTCTTAACTAGAAAGTACAGGACTGTGTGGCTGCAGATTTGACAGGGGTATTTGCTTATTGCAGCACATGACCAAAAACATAGCAGCATTCAGACCAGACAAGCTGGGAACGGAAGCATCAAAATATAGTGGATAGGAGAGGTCCAGCAAAGGTCTGCAGCCCTTAGTCCTGATCTACTAGTACTGAGCTATCCATCGAAACCAAATAGAAAAATTTTTAAAGAACTTGTAGTTAAACCAATTTTACAGCCAATTAAGTGCTTTTCATGAGTATAGAATGCAGGAAACATGGCAGCCAATTTGAGTAGTAAAGCAAAGTAATAATGGCCAGATCACCTCCTAGATGATGGATGAATGCTGACAAGTCACTGGGAGAACTCTCCTCAGTGTCCCATCAATTATGTGCACAAAACTCTGGAGAAAAGTAACTTCCAATCCCACCGCCCCAACCGCCCATCCCCAGAATTTCTCCTTGCAGACATTCACATCATAAAGAAAACCATCTGACCCTTCAAGGTTGTGCTTGCTTTTGTGAGACCACTCTGAACTAAGGATTGGTGTAATTGGATGGCTGAGAGTCGGCACAGCCTCAGTGGGCCAAAGGGCCTGTTTCCATGCTGTATATATCTCTACGACTCACATCTCATTGTCTCACATTCTACCCATATTCCCCACATATCTTTTTCCACCTCAAATACATAATCATTTCCCATTAAGTTATGCAATGACATCTGTCTCAATCACTCTGTGGAAGATCATTCCACTTCAAAAACCCTCTCTTGAAGGAATTTGCCAATCTTTTGTTCTTATTAAACCGATGACTCGTGTCATTGACTCCCTCACCATTCGTCTTTCTCTGTTCATTCTATCAAAATCTTTCAATTTGCAAAATAAATCTGTAATTCAAAACAGTTTCTCTGTTCTACTGAGGGTAGATTCCAGGATTTCAATTCTCTTCTCTCCCATATTTCTCCATATGGCATATTCTGCTTAATCTAACTTAATCCATGACTTTAACATCCTTTCCATAATCTGACTGCTCTAAATTATTCAGTGTTCTAACTGCAGCCAAATCATTCCCATGCACAAATTTATTACCTCCTTTCCATTGTTTTCTATAGCCCTATTCATTAAAAACCTGCAATGCTACTAAACTTGTACTGGATTTATCTAAAAGCACTTACACTTTTTAGACAATTATGTATTTGGTCTTCCATGCTTCTCTGTGCACTCCACAAATTTTAGTGTAGTGTACACTCACATCGTTTCCCCACAAATAAAATCAGCAATCAACCATTCAGCCCCTTAAGCTCATTCTACCATGCAGTGAGAGATTGGCTGATCTGTCACTTACCTCCATCCACTCATCACAGTTTTATATCTTTACATCCCTGCAAAATTCTAATCTGTCTGAGAATTAAAATGAGCATTTTTAAAAAAAAATTAATTTAAAGACATGGGTGTCGCTGGCAAGGCCAGCATTATTTCCCATCCCTAAGTGCCCTTGAATTGAGTGGTTTGTTAGGCCATTTCAGAAGACGGGTAAGAGTCAATCACATGGAGTGGGCCTGGAGTTACGTGGGCCAGATCAGGAAAGTACAGCAGATTTCCTCCCCTGAAGAGGATTAGTAAACCAGATGGGTTTTTACAGCAATCTGGTAGTTTTTGGAGTCATCATTACTGGGCCCAGCTGACATTTTTTCCCCCAAATTCCAGTTTATTAACTGAGTTCCATACTTGCCATGGTGAGATTTGAACCCTGATTGCCTGGATTGCTAGACCAGGCCTCTGGATTAATAGTCCTGCAATTTTACAACTGTGTCACTATCATACACCATAATTAAGCTGACCATCTATTATGTTTTGGTGGAAAAGAGTTCCAAAAATTCAAACAAAATCCTTGTGGAAGTGTTTTTTTTTGAGTCTGGCTTAAGTGGTTTGGGACTTATTTTAAGAATATATCTACTTCTCCCAGACTCCCAAGCCAGTGGAATAAATCTCTCTCCATTCACCCTTCCAATTTCCTTCAATATATGATGCTTACAACCTCTGTCCTTCCCAGCAGTTTTGAATCCCACTTATTCCAAAAGCCTATCAATAAATGTTAGTGTTTGTCTGAAAACAAAGGTGGGTCAAGCAAAGGCATTCCCACCCTGCTGCTCAGAATAAATCACTTCCTATCCTATATCATTCAGACCAATATTCAGCATTCACAATTGATAATTTCTTTGTGCACATAGACTTAAATCAGCCAACCTTCTGGGCTTGTCTCTAAATTTCCAGCACATTGTTACAAGCAAACTCAGGAGAAAAAAAAAATCAAAGGAAAAATAAGTTGCATTTCTAACATCTTAATAGTTATAAAATAATCTAATGGGGGGGGGGGGGAAATAGGGCTGTTTGACCAACACTCAAGCACTATGCAATACGACATCAATCAGAATGTTTTACGCTTATTCGGTACAGACATGCATTGCATCATGAGGGTGAACGTTTGGCGAACTAGTGGTGAGGGTGTGGTGGCTGAGGCAAGAGGTTTAGTGTTTGAAACTTTACATCTGATTGGATGAAAGATTACATCCAATCAGAGATGGAAAAGCAGAGAGACACCATATCAAATATCTTCTGAACATATAGTCATGCTACCTCTACTGCATTCCCATTATCAAACATGACTATTATATGATAAACATGCCTAGTCTTTTATGAAATCTGTACTGCTTGCCCTTGATTATCCTATGATTTGCTGTAAGGTGACTAATCTGGTCTCAAGATAGAACCTCTCAAACTAGGGATTAGCTCCATTGTGCATATATTCTTGGCCCTGAATGAACAACTGTCATGTCTCCATGAGTGGCCAAGCCAGTGCACTGCAGAGTTTCTTGCCGAACAACATGGAGTCATAATTGTGCCCAGCCTTTTACAAAATCTGTACTGTCTGCCCTTGATTATCTTTTGCATTGCGAGTTCCTGTCTGACATCTTGTGCAGCTGAGGGAAGTCAAGAAAAAATGGAATTGATTGAGGGGTAGAAGCATATCAACATGGTATGGTATGGAGAACACCCACTAGTCCTTATTGAGGGGTCAGCAGTGGAAAGGGTAAGCAACTTTAAGTTCCTGGGTGTCAACATCTCAGAGGATCTATCCTGGGCCCATCACACTGATGCAATCATGAAGAAGGCACGCCAGCAGCTCTACTTCGTTAGAGTGGAACTACTGAATATTAAAAGGCCTGGACAGAGTGGACGTGGACAGGATGTTTCCAGTAGTGGGAGAGTCTAGGACCAGAGGGCACAGCCTCAGAATAAAAGGACATCCCTTTAGAACTGAGATGAGGAGGAATTTCTTTAGCCAGACGGTGGTGAGTCTGTGGAATTAATTGCCACAGACGGTTGTGGAGGCCAAGCCACTGGGTATATTTAAAGTAGAGGTTGATGGGTTCTTGATTCGTAAGGGTGTCAAAGGTTACAGGGAGAAGGCAGAAGAATAGGGTTGAGAGGGAAAAACCCCAGCCATGATTGGCCATGATTGAATGGTGGAGCAGACTCGATGTGTCGAACGACCTAATTCTGCTCCTATGTCTTATGGTCAGGAGTTTAAGGAGATCTGATATGTCACCAAAGACCCTTGCAAATTACTTAGCTGTACAGTGGAGAGCATTCCGACTGGTTTTATAACAGCTTGATATGGAGGCTCCAATGCATATGGTCGCAAGAGGCTGCAGAGGGTTGTAGACTCAGCCAGCTCCATCACGGGCACAACCCTCCCCACCATTAAAAACATCTTCAAGGAGCAGTGCTTCAAGAAGGTGGCATCCATCATTAAGGACCCTCACCATCTGGGACATGCCCTCTTCTCATTACTACCATCGGGGAGGAGGTACAGGAGCCTGAAGACCCGCACTCAGTGACCTAGGAACAGCTTCTTCCCCTCCGCCATCAGATTTCTAAATGGTGCATAAACCCATGAACACTACTTCGTCATTTCTTTTTTTTGCACTACTTTATTTATTTTGTAATTTATAGTAATTGTATGTTTTTGCACTATACTGCTGCCCCAAAGCAACAAATTTCACGTCATTAAGGCAGTGACAATAAACCTGATTCTGGTTTGGTAAAAATGCATAAAATAGTGGGCATTACACACAGCCCCCAACCCCCCACCACCAATGTACGTGGGTAGCTGAAAAACCCCAGTTGCATCCTATAAAGGCCATCATAGTATGAGTTACACCCAGCCTGCATAGCTTGCTTAGGATTCATTTTCAAACATCCACCACAAAGTGCTTAAAGAGTGCTTCCTGATTCCACTCTTAAATAGCCCAGCTCTAATCATAAGGCTGATTCAGATTACCCCAACTTGTCGATACCTATTCCATCAAATCCTTTAAACATTTTAAAGGCCCCAATTAGTTTCCTTTCAACCATCAAGGTTCAAGGAATCAAACACAAGTTTATGCAACCTGCCTTTACAATTTAACCCATTAAGCCCTGAATTATTCTAATGAATCCATATCATATAGACACTTCCCAAGGCATGGGGCTTAAAACTGAAAATTTGAAAAGGCAAGAGGTATGTGGGAGTCCCAGTAAGAGAACTTCTAAACACAGGAGGGTTAATTTTAACCCTGCCCGTCCAGTGGATAGCCAGTCAGTTAAAAATTGATCCAGTGATTTACTGCTTGGATCTGGCCACCCTCAGTTTAAACCTGCTCTTTCAAACAGGTAGCCAGCACACCCAGTGGAGGCTAGTGGGATCCCGTTCTAATTGGGCAGATTAGTTAGTGGGGACTGGGTCACATCACTGGGCCATGAATGCGATTTTAAGTTGGTAAATTGGTTTATTATTGTCACATGTTACCGAGATACAGTTAAAAACTTTGTCTCGTATGCCATCCATACATATCATTTCATTACAACAGTGCATTGAGGTAGTACAAGGGAAAGCAATAACAGAATGCAGAATAAAGTGTACAGAAGAAGCGCAGTGCAGGCAGACAATAAGGTGCATGGCCATAATGAGGTAGATTGTGAGGTCAAGAGTCCATCTTATCGTACAAGAGGTCCATTCAATAGTCTTATAACAGCGGGATAGAAGCTGTCCTTGAGCCTGGTGGTGAATATTGAAGGAAAAGGATCTGGGATTGAAAGATATGATCTGTTTTTTCGAAAAAGACTTGCCTTGTGGGTGGGTCCCACTGGAAAAGTTTAAGCTCACCTTGATTCATACTCCACAGAATCCTCCCAAAACTTCATAGTAACTTAGCATCCTGCCACCTAAATTCTTGGAGGATAGGTCAAATAACTATGTGGATAAAGGGATGGTGTAGAAGGGAAGACTTTAGATCTCTGCATTGATGGGACCTGTACAAAATGGAAAGGTTGCAGCTGAACTTGAACAGATCAAATATTCTTGCGGGGAGGTTAGCTCGTGCTGTTGGGGAGGGTTGAGTTGAATTTGACAAGGAAACGGGATTTACAGTGGGGGTGGAGATGCAGACAAATATAGACAGAAGACAAAGTCAGTCCAGAAAGCAGAGCAGACATGGGCGTGAGAAGACATATGGGAGGAATGTAAGACTAAATTGCATCTATTTTAATACTCTTCATAAATAGATGAACAGGAACATTGAACAGCACATATATTAGTGCTATCACAGAGACATGGTTGAAAGAAAGGCAAGACTGGCAATTCAACATTCCAAGGGATAGAACTGTAGATAGGGAGGGTTGTAAAAGGCAGTGTTATTGCAATATTCATTCAGAAGTCCATTACTGCAGTAACAAGAGAGGATATCAAAGAAGACTCTTCAAATGAGGCTATATTGGTAAAGTTTAGGAACAAAGAGGGGGCATTCACTTTGCTGGGAATATACTACAGACCAGGAGTAAGCAGGAGATAGAGAAGTAAATATATAGACAAATCAGAGAGATGCAAGAGTAATAGAGATTTAGTCGTAAGAGATTTCAACTTCCCCAATATTAGCTGGGATCACCTTAGTGTGAAAGGTGCAGAGGTGTGGAATTTTTAAAATGTGACCAGGAAGAGTAAAATCAGCAGGGCAAAATGGAGTCATGAAAAATCACTGGCGAACAGGATTAAGGAAAATCCCAAAGCATTTTCTCAGTATCTTCTCTTACTAAGGGTAAAAGTAACCAAAGAAAGTGCAGGGCCCATTAGAGACTAAAATGACAATTTGCATATGGAGCCAGAGGACATAGTTGAGGACTAAGTGAGTACTTTTCATCTGTACTAACGAAGAGGACATTGTGCTTGGGAAATCTGGGAGGTGGATGGTGGAATTTGGGAATATGTTATCATCAAAAAGGAAGAGGGATTACATGTCAGCAGGTTTAAAGGTGGATAAATCACCAGGGAAGAGAATGCTGACCATGGGTAACGTGTCTGATGACTGCAGGATAGCAAATATGATACCTTTATTCAAGGAGGACCGCAGGGAAAAGCCAGATAACTACTGGCCAGTGAGTCTAATGTCAGTGGAAAGGAAGTTATTAGAATAAGCACGAAGGGACATGATTTATTTACATTTAGAAAAGCAGGATAAATCAAAGGTGGTCAGCATGACTTTGTTAGAGGGAGATCCTGTTTGAGCAATTTGATTAAATTTTATGAAAAGGTAACAAAATTGGTATTGGTTTATTATTGGTATTGATAACAATAATAAATGTATTGATGAGGGCCATGTAGCTGATGTAGTTTATGTGGATTTCAGTAAAGAAAGAATTACATGGGAAACTAGTCCAGAATGTTACAGCCCATGAGCCTCCAGTCAAGTTGGCAAATTCGATCCATAATTGACTTGGTAATAGGAGACAGATGTTGATGGTGAAGGTCGTTTTGGTGATTGGAAGCCTTGATCAGTAGGTAAGATGGTCAGAGCAATGCTTGATGGAAGTTAATTGAAATAAATGCAAGATGATGCACTTTGGGAGGACTAACATGGGTAAGGCATACACAATGAACAGTGGAGCCCCAGGAAGTATTGAGGAACAGAGGGTCCTTGGTGTACAAGGATCCCTGAAGGTGGCAGCTCAGATAGATAAGAAATATGGAATACTTGCCTTCATCAGCTGGGCATAGAATGAGCAGGGAGGTTATGGTGCAACTTTATGAAACATTGGTTAGATCACAGCTAGAGTATTGTGCACAGTTCCGATCACCACACTATGGAAGGCTGTCATTGCACTGGTGGTGGAGGTTGGTACTCTCACAACATTTAAGAAGAATCTAAATGAGCGCCTAAATAGCCAAGACATAGAAGCCTATTGACCAAGTGCCGTAAATGGGATTAGTACAGATAGGTACTTGGTGGGTTTAGACATGGTTGGCTGAAGGGCCTCTTTCTGTGCTGTATGACTCTATGACAGAGTACACCGAGGCACAGTGGATAGAAGTAGGTTACAGGAGAAAATTAGTGATGGAATGGGCAAGTGGCCTTCCTCTATGTAAAAGGACATTACACTGCCGAGGTCAGGATTTTATCATTCCTCCATATCCCATTTATACATTTTTATAGCACCTTTCAAGACCTCAGTATTGTCAAGGGCCTCATGACCAATAAAGTGCAATCACTTGTTTAGTTTAGGAAATGCCGCAGCCAATGTGTACACACCATAAACCATAAATAGATAATGTTACCTAATCTGAGCAATCTTTTATTAGTCATGTAGGTGGAGGAATTAATACTGACTAGGACATCGCTTAGCTTTCACTTTTGCAAGCTGAGAGAGCAGTTCAAACACCTGATCCAACAGACAGCACCCCCAACAGTGCAGCTCACCTTCGGCACTGGAGTGTCAGAGATTTGGTTACTGGAATGGAATTTAAGTCCACAAACAGATGATTCAGAGCAACAGCTGACAACTTAAACTAATTTTCCAATTGAAACAATGGCAAACAAACAGGAGGAATCAGAGGCCGATGATAAAAGCAGAGCTAAATGTTATCAAAGAAAGGAGCAAGTGGAAGATTAAACATAATCAAAAAGAAATTGAAGGAACAATTAAAATGGACACAAATTAAGGGGAAGGAAATTCCTGTCCCTTTCCCAGCAAATAACAAGATGTCGGAAGGGCCAAAATTGCCAAATCATCCCTTTGGTCCTGTGATGTTTTAACGTTGGGTCTGATGGAACTTTCACCTGTTATTTTCCAAATTGCTACCTGTTGTCTCTGTCTCAGTTCTGCTTCATTTTGCACTAATAGATCGGGGCTGTATGTGGGGTTGGGGGAGAAGTCTGTCCTTTAGTCTTCACAGGCCCCAGATACTAGGATATCTAAGTCACATGTCTTCTGACTTTCTCCATTGGAATATGGCTTGAGGAATAACTCAGCAATACCTAGAAATTCACCCTCAGTCAGCAGCACTAGACTGGCTGTAGTGTTGGAAGCATGGTGAACTGTTTCTGACTTTCCTTCTGAGTCAATTGAACCAAGTTTTGGAAGCACATGGGCTGACAGCTACCATATAGCACTAACAACCAGAGTTGGGTATCTAAACACTGTTCTCCTTTTGTTAGCTGGCACTGCCATTTAGAACATGGAATGAAAATTCTGGGGAATGGGTCAAACTTGCAAGGGTTCTCCACACAGAAGAGTTTGAACACAACTGTGGTAACATGTGTCAGTGCCGAAGAGATGGAGATTTTCACTGCTCCAAATTGTACAACACCCAGTTAAGGATTATCTTGCACTCCAAATGGTGTAGAAGTCTAATAGTACCTGGGCAGCAGTGGAACACCATAGCTTGCCTAATTGTTAACCCTCTCAAGACAAATTGAACCTGTTCAGGCTTCATTTCCTGATTTTTCCCCCAGTAATCTCTTGCTGCAGAGTACATATGATTGAATCGGGCAAGGATAAGATGGCATTCATTCATAGAATGATAGCATTGGCAGGACATAATCAGTCCATCGTGTCCATGTTGGTTATAAAGAAACAACCTCACTTTCTACCACGGGTCCATAGCTGTACAGGTTTCTTCAAGTGTTCATTCGTGAAGGTTTTAGCCTCTACCCTTCTTCCACTGTGATAGAGTGATTCCCACAGTATTTAAATAGCCTTCCAAATGTTGGCTGGGCAGGCAACTCCTTCACTGCCTGAGATAGAAATGGAAGCCTCTACTTCCTCAGGAGGCTAAAGAAATTTGGTTTGTCCCCTTTGACTCTCACCAACTTTTACAAATGCACCATAGAAAGCATCCTATCTGCATGTATCACAGCTTGGTACGGCAACTGCTCTGCCCAGGACCGCAAGAAACTGCAGAGTTGTGGACACAGCCCAGCGCATCATGGACACCAGCCTCCCCTCCTTGGACTCTGTCTTTACCTCTCATTGTCTTGGTGAAGCAGCCAGCATAATCAAAGACCTCACTCACCCGGGACATTCTCTCTTCTCTCCTCTTCCATCAGGTAGGAGATACAGGAGCCTGAGGGCACATACCACCAGACTAAAGGACAGCTTCTACCCCACTGTGACAAGACTATTGAATGGTTCCCTTATACAATGAGATGGACTATGACCTCACAATCTACTTGTTGTGACCTTGCACCTTATTGCACTGCACCTTCTCTGTAGCTGTGACACTTTACTCTGTACTGTTATTGTTTTTACCTGTACTACATCAATGCACTCTGTACTAACTCAATGTAACTGCACTGTGTAATGAATTGACCTGTATGATCTGTTTGTAAGACAAGCTTTTCACTGTACCTCGGTACAAGTGGCAATAATAAACCAATACCAATACTAAAGTTGCTGACAACATTTAACATGATTCTAGACGAGCACCAGGTATAGAAGACTATGGGCCAAGTGCTGGAAAGTGGGATTAAAACAGATGGGTACCCACTGGTTGGCGTGAACTTAGTGGGACGAATGGCCTGTTTCAATGGTGTATGACTATGACTATGACTCTAAAGATCTGCTCTGGCCATGAGGATTCTTCAAGGAGCAACAAACAATCTGCCAGATGAACTCACCAGGTCGGTGTTTCAGGTTGAGACCCGGCATCAAGATCTGATGTCGGGTCTCAACCCAAAATATCGACAATTCCTTTTCCCCCCACAGATGCTGCCCGACCCGCTGAGTTCCTCCAACAGATTGTTTGTTGCTCCAGATTCCAGCATCTGCGGTCTCTTGTGTCTACAAGCTTCTTTAGAAGATTGATCAGAACTCAAAATCTTAAAAAAGCAGTCTTAGCTACATGAAATCAAGAAATATAAAATAGATTTTGAGGGGATTTTTTTCTTGAAATCACCAAAAAGGATAAAGAACAGACAAAGAAACATTCAGCCAGTGCATTTCTTCACTTGATTATTGCTATGACCCAACGATTTAACCAAGAAGCAGGTGGAGAGTACATTTGCTGGCAGTGAAGAGTTATGATCTGGATGTGCTTTCTGGAGGAGTGGTGGAAGCCAATCCAATTGCAACTTTCAAAAGGTAATTGGATAAATATTTGAAAAGGAGAAAGGAAATGCAGGGCCTCGGGATGTGAAAATAATTGTACCAGCATTTTCAAAAAGATATACAAGTATGAAGGACTGAATGACCTCCTTCTGTGCTATGAGATTTCACAATTCTGTTCAATAACTTGCATATTTCTAAGATAAATAGCATCAGATGTTATCCAGGCATATCAGCACAAGAAGTCAATCAGGGGGCTGCAATTCATTGATTTACTGCCCTAATATTTTGAGTGTAGTATAGCTCAGTTGAATGCAGGTTAAAAAGATGCTGCCAAAAACTTGGAACAACACTCCCTGCTGCATCTACCACTACTGTCTTCATGCAACACCAACCACTGCATGTCAAGCGGATACCAAGAAAGGGAATGTTGCACTGTGCCCTCATACAATCAGGCTCAGACGCTTCAGGTACATGCTCTACATTTAGAGAGGCAATGTTGTCAATGAGTACTCTTGCATTCCAGGTTCCAAAGTCTAGCTGAGTACAGTAATGGTGATCATGCTGATTGCAGTTGCCCAACCTGGAGAGATTGGTTAGCCATGTCTCAGCCACCTTTTCTGGCCCTCCCCACGCACCCCCACCCCCATCCTTAAGAGCACTGCTCAGTGGCAAATGCAGCTGCTGAAAGACACTCCTGTCTCAACACAGTGCCCTAATGGTCATCAAATTTGTCTATTGTGTGCAGATTTTTGGCTAAGGATCTCTAGGTATCATATCATGCCCTCATCACCAATCCTTATGGGATGGGGGCCTACATGTGTCACATTTAGGGTGGGGACTCCAATGCACACGCTGGTTACACCATCTTAACAGTTGGTGGCCAGGTTCACTGGCATGGCAGACCACAACGATGATGGCCTCTTCCCTGTTGCAGCCTTCTTCCACCTCTGACAGTCACTGGGGTTTCTACCCACCAATGACTTCTTGGATTGTTCTTTGTCTGGAACCTCTTCCTTCACTCACAACCGATAAACCAACCAGGAGCACAAGCTCCAGACAGCATTGCTCTTAGAATCATTGGAACACACAAGGCTCTCATGGCAAGGCAACGATCCTCAGAGACCTTGCTGTGCGCAAATTGGCTGCCACGTTTCCTGCGCTGCAGCAATTCAAAAATATTACCTTCGCTGTAAAACGTTTTAGCACTGAGGTCATGAAAGATAGAAATAAAAGGTTCTTTCTTTCTCGACCCATTTAACACTATGGGCTGCATTCCAGTCCTGGTTCTAGAGATGAACCAGCTGCCTACCCGGTCTCCCAGGGTTACAAGAAGACTGGTGCTTTCTTTAAAACAAGTTAACCACTTGATGATTGTACAACATTTGGAGGAATATGAAGCCTTCATTGCAATTCAAGGAACTTCATGCAGTCAAGTAGCAACCTTCAGTGCTCACTTTTTGTGGGAAGCTTTATCTTTCTTTATTTTACAAAGCTATGATGGCACTATAATAGTGCCTCATTTGGGGGTAAACACCTTGGGATATCTTGAGGCTGTGAAAAGGCACCAGAGAAATGTGAATTCTTTTCCTCAGACGAAGAAGTTCTGATGCAGTTGTCAGAACTGGTCTGCGTACAAAGACACTGTCGATGTTTGGGTGTTGTTTAGTCACAACTATGCAAGGTGCTGTAAGTCTGATCATTCTGGAATAGGGTAAATCCCTTCCCCTCACTGGGCTGTTAAATATGTGTGGCTTCTGACTGGTGAGAGGCAAGGAGAACGAAGGCTGCTGGAAATCTTCCAACGAAAAGATACAATATTGAAGGCACACAGACATAATTTGTAAGTAAAATAGTTGAGGAATAACCTTTTGCTAGAGCCCACATTCTATTCTATAATGGACCTTTCTCATTGATAAATTCCTACCCCTAGCTCTAACATTTCCCAGAGTGGACACTGGCTTTGTGCCATGACAATGGATCTTCAAATAAATTGCTCCATGGTCATGTTGTGGCCAGAGGATTGGAGTAGTGGCGTGCAGGGTGTAAATCAGTCAAAAGACCAACAAACAGGCTGCCTATCCTGATAATCAAACAGCATGGTTCCTTCGACATGAAGATAGAAAAAGCAGTAACCCATACCATCCCAGCAGCTGCTTCATGGGGTGAGGGAAGACTGTACACAAGGAGGGAAATAAGTTACCAGTGATCATATGAATATATATCCATGCAAATGAGTGCACATGAATGCATGATTGAAAAAAGGCTTACATTTTTATGACACCTATCACAAAGTATCCTAAAAGTGTCCCAAAGTGCTTTACAGCCAAAGAACTACTTTGGAAGCAAATCCTTATTGTAATGTAGGAAATCCAGCATCTAATCTGTGCACAGCAAGATCCCAAAACAGCAATGAAATAATAACTGGGTACCCTTTAGTTAATAAAGTTGGACAAAGGATAAGTATTGTGAGCAGGAGAAATTGCCTGCTCGTTTTTGAAATGGCTCTTTGGAGATCTTTTACAGCGCAGCACCTTCTCAGGAATCCCCTGGGATTGTCAACCTAGACGATTTCTCAATCGGGGTACAACAAAAAAATGCTTTTCAAACTGAATTGCAGTTATATTGGGTAGCAGCTCAAACTAAAGGCACAAAAAGTGCAATACCTGTCAACCAAGCAACTCATTCCTGCCAACATCAACCCCCAAAATGTTAATCAACACCAAACACAGCATTCCTGCTTCTCAGTCAGCTTATCAGAATAGCGTGACTAAATCTGTTAAACTTTGCAAGGGAACATCACGTGCTGTTAAATAGATAACAGACAAGCATTTTAAAGTAATTTAAGGCAGGTCTCCAGGTTCATTCTTTGCCTGTTGATATGACTGACAGCTGCTGCAGGGAAGACAAAGAGTTTTCTTCCCTGCATGTCAGCTTCAGGTTACCACTAATAAGGTTATTCTCAGTCCAGAGAAGGGAGAGACAACAAAAAAAAGTGCTGACAGCCAGAAAACAAAGACGCAGCTTAAGCATTTTGTTTGTACTTTTCGGCCTTTGGGGAGTACATACATGCTGGCCCTAACCCCACACTCCATAAGGAAACTTCAACACAATTCCAGAAAGCAGTATTGTTGTACGACATAGCTAAATGCTAGAGTTAAGGGGAATACGAATGGAGATGGAAACCTTTAGAAGGAGATGGATATAGAAAGAGGGAGAGATTCATGCACAGGAAATACAGGCATGAAAAGAATGGACTATCAACAGTACAGATAAATGAAGATGGTGCAAGAAAGATTAAAAAAAGGAGAGTGAAAGAAAAAAATAAAAGAAATAGGAAGTGCATTAATACCTGACTGAACCAAAATTTGGAGGATGAAGCCAACCAGGGTTTCTTCCCGGGATTGACTGCTGATTACCAGCCCTGCTGATAAGTATATTTGTGTGGCTATTGGAGGGTTGGCTGAGGGAAAAGAATAGTCAACAGCTATGCTTATGGCACAATCAATGTTTATAGGATACAGATCAGGCAGTGGACACTGACCACAGCAACATGCAGAGCAAGGATCGGGGAGTGAGCACACAGACACGAATCAAGGCAGTGAACATACAGACACAGATCAGGCAGTGAATTCTGACCGCAGCAACACACTGGGTCAGAGCGATAACCAGGGTTGGGAAGAGAAGTCCAAGGTACCAAAGGAGATAGGAAATATAGAGGGACTGAGAAAGGTAGTATTGGTGATCTGTCATATCTCTGAACAATTGGACATGTTATGCTATCAAAGTAATCAAAAATAACTCCACTCAGGTCATTTAACGGATTATTACTCAATTGCACAGACATTCTACATCTGGAAGACATAGAGATTAAGTACAGTTTCATGATGTGTATCTCCAGATTTCCAAAAAAATGTTTTGGCCAATTGACTGCTTTATACAACTTTTGACAGATACTTTTGAATTGCATACCAATGACCCTGGAGCATTTTATTCAGTCTGTTGTATACAGCTAAAGCAAATAACCACCTTAAAATAGAAACGACTTTTACTTCTTCAGCTCTGCAGATGGATAAACTCAGATTGTATCGGATAGCTTTGCTGTGATATAATCTTGAGTGGAATCAGCAAGATAAAGACACACATTTTAAATTGCCCTCTGTATCTTTTTAATTCATCTCTCCAGCTGCACAGTACCTAAACTGTAAAGTGGTGTTAATTACTCTTTAAAGCATTCCCATGGTTATACTTTCCTTGTTGTTTCTTAAATTTCCTGTACCATCAGATCTTTCTGTTTTACTTTACCCACAGGCCATTGGTGAAACAGCAGCAAATTATGAGTAAAATTATCAGGAACACTATGGAAAAAGCAAGCAAATTAGATTAAAAAAACTAACTTAGCAAAGTAGTAACAGAAAAAAACTTCAAAATTTATATATTTCACTCTGACACACAACTTAACAATATTGTTGTCTGTTGTGTCTTTCTATACCTTTAATATTTTTACTTCAAGATCTCAGCTCCCCATGCAGCCCCGTGATCACTCTCCACCATTCAGTCAGACCGTAGCTGAACTGTATGTTAACTCTACATACCCAATTTTGCTCTATATCCTTTACTACTCTCTTCTTCTCAGCCCTGGATGATCTATTTTACAGCATCCACGGCCCATTGAAGGAAAAGATTCCAGATTCTCAACAAACTATGGGTTAAAAAATGCTGTTTGATTTCCCCATTGATTTCCCCACCCTAAATATAACTTTAGTTTTAAAATTATACTGAATTGCCCCATGTTTTTCCATATCAGCACTTTTGAATGCTCTTAGATGTGTTTTTTTTTGCCACTGGTCACCATTTTAACTGCTCACTGCAGCTTGAAGGTTGAGCAATCCAGCAGAAAAATGGCAGACATGAATTTATATCATGTCTTTCACAACCACAGAATAACCCAAAGCTTTTGCCAACAGTGAAATAATTTGGAAGGAGAGTTACTATTGTAAAGTTGGAAATGGAGCAGGCAGTTTGCACAGACCATGACCCATCTTCCTGAAAGGGTAGTGAGAGCATAAGTTTATTATTTCATCTGAAATATGGCAAATCCAACAGTGCAGCACTGTTTCAGTAGATTATATAAGTGACAGCCAAGGTTCTGTGCTCAGGAACCAGGATTGGGATCTGTCTCAGAGGTGATAGCACTGCCCACTGAGCCACAGCCAATATTGTACATGCAGCAGGAGAGAAGGAAACAACAACGTGAGGACAACAGAAACAGGCAAGACAGAGACCAGATGCTGACACTCACCATGTGTAAGACGATGGAAATGCACCAGAAAATTTAAGAAAAATCAAGGGTGCATTTTTCTTAATATAGTCATATTACTTCCCCCTCAAAATATACCCGAGGTGCATTCTTCCCTACAGAATATGCATGGATCAAAATACTTGAATTTACACCGTTCATAACTGTTTCAAAACCAAATAATTTGTTTTCCAGATAAGCAATTGCAGCCAATGTGCACATTCGGGACATACTATACCCTAAACAGTATCGCTGTGACAAAGATTATAAACTGGGTAAGTTACTTATGAAGAAATATGCTACAGAGCATGTGACTCACTACGAAATATCTTGGGTACACTTTTCTTCAACAGATGTGAAATAATGTGTGCTGTTCCCTTTAGAATAAACTGCAGGACTTTCTAGTTCTGAAAGCTATGAAGATAGGAATATTTTATAAAGAACAGCACCAACACATGCTTTTATCATTGGTCTCATCAACATGCTACCCTGTGGTGAAATCATCTGAGAACAGAGTTTCCACATGAATGCTGATAACACCCGGCATCATCCTATCACCATGTGCCCCTTGACCCTTTCATCGTCTTTAGATTTTCAGATTGCATATTGACATCTGGTTAAGCAGAAATTTCCTCCAACTATATATTAGCATGACCAAAGCCACTGTCTTCAGTTCCCATCACAACCATTGCCTAGCTGACTCTTCAACAACTGTTTGAAATTGAACCACACTGTTCACAAATTTAATTGTATTTGACTCTGAGATGAACTTTGGACCCCACATTCAGGTCATCACCAAAGCTGTCCATTCCTACTTGAATGCATGGCAAAATGAGAAATCATTTAACACAAATATGGAATTGCATTGAAATGACAAACATTGAAACAGCCCATTCTGCCCAACGGATCTGAGCCGCGGTTTAGACTGCATAAGCCTCCTCCCACATTCCTTCATCCAACCCTGTTATATTCTTCCATTCCTTTCTGCTGAATGATGCACATCAGGGATAACTTTTACTGTCTTAAGCATTCAAGAAGAACTTCCACAGCTTTCCTATGCATGCTATATATGTTGGGCGGAGAGAGCTATGTTTGGTATGAGAGGTATAAATAATGGAACAGCATGCAGTGTACCTGAACTTTTTTCCATTTTACACATTATGTGTGATGCTGTCGAAGCCAGCATTTGTTGCCCATTTCTAATTCTCCTCGGGAAGGTGATGGTGAACCACCTTCTTAACCTGCTGTGCTCCTTCTGGTGAAGATATTCCCAAATCCAGGGAAAAGTTATTGATGAGCAAGTTCCACAGTGAAGCGACAGCAATATATTTCCAAGTCAGGATGGTGTGCAACTTGGAAGTGAACCTGCAGCTGGGTGTGTTCCCATGCACTTACTGCCCTTGTCCTTGGTGGTAGAGGTTGAGGATTTGGGAAGTACTGCTGGACTAACCTAGGCAAGCAACTGGACTGCATTTTGTAGATAGTACACACTGCAATTTCAGAGCATTGCTGGTGGAGGGAGTAAATATTTAGGGTATTTTTCCCTGGATGTATAGGAAGCTGAACTCGTCCAGGCAAGTGGAGGGAGCTTAATCACACTCCTTATTTGTACCTTGTAGATGCTTAAAAGACTTTGGGTGCCATAAGGTTAGTAATTCTCCAGAGGATCACCTCCTGTTATGTTACCAAGCTAATTTTGCTGCTCCTGCAGTTGAGTCTCAGGTCAAAATGGACGATGATGGGGAATCTGTGATGATACTGCCTTTGAATGTCAAAGGTAGGTGACTAGACATTTTCTTGTTGCAGTCGGTCATTGTCTGACAATTTTGTGCCTCAAATATTACTTGTCACTTATCAGCCCATAACTGTGAGTGGTTCTGGTCTCCAACTAGGGAGTTTAACCATTTACTCTCAATGTTCTGTCACATTACCATCATCAACAATCTGGATGTCACCACTAATCAAAAACTCAGCTAGAGAAGCCATTAGGATACTGTGGGTATAAGAACAGATCAGAGGTTGTATATCCTGCAGCAAGTGACTCACTTCTGACACCCCAAAGCCATCTACAAGACTCAAGTGGGAGCGCAAGATCAAATAGTCTCCTCTTGCCTCGATGAGTACAGTTCCAATAAAATTCAAGAAGCCTGACACCATCTAGGTCGAAGTAAATTCATTCTGTCCACCATGGCGGCAGTAGCAAATACCATCTATGAAATGGACCCAGGCTACTCCAATAACTCAAACTCGCAACCATGACAACCAACAAAGTTACGGGCAGCAAGCACATGACCACATCACACTTGCAGTTTCCCCTCCAAGTTGCACACCATCTTAACTTGAAAAGATATTTCCTCATCATCACTAGGTCTAAATCCTACCCAAATGCATTGTGGGAGCACCTTCACCAGAAGGACTGCAGTGTTCAAGACGATTGCTAACCACTACCTTGTCCATCAGGATAGGAAATAGATGCTGGCCTTGTCCACTGAGAAACTCATCCCAAAAATGAATAAATAAAAAAGTATAATTTGTTGGAAGCACTGCACTTGTAGGAATAATGATTGTGTATACTCTGTTAGAAACACTGGGTATGATCAACATACATGTGGAAACTGAAAGTGCTTTTGGGCATTACCAAGGGGTGGGATGTTAATGAGAGCAACAAGTGGACAACAGATTTTGGAGGAGGTAAGCAGGAAATGACAGATAACATAAAGGGAAATATCACATGGCTCTTTCTGGTATACAGTATATAGAGGAAAAAAGTATGTGGAGTTTCTGGTGTATAATTGGGAGTAAGTTTTATGGAATGTTTGGCTTCCAAAGGAGGCACTTGGATTTTTGTAAATATAGCACAGAAGAAAAGGAATGCAGATTTTTGCAGATATAAGGTAGATAAATCTTTGGGATATAATACCATAGTAAAGATACAAAGATCTTTTGCAAATATTATACAAGAAAAGGTGTATTGATTTTTTGGGAAAAAGTATTGGGAAAATGAGAAGCCACAAGGAGTGATGGAATGTGGAGGGGAGTACGGAAAGCACTTCTCCCCCACCAAAATAATCTTGTGCACTGCAATGAGGTTCTTCACAGATCACATCTGTACAGCAGCTGGCTTCATACCTGAGAAAGCTGCTGCTGATCCTTATTTTTCATTTGGGTGTTTGCAGTTGTAGTTCTTTTTTTTCTAACTTTCTGGCTTCTTACCTGTCTTGCATGCTGCATCTTCCAACCTGTTAGGGGTCTTTCCAATAAAAAAGGGAATCTTTTTTGCTTGTATTGGTATCTCTTCTTTCAGTAGATGCATTTATTTCCTTATTGTGTAATTATACCACATCATAAATATTTACTCCAATAAAAGGGGCAAAAAAAACTAAGTGCATTCAAAATGAGCCTTTTACATTTGTTACTGGGCCAGCCTGCCCCAACACATTCACAATCAGAAAATCATTCCAAAAGACTCAAATATCAGTGCTGAAAGACAAGATCAATGAAGGGAGACCAGGGTGATGCAGGCATGTTCTTACCATAATGACAGCTTCCAACAAGAGTCAGCAGAATCTTTAACCCTATGACTACCATCCTCCACTTCTCTCTCTCTGAACATTGAACTGTGTACATTTTCTGTACATTCTAACTCACCCATTAACAAATTATACTGCACAGAATATCCACTTTCAATCTGTTCAGATGGCCAATTTAGGTGTCCAGCAAGCTATGGGATGTAATTGTCAGAAAACTGAATGTTACACTTATTATTGCACTGCCTTTCTTAAGCAGCCCCTCAGATTAAGGGCGACTCGCTTCCACTCCTGTTGAGTGGATTCTGAGGTGGCTGATGTGATATTCGCAGATGGTGCTCAATGGGGTGAGTGGATGGTTGTGTGGGAGGTTTTTGTTATTTCAAAATATACTTTAATCATAAACAGTTATATAATACAGAACATTCAAATCAACATTTTCAGAACAAGTTATGTTAGTCCTATTACTTGCTGTTGAGCATGTCATCACTTACCATTCATATATATCCTTAAGCAAACAGGTCTGAGATTTTAGCATGGATTTCAACTCATTAGTGTGCAATGTCAGGAGAGCCCTAAACTGTGGCTCTTCCCCCACAGCTCCCCAAGACTGCATTGAGCTTCTGCACATCACTCGACCCATAGTCCTGGAACTCTGAGC
This sequence comes from Pristis pectinata, assembly GCF_009764475.1. NCBI lineage: Eukaryota > Metazoa > Chordata > Chondrichthyes > Rhinopristiformes > Pristidae > Pristis > Pristis pectinata. The sequence continues at coordinate 87,638,706 of NC_067405.1, read as the reverse complement.
AAGCCGGTTTGCAGCACTTGATTGCGGGCAACACTTTGCTCTGGAATACTAGCTAGGTTAGGGCAGACCATTGGGCATTTTTCACCGGGTTGATCGAAGACAAAGTCCAGTTTATTGTCATGTGCACAAGTACATGCCTGCACAGGTGCCATTATAAACTTACTTGCAGCAACATCTCAGGCACATCGCAGCATATACACAGCATTCACAAGAAAAACATAAATTAAACATAAATTATGCACAATTTTTACAAAATAACATAATTAGAACAAAAAGAAAGTCCATTGTAGTGCAAAGTGATCATAGTGTTGCAAGACTGAGGGAGTGATTAGGGTTGTGCAGGTTGGTTCAAGAACCAAATGGTTGAAGGGAAGTAGCTGTTCTTGAACCTGGTGGTGTGGGACTTCTTGAGGCAGCACCTCCTGTAGATACTACCACTGGTAGGGAGGGATGTGCCTGCAACGTATTGTGCTGAGTCCACTACTTTCTGCAGCTTCTTACGTTCCTGTGCATTTGAATTGCTGTACCAGACCATGATGCAACCAGTCAGGATACTTTCAACAGTACATCTGTAGAAGTTTGTTAGAGTGTTCAGTGACAAGCCAAACCTCCTTAACCTCCTAAGAAAGTAGAGACGCTGGCGTGCCTTCCTTGTGATTGCATCTATGTGCTGGGCCCAGGACAGATCATCCGATATGTTAACACCCAGGAACTTAAAGCTGCTGACTCTCTCCACCACCCATCCCCCAAAGTAGACTGGCCCATGTTTGCCCTCCTACCCCTTCCTGAAGTCAACAATCAACTTTGCAAAAGCAACTGATAGTTTCCCAGAAGCAATTGATATTTGTTTCAGTGTGCAGTAGGTTCTATATTCCTTCTGCTGTTCATGCTGCCAAAGACACAAAGTGTTCATTGCCTTCCTGGATGTTTATTCCCCGCTTTGAGCAGCCATGAGCCAGGAGTGTCAATAAGAATATTATCTTTTCAAGGAAGCTTAAAAATACCCAAGAATCCTTAATCGCAGCATAATTTTCACCACTTCCTAAAATCACAGTCCAACTTTCCTCATTCTCTCTACTCCTGGGTAATGTGCTTTATTCTTAACCAGTCTTGGCAAGTCTCCTCAGTTTTCTGGGATTGTGGTAAGTCAGAGGATACTTGCACAGACGTTAAACTACCTGAAGACAGAAGAAAACTCTCAAGAAAGAACCAGCCCGAGTGAAATACAAAATGTACACCTGCCATCCCTCCTCACACCAGCACTTCTTCAATAACATGTATTCACAGTTCAAATGTTTGCAGTTTTGGAAAGAATCCAACATCTCCAGGTTTCCTTGTGGGAGATGAATAAGATAACTTTCCTGGCAGTGAGCAGCGTCAGTTGTTGCAAACAATGTCACTGCTCACAATAAGCTGCTATTACAATTGCTTTTTGTTTGAACCATTTACCAGGTGAAAGCTGTTAGTGCTGGGGAATGGAGTACAATTGAGGACAGAAAGTACCTGCCTTTCTTGGTTCTGGAAATTGCAGAACACACAGAATTTACAGGATAGACAGACTATTTGGCCCAATTGGGCCAAGATCTTGTTTATGCTCCACACAAGGAGGTGACATCTATCATCAAGGATTCCCACCATCTGGGTCATGCTTTCTTCTCACTGCTACCGTCAGGCAGGAGGTACAGAAGCCTGAAGTCCCACACCACCAGGTTCAGAAACAGCTACTTTCCTACAACCGTCAGGTTCTTGAACTGACTTGCACAACCCTAACCCTACCTTAGCAATGGAACACTACAGACCACCTCTTGCACTACAATGGACTTGTCTCCGATTGTGTTTTTTTGCACTAAGGTCTTGTTTGTGCAGTCTTTTTTTTCTCTCTCCCTTCACTGTCTTGTATAATTTATGTAAAATTTATATTCTGTGTGTTGTCTACCTGTTGTCTCTCTCAGTTGTATTGGAAAGAAGCAAAACTGTTCACACTTTTCAAACAGTTAGAACTTTTAAGTTCCAGTATCACCTGCTACATAACACATGAGCTGGGTTCAGCAAAGGCTCAGTGCAAAGGGTCAAGCAAGACATTGTCATCGCTCCAATGCTTGCCTCAGTCCTCCTCGCTGCATACTCCACCTCACCTCCAACAAATTCCCACTGGAAGGAGTTAATCAACAGGTTGAATGACAAAGCACTCAACTTTCGCAGCCTCCACTCCAAAACCAAGGTCAGTCCAACCTCTTGAGATGCAGCACTAGACAATGCTTGCTTATGCGTACACTCAGATGCCAAGCTCTGAGTCATCATTAGCTCATTCACTGGTGTATGAGTGAATGAGCTTTACACTAAGCATTCATAAGATATAGGTCTTCCACCAATCTGTCTCCAGCCCCCTCAACTCCCCAGCAAAACACTGACAACCCCACTCCCCCCCCCATCCCCATAACAAAGACCCACAAAGAGATTGTGAAAGCACGGGTCACCATCTACACCTCTAGATCCACTCTCTAACATAAGCAGGAGTCGAGGCCAAGATACAGCACTGCCTCAAGTTCTCTAGCACAGCCTTCAGCCATCTAAGGAAAAGACCATCTGAAGACCAAGTCCTTTGAACAAATAGAGTCCCTGGGATCAACACTCTCCAATCTATATCAGAGGCACAAACTACCCATAGATGGACAGGTCCGACCAAGTGAATGAGAAAGATCTGGAAAAAGGACTATAATGAAGGAAAATATGACACTTGAAGAAGGCACACCAGTTGATCTACTTCATTCGGAGCTTGAAGAGATTTGGTATGTCACCAAAGACTCTTGCAAATTTCTTTAGATGTACGGTGGAGAGCATTCTGACTGGTTGCATCACAGCCTGGTATGGAGGCTCCAATGCACAAGGTCATAAGAGGCTGCAGAGGGTTGTAGACTCAGCCAGCTTCATCACAGGCACAACCCTCCCCACCATCTTCAAACGGTGTTGCCTCAAGGAGGCGGCATCCATCATGAAGGACCCTCACCATCCGGGACGTGCCCTCTTCTCATTACTACTATCACATAGGTGGTACAGGAGCCTGAAGACCCACACTCAACGATCCAGGAACAGTTTCTTCCCCTCCACCATCAGATTTCTGAGCAGTCCATGAACATTACTTTGTTATTCTTTTTATTACACTATTTATTTATTTTGTAATTTACAGTAATTTTATGTCTATTGTACTACTGCCACAAAACAATAAATTTCATGACATATAAGTCAGTGATAATAAATCTGATTTTGAATAATTAAAAAAAGCATCTTATCTCTATAGTGCAAAGTTGCACACCTTGAGATGCAGAGGGATGTGGGTATCCAAGTGTATGAATGACAAAAGGCTAGTATTCAGGAACAGCATGTAATTAAGAAAGCTAACACAAAGTTATCACTTATTGCTAGTGGAAATGAATACATAAGTATGCTTTTGTTATGCTTCGGATCACACCCTCTGCCCCTCACCCCCATGCCCTATCTAAAAGAGAGTACTTTGTACAGCGTCAATCCTTATTTAAGGAAAGATGTTAATGCATTGGAAGCAGTTTTACTAGACAAATACCTGAAATGGGTGGGTAGTCTTAGGAGGAAAGTTAGTACAAGCTAGCCTTGTATTCACCAGAGCTTTTAAAAGAGTGAAAGGGAACATGACAAAGATGCAAGATCCTGAAAGTCTTGACAGGGTGGATGTGGGGAGGATGCTTCCCCTATGCAAGAATCTGGAATTAAACGTTGCTGTTTAAAGATAAGGGGATGCCCATCAAAGACAAGGACGTTCTTCTTTTCTCTCAGAGGATTGTGATTTTGGAAATTTTTTTCTTCTAAGGGCAGTTGAAGTAGAGTCTTTGACTATTTTCAAAGCAGAGGTAGATGGGTACTTGATAAGGGTGTGAAACATTAGACAGGAATGCAAAATTGAGGTTACAGTTGGATCAGCCACAATCTTATTAAATGGCAGAGTGGGCTTGAGGGGCTGAGTGGCCTATTCCTGCTCCTAATTCAAATGTTTCTATTTTTACCAATGCCACCTCTGCAAAAATCTTCCAAGTCCTCCATTTTCATTGTAGGATAACTACTCTAACTTGGTATCCTCCCCATATCTATATCTTCAGAACTGAGGCTCTAATTGCACTTAGCTGGCTCTAATGGGCAGATCACATTGTCTACATACCTAACAGCAGTCTCCCAAAACAGGCACTCTTCTCCAATCTCCATCACAGCAAGAGGTTTCCAGGAGAATAGGGAGACCACTTTGGGGACATTCTCCACATCACTTTGGAAGAAGTACCACCCTCATCAGGTCATGGGAATCCTAGGCCAACAACTACAAAGAGAAGGAGCATCCATTAAGGCATTCTGCATCTCAAGACCCGTTTGCAGGAGCATGCAGAAGTAAGAAAACATCCCATCGAGCACCCATCTGTGGAAGGATCTATCAATCCCACGTTGGCCTTAACAACCACCTTGGAACCTATAGAACTGCAGTGGAAGCAAGTTATCCTCAAGTATAAGTGCCTGCCTGAGGTGATATCAAAATTCCTTTTCACTTCTCCACTAGGGTCAATCTCCCTCTACACTGTGTCAACAAACACTCACCAAGCATGGTCAGCAAGGATGAGGTACTAAAGTAAACCTTCCTGTGAAATTTCACTTAACTGGCTAGATTCTCCATCTCATTCGAAACTGACCCCAGAATGAATTCATGTTTGGCACGTCAATTAAAGTGCACATAGGTAGAGTTAACCGTAAAAACCAGTTATACAACATCTCTTTTCAGCCTTGATGGAGCATGTTTTATGTCTCCCACCCACATATCGAAAAAATTGTCACCGTTTAACAACAGCATAATTCTAAAGCATTGAGGGTATTTTCTAGAATCTGGCAGCTGGACAAAAATTGGTAAATAGGAAACATGGAATTTTTTTTCTATGACTAAAAAAAATTTCATAAGCTTGTCTCATAGAACATAGAACAGTTAGCAATGGACAGGCTATTTAGCCCATGATGTTGTGCCGATCTTGATGCCAATTTGTGTGAAATATCCTCCTCCTGCTTATCATCCATATCCCTCCATTCCCTTCATATTCATGTGCCAATCTAAAAGCCTCTTAAACTCCACCAAACTGCCTGCTTCCACTACTACCCCTGGTAACCCATTCCAGGCACCTACCACTCTCTGCGTAAAAAACTTGCTCCTCACGTGGCCTTTAAACTTCCCTTCTCTAACCTTAAAAGCATGTCCTCTGGTGTTTGATATCTCTACCCTGGGGAAAAGATTCTGACTATCTACCCTATCCGTGCCTGTCATAATTTTAAAAACCTCTATCAAGTCTCCCCTCAGCCTCCGATGCTCTAGGGAGAACAACCCAGGTTTACTCAACCTTTCCTTATAGCACATACCCTCTAATCCAGGCAGCATCCTGGTAAACTTCTTCTGTACCCTCTCCATAGCCTCCACCTTCTTGCTATAATGGGGCGACCCAAACTGCACACAATATTCCAAGTGCAGTCTGACTAAACTTTTATATAGCTGCAGCATGATTTCCTTACGCTTATACTCAACACCCCTACCACTGAAGGCAAGCATTCCATATGCCTTCTTTACCACCTTATCCATTTGCATAGCCACTTTCAGTGAACTATGGACCTGGCCCCTAAGATCCCTCTGTACCTCAATGCAATTTAGGGGTCTACTATTAACTGTGTACTTTCTCCTTTCATTTGACCTCCCAAAGCGCAACACCTCACACTTGCCCAGATTAAACTCCATCTGCCACTTATCTGCCCATATCTGTAACTAATCTATATCCCGCTGTATTCTTTGATAGTCCTTTACACTGTCCACAACTCCACCAATCTTGGTGTCATCCGCAAACCTACTAATCCACATATCTACATTTTCATCCAAATCATTGATATATATCACAAACAACAGAGGTCCCAGCAACAATCCTTGCAGAATACCACTGGTCACGGACCTCCAGCCAGAATAACAGCTTTCCACACACTAAAGATCCCATGCATCTTCATCTTCTGAATCAACCTACCATGAGGGACCTTATCAAATGCCTAACTAAAGTCCATGTAGATAACCATCCACTGCCTTACCCTCATCAAGCTCTTCTGTCACCTCCTCAAAAATCTTGATTCGTAAAGCATGACCTGCCCCGCACAAATCCATGCTGACTGTCCCTAAGCAGGCCATGCCTTTCCAAATGCACATAGATCCTATCCCTCAGTATCTTCTCCAATAGCTGTCCTACCACTGACGTGAGGCTCACTGGCCAATAGTTACCTGCATTATCCCTATTTCCGTTCTTGAACAAAGGCACAACATTTGCTACTCTCCGGTCCTCTGGGACTTCACCTGTTGCTAGTGAGGACAGAAAGATTTTCGTCAAAGGCCCAGCAATCTCCTCACTTGCTTCTTTCAGTATTCTGGGTTATATGCCATCAGGCCCTGGAGACTTATCCACCTTAATGCTTTTCAGAAGACCCAACACTACCTCCTCCTTAATCTCAAAATGTCCCAGCACATTAGCATGCCCCACTCTGTTTTCACTATCCTCCAAATCCTTCTCCTCAGTAAATACTGACACAAAGTACTCATTTAGTACCTCAGTCATTGCTCCAAGCACATGACTCCAAGCGCAAATTCCCTCCTTTATCCTTGAGTGGACCTACCCTCTCCTTAGTTGTCCTCTTTTTCTTAATACAAGTATAAAATGCCTTAGGATTATCCTTGATCCTGCTCACCAAGGTCATTTTGTGGCTCCTTTTGGCCTTCCTAATTGCCTGCTTGAGCACTTTCCTGCTGTCTTTATATTCTACAAGGTCCCAGTCTAATTTTAGTTTCCTAAACCTTACATATGCTTCTTTTTACTTTCTGACTAAATTTACAAACTCTCGGGTCATCCAAGGTTCCCTTACCTTACCATCCGTGTCATTACTCCTTACCAGAACATGCCGATCCTGAACTCTGATCAGCTGTCTTTAAGCAACTCCCGCATGTAAGAAATGGACTTGTCCGACAGCAGCTGCTCCCAATCAATGCCCCTTAGCTCCTGTCTTATCCTGTCATAATTTTCCCTCTCCCAATTTAGTACCTTTCTACAAGATCTGATTTTATCCTTACTCATAACTATAAGGATAAAATTAGATCTTGTGTCCCTATTCCCAAAATGTCCACCCACTATCAAGTCTGTCACCTGGCCTAGCTCATTTCCCAAAACCAGGTCCAGGATGTTTTCTCCTCTGGTTTGACTCTCCACATACTGTTTCAAGAACCCCTCCTGGATGCACTGAAGAAATCACGACCCATCTAAGCTTCTTGTATTAGGGAAGTTCCGATCAATACTGGGGAAGTTAAAGTCCCCCACTATGACAACCTTGTTGTTTCTGCACCATTCCATAATCTGTCTACGTATCTGTTCCTCCACCTCTCTGTGGCTATTGGGAGGCCTATAGTACAATCCCATCAACGTAATTGCCCCTTTCTTATTTCAGAGCTCCACCTAAATTGCCTCTTTGGATGAGCCCTCCAGTGTCTTGAGTACTGCTATGACACTCTCCCTTATCAGTAATGCAACCCCTCCACCTCTTTTACCCCCCTCTCTGTAACGTTTAAAACAACAAAACCCAGGAACGTTGAGCTACCAGTCCTGTCCCTCACACAACCAGGTTTCTGTAATGGCAACAACACTGTAATTCCATGTAGTGATCCAGGCTCTAAGTTCATCCTCCTTACCCATAATACTCCTTGTGTTGAAATAACCACATTTCAGCCCATCAGTCCCACCAAGTTTATTCGCCTGCCCCTTGCTGTCCTTCCTTTCAGTCTTACTTGTCAGACCATCTTTCTTGCCCTCAGCAATACCAGCTGTTGCCCTGCTGCTGTGGTTCCCACCCCCTCCCACTCTGGTCTCAGTTAATGAAAAAACCTCACCCCCACTGAGTTGCAAAGTCCTATGATCTATGACAGATACACCTTTGAGAGAAAAATAATTTGCACAGGCAATCAGACTTGTTGAAGCAGGAAAACAATGGTGGAGAACAGTAACAAGCCCTCTTATTCAACACAGAGGCATAGAGTTGTACAGCACATAAACAGGCCCTTCAGCCCATCATGTCCATGTTGTTTTGCCCATCTACACTAACCTCATTTGCCCATCTACACTCACCTCATTTGCCCATATTACATCCATATCTCTCTATGCCTTGCCTATTTACATGCCTCTTAAATGCAGTAATTGTATCTGACTCCATCACCTCTTCTGGCAGCACGTTCCAGGTATCAAGGACTCCCTGTGTCAAAAACATTCCCCTCAGATCCCCTTTGAAGCTTCTTCCTCTCACCGTAAACCTATGCCCTCTTGTCTTTGACACTCCTACCATGGGAAAAAGATTCTGACTCCCTACCCTATCTACACCCCTCATAATTTTATATAGCTCTATCAGGTCACTCTTCAGCCTCCTTTGCTCCAGGGAAAACAAGCCTAGCATTATCCAATCTCTCCTTATAAATCAAGTCCTCCAATCTGAGCAATTAAGTCAAGAAAGATGACCCACTGATGTAGGGAAAAATAGGTTGCCCAACTTTAAGCAGAATGCAAAGAAATTCATCTCAGAAAGCAGAAGGGTAGCATTGTACAGGCCCAAGCTATATTGTTGTATAGAGAGGACAACAAGAGCCACCTCCTGTAAAGGATCCTCACATGGTGCCGAACCTAAGCAGTGGTTAAAGCCAAACCCTAATTTGTAAAATATATTCTCAACCAGAAATGTGTCAGCTTCTGAAATAAAGTGACAGAATGGCACCTCAGCATGTCTAAAGTAGAATATTCATGAAGGCTGAACTGGATTAGCTTCAATGCACAAGTAGAACACAGAAGATTTCTTCTCTAAAAATGATACATAGGCTACTGGCAGGAAGTGTTACACCAATCACAATTGGAGTACTGTGTTCAGTTTTGACTCTACTCAACAGAATGGATATTGAAGGTTTGTCAGGTGGAAATATCCCCTTCCCACCACTAACATTCTTCCAAGCTGGGGGCAAATTGAAAATTTCAAAACAGAATGATAAATTTGCAAGTTTTGAAACTAAGGTGAATTAGAATTAGAATATAAATCATCAATGGCATAATTGGTGGTTTAACAAGCATGAGGGGCTGAATCACCTCCTGCTTCACCCAGACAAAGCAGATGCCAGCAATGCATTCGGACTTCATTTCATCACTTTTGTTTTTTTCCCTTTTGAGTGGCATCTTGGTTTGAAATAATGAAATTTGGAGCTTGCTAACAATGATGGGGTACCTAGGACCATGCGGACCAAGTACTTGCCAGAGGTCAGTGATAGGAAATGCAGCAAATAACAAGGAGGACATGGAGACACAAGAAATTCTGCAGATGCTGGAATCTGGAGCAATACACACAAAAAATAATGCTGGAGAAACTCAGCAGATCAGGCAGCATCCATGGAGGGAAATAAACAGTCGACGTTTCGGGCCGAGACTCTTCATCAGGACTGGAAAGGAAGAGGGCAGAAGCCAGAATAAGAAGGTGGGGGAGGGGGAGGAGCACAAGCAGGCAGGGGATAGGCGAGTTCAGGTGATAGGCGAGTCCAGGTGAGAGGAGGAAGGTAGTGGGTGGGGCAGGGGGAGAAGATGTAATAAACTGAGAGGTGATAGGTAGAAGAGGCAAAAGGCTGAAGAAGAAGGAATCCGGTAGGAGAGGGCAGTGGATCATGGAATAAAGGATGGGAGAGGGGAGGAGAGGAGAGGGGCAAGACATTAAGGCGGGGGAAGGGAGTCATAGGAATAAGGGAAGACAAGGAGCTGGGGGGGGGGGAGAAAAAGGAGGGGTGGAGTTACAGGAAGTTAGAGAAATCGATGTTGAGGCCATCAGGTTGGAGATTCCCAAGGCAGAATATGAGGTGTTGTTCCTCCAACCTGCACCTGGCCTCAATGTGGCAGCAGAGGAGGCCATGGATAGACGTGTCAGTATGGGAATGGGATGTGGAATTGAAGTGGGTGGCCACCGGGAGGTCCTGGCTATTGCAGCGGACGCAGCGAAGGTGCTCGACGAAGCGATCACCCAATCTGCATCGGGTCTCATCAATGTACAGGAGGCTGCGCTGCGAGCAGCAGATGCAATAAATGACACCCTCGGACTCACAAGTGAAGTGCTGCCTCACCTGGAAGGATTATCTGGGACCCTGAATGGTGGTGAGGGAGGAGGTTTAGGGACAGGTGTAGCACTTGGTGCAGTTGCAGGCATAAGTGCTGGGGGTGGGGGGGGGGGTGTGGAGGTGGCGAGGTTATTGATGGAGAGGGACGAGTGGACAAGGGAGTCGTGGAGAGAGTGGTCCCTTCAGAAAGCGCAGAGGGAGGGTGAGGGGAAGATGTGCCTGGTGGTAGGATCCTGTTGGAGGTGGCAGAAGTTGCAGAGAATGATGTGTTGGATATGGAGGCTCGTGGGGTGGTAGGTGAAGACAAGGGGAACCCTGTCCCTGTTATGTCGACAGGAAGAGGGGGTGAGGGCAGACGTGCGGGAAGTGGAGGAGATGCGGGTGAGGGCAAGATTGATGGTGATGAAAGGAAAACCTTGGTTATTGAAAAAGGAGGACATCTCTGATGTCCTAGAATGGAAAGCCTCATCATGGGAACAGATGCGGCGGAGGCGTGGGAACTGGGAAAAGGGGATGGCGTCCTTACAAGTGACAGGGTGGGAAGAGGTATTGTCAAGGTAACTGTGGAAGTCGGTGGGTTTGTAGAAGATGTCTGTGGTTAATCTGTCTCCGGAAATGGAGACAGAGAGATCCAGAAAGGGGAGAAAGGCGTCAGAGATGGACCAAGTGAATCTGAGGGCAGGGTGGAAGTTGGAGGCAAAGTTGATGAAATTGATGAGCTCAGCGCGGGTCCAGGAAGCAGCCCCAATGCAGTCGTCAATTTAGTGGAGAAAGAGTTGGGGGGCATTACTGGTGTAGGCTTGGAACATGGACTGTTCCACATAGCTGACAGAGGCTGGCATAGCTGGGGCCCATGTAAGTGCCCATCGCTACACTTTCAGTTTGGATAAAGTGGGAGGAGCCAAAAGAAAAGTTGTTAAGGGTGAGTACCAGTTCCGCCAGACGGAGAAGGGTGGTGGTGGAGGGGAACTGGTTGGGTCTGTTATCAAGAAAGAAACGGAGAGCCTTAAGGCCTTCTTGATGGGGGATGGAAGTGTACAGAGACTCGACGACCATGGTGAAAATGAGGCGGTCAGGGCCGGGGAACTGGAAGTTGTTGAAGTGATGGAGAGCATGCAAAGTGTCATGGACATAGGTAGGAAGGGACTGAACCAAGGGGGACAAAATGGAGTCAAGATATGAGGACACAAGTTCAATGGGGCAGGAGCCGGCAGAAGCAATGGGTCTACCAGGGCAGTTGGGTTTATGAATCTTGGGTAGGAGGTAGAAACAGGCAGTGCAGGGTAGGGGAACTATAAGATTGGAGGCTGCAGAGGAGAGGTCCCTGGAGGTGATGTGGTCAGTGACAGTGCATTTTTTTTGTATATTGAGCAAGGAGGACATGTCTGGTTTACATGTAATACAGCATAGGGAAATGTGGGGTTATACACTGTGGTAGGAAGAATAAAGGTGTAGACTATTTTCTAAACGGGAGAAAATTCAGAAATCAGAGGTGTAAAGGGACTTGGGAGTCCTAGTTCAGGATTCCTCCAAGGTTAACTTGCAGGTTGAGTCAGTAGCAAAGAAGGCAAATGCAATGTTAGCATTCATTTTAAGAGAATTAGAACTTAGAACATAAGTAAGGATGTACTGCTGAGGCTTTATAAGGTGTTGGTCACACTGCATTTGGAATATTGTGAGCAATTTTGGGCCCCATATCTCAGGAAGGATGCGCTGGCCCTGGAGAGGGTCCAGAGGAGGTTCACAAGAAATGGCCCCAGGAATAAAAGGGTTAACATATGAAGAGCATTTGATATCTCTGGGCCTGTACTCGATGGAGTTCAGAAGGATGAGGGGGGATCTCATTGAAACCTACCGGATACTGAAAGGCCTGGACAGAGTGGACACTTCCATCAGTAGGAGAGTTTAGGATCTGAGGGCACAGCCCCGAAAAGAGGGACATCCCTTTAAAACTGAAATGAGGAGGAATTTCTTCAGCCAAAGGGTGGTGAATCTGTGAAATTCGTTGCCATAGAGAGCTGTGGAGGCCAAGTCATTGGGTGTATTTAAGGCAGAGATTGATAGGTTCTTGATTGATACGGGGGTTAAGGGTTACAGGGAGAAGGTGGGAGAATGGGTTAAAAAAAAATCAGCCATGATTGAACGGCAGAGCAGACTCAATGGGTCGAATGGCCTCATTCTGCTCCTAAAGTTTCTGGTCTTAAAGTTTCCACAGATTGATTACTTCATTGGAAGGCATCATCAAATGTTCAGCCTTACACCACTGCAATGGCTATGGTTCTTTCTGCTTCTCATTTCACTTTCCTCAGTGACTGCTGCTTCACCAAACAGAATGTAAACACCTACAGTGGATTTGCACTTTGTCATCTACACCAATGTCCCGTCAAATGCCGTTTTCCATTAATCTAAGGTTGCAGTTGGGAAAGGAACTAGTGTTACTATTGGTGTTTAGACTCTGGGTTCATTTACACATTTGGAGTCCATGTGAAGCAATCTTAGCCGTTCACCTGCACAAACATGCAAGTCCATGTTATTAATACCAGAAAGTGGACTGAATCTATGAAAAGTGAGCACATTTTTTTAAATTTCAAAAATAAGCTTTGTAATAAAAAAATATACAAAAGAATAAACAGTGCAAAGCTCCACATTCTTGGGTGTCATTTGGTCAATATGTTCAGTGGTTAGCACATCTTATGTTGTACATATCATCATTGCCACTCATGTGGCCCCCTGGGGTGATACGCCCTTCCATTGTTTGAGGGGCTTCCCCACCGGACTCAGACCCTCAGTGTCCAGTAGCAGAAGGAGCCTAGACTGTGGTCCTTCCGCACAGAGCCTTTGCAATGACTGCATCGAGCTTCAATGCACCTGAGCCTGGAATATGCCAATCGGCAGCATTCCCTTTCGGACAACTCACTGTGTTGGGAGACCAACAAGTTTCAGGCAGACCACAGAACATCTTTCACTGAGTTAATGATTTTCCAGCAGCACCTGATGTCTGTGTGTGTGTGTGTCTGTGTGTGTGTGTGTGTGTGTGTGTGTCCGTCCGTCCGTCCGTCCCTGGGAACAGCCCGTAAATCAGAGAGTTCTCTGTTACACAGCTGCTTGGGATGAACCGTGACAAGGACCCTTGCCTCTTTCACATTTGATTCAGCAACTTCTACTGACCCATTCGCCTTAACTCACAGCATGCAGCAGGCACATCAGCCCAATGGGATGAGGGACCCCAGTTAACTCATGCATGTGTCATCTGCACCTGCCACACTATGTAACACAAGTTAAACAAATAGTTTGCAATTTAAGCTATGGACACACAGTGCCCTGTGTTTCTGTGACAATTAACTCACTTGCACATCAAGCCATCGGCTGCTCACTTCTGTAAAAATACCCAACACTCTCCCCTTCCCCGTACTGACATAAGTATATATATTCTCTCTCTCACACACACACACACACACACACACACACACACACACAGGAAGCAGCAGACAACCTTGTGATAACAGCCAGAAGCCAATCTGATGGTATCTCCAACCTCCATCACTCTGGCAATTGTATTCCTGCAGTGTTCAACCTCCATTGTGAACAATCACCTCAACTCCAATTCGGTAATGCTTCTCTGGAAATGTGTGACACATTATGGAGGATCATGGATGATGCTAATGTCATTGGAACCCCAGTTACTTTCATAAATTCCTCACAATTGCAGAATAAGTTTAGAAAGTTCTCAGATATGGAAGTGAGATTCTCCCCACTAGGAGGTTTCACTAAGTTTCTGCCTGACAGCTGCAATTCTGGGTGCATTTATACATTGATGCTGCACTAACAGTAAATTCACTCAAATTACTTAACGGAGCAGCACGAACATATATAGCTTTTCATATTTTCCACCTACTCCACCTCTTTGTTATTTTTACATCGACATTGTTCAATGGCTACAAAATGAAGTTAAAAATAAGATGCTTAACAGAATCCAATTTACTTTTGACCTGACTCAACTTGTAATTTTCCCAGCAAGGAGGGGCACGTTAATCCCACGCTTTGTGGCTGTCCCTGTAGGCAGAATCTATTGGAACCAGCAGGCTGAGATGTCTACACCTTTTCCCTGTAAGGCACAGTTCACTCTTGAAGGGCTGAGAGATGCGCCAGCACCCGTTTCTGTCTGTCCCTCCAGGGGACAAGGTGGTGCTGGTAATGGTTGGGAAGGGTAGTTGGGGAGGAGCCATTGAAACTGACAGGTCAAGAAAGCTGCACCTACATGTGGAGTCCCCACAGGGCGAGGAGCCAGTATCAGAGGCAGGCTGACAAGACATGCGCCCCTGTGAAGCAGTCCCTGGAGGCAGTTAAGATAGCAGAAGGAAATTTATCCATGAGTTCAACCTGATCGATTGCCAGTCAGTAACCCAAAATCACACCCTACCATTATAAATCAGTACAAAATGAAAAGGTTTAAACACTGGGTATTTATATGGACCATTAAATTCAAGAAAGAAACTCCCACTTATACAATGTCTTTCATGGCCTCCGGTCAATCCAAAGTGATTAACAGCCAAAGAGCTACTTTTTAACTGTGCTCACCATGGCAATTAAGTGCAAACCTGTCTCTCCAGAAAGAGAAATTACAGCCATATCTCCATGCTCACCCTCAAAGATGGACTCCCACAGCCATTCCTCTAGAATTGCCAAACCTAATTGTCCTCCTTCCTGGTGGTTTGATCACATAACTCCCCATCCCTATCTTCCTCTTCACACCCTCCCAGCTGCCTTCCTACAGCCAAATGGAAAGCACATGAACTCCCTGTTAACTAGTCATATTAATCATGTCTGTTAACTGAATGCTATCTTTAATATTGAAATCATTTACCAGGTTGTTCAAAATAATGGAAACAGAACATGCATTACTGCAAGTTAACTTTCAGGTATAACAAGCAATTAGGAAGGTATGCTGACCTTTAATGCAAGAAGATTTGAATACAAAAGAAAGATGTCTTGCTCCAGCTACATAGGGTGCTGTTGAGATAACATCTGGCTAAGTCTTGTCTCCCTACCGAAGGAAGGGGAAACTTGGGATAGCCAGTAAAGCAAAGGTTGACTAGATTAATTCCTGGAATGGCAGGGTTGTCCTTTGAGCAGAGATTAAGCAGACTAAGCCTATCCTTTCTGGATTTTAGAAGAACAAGAGCCAATCTCATTAAAATGTACAGAACTTTCGCAGGGCTTGACTGGGTAGATGAAGGGATGATGCCTCCCCCATCGGGGTATCCGGAACCAGACTCAAGATAAGTGGTTTGGCATTCAGGACAGAGATTAGAAGAAACCTCTTCACCCAGAGAGTAGTGAATCTTTGGAAATCTCCACCCATGAGGGTCGTGGAGGCTCTGTCACTGAGAGGAAATATAGCAATGAGGTAGAAGATCGGTCATGATCTTACTGAATTGTGGAATAGCCAACTCTTGCACCTACATTGTTAACAGTTTTGTTTAATTGCAATGGAGATGGCAGGTTAGGGTGTGGTCGGAGAATGCAGTGGAAATAATTTCAGATTTGAAATCTTCAACTCCTGGAATTTGTACAACATACAACAGGGCTGAGACCCAGGCTTCTTGAAGTCCCTAGTCTTGTATTAATTAACATAAGGGATTCCTGGCACGCTCAGCACACAGGCTTACACTTGGACTGTTTTTTATTCCAACTCTTGTTCTCCTCTTCTCCACCCTCCCCCCCTCACCACCCCCAAGAACAAGAATAACTACTGATCCCTCCATGGATGTGTATATGGGCAACAAAGGGCATGGGTATCCACAGCACTAACCCCTATCCCCTTCACCAAAATAATCATCCAAAAATTAGGTACGGTATAACTTGAAGTAATCAATGTGCATGAGCACATTCTTTCCATGTTACCTTTCTAATACCCAACAAATTTAAATTTTTGAGTACACCCAAGCCCGTTTGAGCCTGTGCCATCATGGCCAATATGTTTCTTAACACCACTTCCCATACTTTACATGTAAATCCAGACAGAAAATGTCAAAAGCAACAGAACACACACACACACAAAGTGAGCATACAAATAGAGCAGGAAACCAAGCTCATTTTTTTGAGTCTTTAAATCTCCTTAGCCCAGGGGCTCAGAGACCAATTAACTCAGCACAGATCAGGGATCAAACCAGGGAACATCTGGTCTGTACAGTTCACTGAGGCTCTAAGTGGTGCCTTTAGCCACTGGACCACCAGGGGAACTGAGAAACTCCTCTTTGACCTTGTACAATAACATCATTGGCAAAGGTCTTTTAAAGGAGAGGGCTCTAATCTTTGGCAAGTTCATTTGAAATTTCCAGAAAATAACCAGCAAACTACAAAATAATTCTTCTTCTTTCACTTCAGCAAAATTGTCTCTATTTCAGCTCCCAGTTCATACCCTGCTGTCAATGACCCCTTGGCACACTGGGCAGAGGCCTGTGCTCATGGGATACAGTGAATACCTTCTTACAAATTGGGGCAAAAGAAATGACAAGACGCATCACATAATCACACATCAATGCAGTATCAATGGACATCCCTCTTAAGAAAACTTCATTGCTCAGTACTCCTCTGCTCCTTGATGCTCATATGTGTCCTGTTCCTCGTAACCTTGGCATACTCTATCAGTACAGATCTCCTCCCCTACTCACATTCCCACTGCACTCAAATCAAGACTCACAGCACCAGTTCCTGCACTAACTCATTGCTTCCCTTACATGTCAAAAACCATACACAGCTACTTAGGTCCTGCCCTTTTATTAGTGAAATGCCAGCATGCTTTCAAACAAACTTGGCTACACCCAATCACCACTTCTTGTTTTACTTCAACTGCTCTTCCAGATGCTTCCCAGGCAGCTGCCACTCGATTTTGAAGTGAATCACTCAGTGTGCATTGCTTCAAATTAATTCTGAACAATTCCAAAATGCAAGCCTTCCTGTTAACTATTTTTGCAATGTCCTCTAAATGGGCCCTGGCTGTTCATTTAATTTCCCAAACAAACACACAGTACAGGTACAACTATTGCATATGAATCCTGGGTCTTTTTAAAAGCATATTATTGATTGCTCTATATTCAGGCTAGAACTTGCCCTTGATCATAATTGCTTCACTCTTTTTCCAATTCATTGTTGGCTCTCCAATCAAACAGCCACACACAAATTCATACAAGCCCAGTTTAGGATTTTTACCAAACACATCACAGCACATATCCACTCACTCTAAAGCAAGAAAATACACAAAGGAAATGGTAAGCAGTCGACACGGCCACACTGTCTGCAATGCTTCCATAGTCAAATGGTACTGCATAGAATCTCTAACGCAGGAAAAAAACAATTTGGCCCAACTATTTTGTTCCAAGGTTTATGATCCACATAAGATAGTTCCCACTCATCTTCATTAAACCTTCTCTTCCTTACTCCCTCAAATACTTATTTGGCTTTACTTTAACTGCACCAAAGATGTTCACATCTCATACTGCCTGCAACAGCCAGTTCCACATTCTTAAATAGACATCAAGGTTTCTTCCAATTACTGTAATGGACATTGAAAACAGTTTTTATTACTGCAAAAGTTATAAGGGAAGGCTTCCATTTCTGTTTCTCCTTTAGAGTACTCTGTACAGTATCCATAACTCTCTTTGCCAATATGAATTTAAAAAAAGAGAATTCTGTCCCAACTGGTCACTATCCAACTAACAAAAAGCATGGTAAAGAAAGAAGAATGTGCATAGAGAAATCTCTCAAGGGGCTTGGCATACAACAAGCGACACTGAAACCCACTGCCTGTCACGCAAGACAAGGCGAAGAGAGCAGACAGCAGCCTTCATCAAAAGATAGTTGTGCCAGGAACAGTCTGTGAAAGGAGTGAGCATGCTTGACAAACCCTGGCACCAGTCAGACTCAGCTGCAACAAATGATAGATGCTCATTTTTGGTCCCACTTCCCCTTGATCACTAAAGCTCAAGACAGAGTAAAGTTGATGCTATATAGACTGAGCGATCAGCAAATATACCTGGAGGATATCTTGCTATCTTAGATCTGGTCCTGTGCAATAAGATGGGTAAAATTAACGATCTTGTAGTTAGGGATCCTCTAGGAAAGAGTGACCATAGTATGACTGAATTTCTCATACAAATTGAGGGTGTAATAGTTTGATCTAAAACCAGTGTATTATGCCTAAACAAGGGAGACTGCAACAGGATGAGGGAGGAGTTGGCTCGGGTAGACTGGGACACAGCCCATATGGTGGGACAGTTGAGGAACAGTGGAAGACTTTCAAAGAGATTTTTTACAGTGGTCAACAAAAGTATATTCCAGTTAAAAGCAAGGACAGTAAGGGTGGGGAGAGCAAGGCTTGGATAAATAAGGAAACAAAATAAGGCATCAGACTAAAAGCTCATGCATATAACGTCACCAGGAATAGTGGGAAACTGGAAGATTGGGAAAACTTTATATAAAGTAACAAAGAACCACTTAGCAAGCAATAAGGAAAGGGAAGATAGATTATGAAAGTAAACTAGCACAAAATATAAGAACAGATAGTAAAAGATTTTATAATTATATAAAGCGGAAAAGGGTGACTAAAGGTCCCTTGGAAGATGAGAAGAGGGAATTAATATTGAGTAATGTGGAAATGGCCGAAGCCTTGAACAACAATGTTGTGTCGGTCTTCATGGTGGTGGCCATGTCCAACACGCCAAATAGAGATGTTATGGATGCAATGGGAGGTGAGGACCTTGGTACAATCGCTGCCACTAAAGAGGTAGTGATGAGCAACTAGTGTGCCTAAGGTAGACAAGCCCCCTGGTCCTGATGGGATGCATCACAGGGTACTGAAAGAAATGGCGTTAGTAGACGTACTTGTGATAATTTACCAAAATTCTCTGGACTCTGGGCAGGTCCAGGCTGATTGGAAGACAACAAATGTCACACCACTGTTTAAAAAAGGATGTAGGCAAAAGGCAGGTAACTATAGGCCAGTTAGTTTAACGTCTGTAGTTAGGAAAATGCTTGAAGCTATCATTAAGGAAGAAATAGCGAGACATCTGGATAGAGGTGGTTCCATCAGGCAGATGCAGCATGGATTCAGGAAGGGCAGGTCCTGTTTGACAAACTTATTGAAGTTCTTTGAGGATATAATGAGCGCAGTGGATAGAGGGGAACAGGTAGATGTTGTATACTTGGATTTTCAGAAGGCGTTCGATAAGGTGCCGCATAAAAGACTTATCCATAAGATAAGGATGCATGGAGTTTGGGGTAATATATTAGCATGGATAGAGGATTAGTTAACCAATAGAAGGCAAAGAGTTGGGATAAGCGGGTGTTTCCCTGGTTGGCAATCAGTAGTGTGCGGGGTGCCGCAGGGGTCGGTGCTGGGCCCACAACTGTTCATGATATACATTAATGATTTTGAAGAGGGGACTGAGTATAGCATATCTAAGTTTGCTGATGACACTAAATTGAGTGGAAAAGCAAATTATGCAGAGGATGTGGAGAGTCTGCAGAGAGATATAGATAGGTTAAGTGAGTGGGCAAGGATCTGGCAATGTTGGTAAATGTGAGGTCATCCACTTCGGTAGGAAAAATAGAAGATCAGATTATTATTTAAATGGTGAAAGATTGCAGCATGCTGTTGTGCAGAGGGACTTGGGAGTGTTTTGCACAAATCGCAAAAGGTTGACTGGCAGGTGCAACAGGTTATCAAGAAGGCAAATGGAATGTTGGCCTTCAGTGCTAGAGGGATTGAATTTAAGAGCTGGAAGGTTATGCTGCAACTGTACAGGGTACTGGTGAGGCCGCACCTGGAGTTCTGCATGCAGTTCTGGTCTCCTTACTTGAGGAAAGATACACTAGCTTTGGAGGTGGTGCAGAGGAGGTTCATCAGGTTGATTCCAGCGATGAGTGGGTTAGCCTATGAGAGATTGATTCTCCTGGGACTATACTCGCTGGAATTCAGAAGAATGAGAGGGGATCTTACAGAAATGTATAAAATTATGAAAGGGATAGATAAGATAGAGGCAGGAAGGCTGTTTCCACTGGTAGGTGAGACGAGAACTAGGGGACATAGCCTCAAGATTCAGGAGAATAGACTTAGGCTAGAGATGAGGAGAAACTGTTTTTCCCAGAGGGTAGTGAATCTGTGGAATTCTCTGCCCAGGGAAGCAGGAGAGGCTACCTCATTAAATATATTTAAGACACAGTTAGATAGATTTTTGCATAGTCAGGGAATTAAGGGTTATGGGGAAAAGGCAGGTAGGTGAATCTGAGTCCACGGCCAGATCAGCCACGATCTTATTGAGTAGCGGAGCAGGCTCAACGGGCCAGATGGCCTACTCCTGCTCCTATTTCTTATGTTCTTATGTTAGGATCCATTTAACATGGTCACAGTCACTCTTTCATCCAGGCTTTGCTAAAACAAAGTACCATGAAGATTAGTATGGGTGACAGTAACAGCAAAATACAGCTGCTATAATCAGACAAAAACATTGGCACGTGCTTCTGATTTCTTCAAGCCAGAATATAGAATCATACAGCACATCTGGCTCATCACACCCGTGCCAGCTCTTTGAATTACTTCCAAACTTCTGCTTATTCCTCCTAACTAGACAATTGTTTTCTTTATAAATATACACCCTTTTGCAAGCTTTCATTGAATCCTAGTCATGCTAATCCACCACCACACTGAGAAGTGCATTTCAGATCATAATCCACATAAAAAAAATTATCTCCCTTCTAGTTCTTTCACCAATCTATTTCCTCTAGTTGCTGAAGGTTTTTCCTAATCAATTCTATCCAACTCCCTCAAAATGCTAAAGTTTGCTATTCAATCTCACTAATATTCTCTGGTCTAAGGAGAACTGCTTCAAGTTTCTCCACATAATTGAATTTTCTAATTTTTGATACTCTTCTGGTATATCTCCTCCACTCCCCCAACTAAAGTTCAATGCCAAGAGCTGGACACAATTCTCTGAGCAGGGGCTAGTGTTTATGGCAGTTCGCCATTACTTCTGATAGTGTGAAGGAGGGCTGGCCAGGAACAAAGAGTAAGAAACAAATGATTTCATAAGGACTATGGCTTACAAGGTGCCTGCAGTATCTTTTAATTTCCACAGTTGACTGAGAAACACAGTAGTTTCTTAGGCTTTCAGCTGATCGTTCACAGTGGATGATGGGAGAAACTCACTGGAACATATATCTGATAAATATTAGGAGTATTATCCCAAGGTCGAGCAAGATCCTGAAGAGAAAAAGGAGAGCTTACTCTACCTTGGGATAATACTCCTAATGTTTATCAGAGATACATTCCCAGGATACCACCTTCTACTTTAAAATTAAAGGGATGGCATAGGCACTAAATATTGGGAGACGTCATTATCAAACCCCAAGCCTCATTAGCTAATAGCCATAACTATGCTCCATTTTAATGGAGATAGGAAACATAGGAAGAGAAGATGAGCATTTTGCCCCCTGAGGCTGCTTCAAGATCTAATGAGATCATGGCTGATCTCTCATTGCTCAATATCTAGGTCTATGTTAAAGAGGAATTGTCAATGTCAATATGCACGCTGAATAGGGGAATCCAATGCTCAAACAAAATAACTCCCAATCCTTTTGGATAACAAAAATTTATCAATCTCAGACTTGAAATTAAAAATTGACCCATTAATGGAGGTCTACAGAAGTCTACTCAACCCTTGTTGCTCATACAGGCGTCTTCCAAAAACATACCTTGGAGGCTTGGTTATAAATTTTGAGACAATGTCTTCTGGTTCAGTGGGATCAGGATCTGGATATTTACTCTGCTTTGAGATCCTTTTGTTGTCTTCCACGTTCTGCCCAGCTGATGGAAGTTAAGTCAGTACAGAACAAGATACATGCTGGTTAAACCAACTGAATTGGGGGGGGGGGGGGGGGGGGGTCAAACTCAAAACAAAGAGACTGTTGTCCATGTAAACTGAATGCATGCCCAGCAATAGCTAAGAATTAGGGTGATCAAGGTTTAGGAGTGATGCCCCTTGTGAATCTGACCAATCTGTGCCTGAGACCCTCCAAATTAATAACAGGTTAATACTGAAATCCCACATTACACATGCATACAGGTATTAACACCACCTCTTTTACTAGAATGGACCAAGGTATTGAGACAGTCTATAACAAGTATGTATGACACTCTCAGTTAGACTAATCTTCATTACAGTGGAGTCAGTTCTTCAGACCTCTGAAACAATGCCTTCTGAAGAGACATACTCTTGGCTTTATCGTGTTACATTGTGAATCACTTGGTCTGAGGCAACATTCTGCCAGAAGCAAAGTAAGAGACTCAACAAGCAGTTGAACGGTCAACTGCACATTTTTTATGCACAGCAAATATAAATACTTCCGAAAGAGAGTTCCTCTACAAAATCCCTTTGTTCGAAACCACTTATAGTAACTCAGAACTCACTGCAAAAGTGGCATATTGTGTTGAAATTTTAAGCTTCAGTAAAGTAGAAAGGCAAGTGAGTAAAATATGATCCTGAAGAATGCAGGGATGAGGTCACTGTTCCTCCAATGGCTGTATTTTCAAGTGAAATGCAGAAACTGGCCTTTATTCGTAGCATATTTTCAACATTTTACCAAACAGAAAGAATTCAAGCTCAGTTATTTGAAAACTGTAAGTTAAGAGTGTTTCTCTCCCCAAGCAGTAAACACGTGCAGTTTTCTTTAACAGAATTCTAACAGGAATGTTCTAAGTTAATCCAGACTCAACTGGCTATTGTGGCGAAGGGTTCAAAGGGAGCAGAAAATGAAAAAAACAGTTTAGGAATTTTAAAAAAAAGCCAATCAGCTGGAACTTCTTAATCCAAAGGGCAGCTGATCAGGGCAATAATTTACGAAGTAAGGCCATTGAGTCAAACAGGATCAATGGGTTCAAGAGACAATTGGATGATCTTTTATTGTGGTAAGTATAACAGGCTTAGGTTTAAAGTCACTTCTTTCCTCCCATGGTTCTCAAACCTCTGCTCTGCTAGAAATTCTTACATCTTCTGGATAGAAATAATTAGAGTGAAGGGGGATGGGTAGGGTTGTGCTATACAATGTATTTCCCTGCTGATAACCCTGACATTCTTTTATTCTTCTTAAGCAATTCTCTCTCTACATTTTTTCTACATCTTTGCACCTTGACCAATAGGCTGTCAGGTGCTAAAATGCTTCTGCCTCTCTCTGAAGACCCACAGGGTACATAAACAATAACTGTAAACTCACAAAGAACTCTCTTCATTCATGTTGCTACCATTAAATAGTAATAGCAAGATTGTTCTACTCACCAGAAACCTGCCTCTTGCACTTTAGCCCAGGAAACAAATCCGAGAAGTGGAAAGCATGCAGTTGGGGAACGGCCAAGATTATGTCAAATATATACTGCAGAGCAGGTCACTGGGCACAACCAGCCTATGCCAAATTTTATATTCTTCCTATCTTCTTACATCCTTCACCTCTCTTACCATATCCTTTCTGTTCTCCTCGACATCCCAGGTGTATCAACTCTCCTCTCACCAAATGCAATCTTCTCCAACGATTACACTTAGCAGCAGAACACCCCATATCCTCTCCTAGATGAGCTATTCCTGATCCTATTTCTTATATTCTGTGTAAAAAAAGAGCTTTCTTTGAAGTGTCATTGGATATTTTTCATCCTTCCTTGTTCTGAACTTGCCAACAGATGAAAACAGGTGGTTAATGGGCCAAGCAAAGGCTTGAACATATATTTCTCCACCCAACCACCACCACCCACCCAACTGCATTTACTCTGAAGTGTGAATAAAATGTTTATGTTGTTGTGTTTTATGGACCCGAGATACCTCTTGCATCCTCAAGTCATCCGTAGCATCACTTCTCCAAGGCTCCTTCAGAGAAGCCTTAGTAAATCTCCATACCATTCAATGTGCTGCTTAAGCCAAGCTAAGCAAACCATCTCCAACTGGATAAACCGTTCTTCCAATACCCTCAATGATCATTATTGTCCGGATATTTGAGTGCATTAGAGTCACAGAGAGATACAACACAGAATCAGGTATTTGGCCTAGCGCGCCTGCACCATCCATCAACCAATTTACACTAATCCTACATTAATCCCACAGTCCCATTGACCCCCCCCCCCCCAAGATTCTACCACTCACCTACACACTAGGAGCAATTTACAGTGGACAATTAACCTACCAGCCTGCACCTCTTTGGGATGTGGGAGAAAACCAGAGCACCCAGAGGAAACCCACAGGAAGAACGTGCAAACTCCACGCAAAGTTAGGACTGAACCTGGTTTGCTGGAGCAGTGAGGCAGCTGCTCTACTAGCTGCACCATTGGAATGGCCCTCCTACCACCCACCACCCATGTCCCTCCACATAATTGATCATTTTGATTGTTCCCAAGGCCCGCTCACCAGACACAGAGCATGCTCAAAGTCTATGACATTCCACCTGATATTCCTTTCTCAAGGCTGGGCTTGTGAGGTCACTTGCCATAGGCCCGATTGTGGAGGCACTGGAGCCCAGCACTGCAAGTGGGGCAAATAAGGTAGGATCAACAGTCAATTAGTATTGGGGCGGGGGGGGGGGGGGGGGGTACCTGAGGAGCAGAAGGGCACCCGCTGGTGCTTGGGAAGGGAATGGGCAGAATGGTATTTATGTTCAGAAAAGATTGGCATGTTATTGGGGATAGGAGTTGAGGGGAGAGAGGGAGAAATTGGGTTGGTAGGGAAACAAATGAGGACCAGCAGAATATTACAGAGGAAGGGGTGAGATCACATGGGGTTGAGAGAGGGCTGCCTGGAGCTTACTGGTTGTCGGTGGGGGGGTGGAGGAGGTGTGTTTCAATGCAGAAATGGGGGCAGGGTGTGCAAGGATGAAAGTTACTAAGTTACTTACATATCCCTGTCCAGTACCCTGCTGATAAGTCAAACTCCTGGGAGTGTCCTAAGGACAATGAGCTCAAGATCCCCTGCAACTCTCCAATAGGAGCATGAGATGGGAATGATGTCATCACATGCACCCATGTTGCAAAGGTGACTGACACCAGAAACCATTCTGGTTAACACGAAACAACTTGGAATTATCATTTTTCTCTCAGGTAAAAACTGATTTATAATTGTGCAAAGCTGAGAAAAACAATATTACTGCAATTATTTTTTGTGACTTGCATCTGCAATACAGTGGAAAAATATTAGCATTAAGCAAAAAGAATCGATGTCTCCAAACTAAAATACTATCTACAATAAACAGAACATAAGAGGTGTTTTATCTAAAGCTAATGCTACTAGTGCCAGCTAACTCGTGATTTAATGCAAGTTGAACTCAACAATAACCACCACAATATTTAGTGGCTTGCACAAGGGAGAAAAAAACAGAAGGGGTCCAAACAGAATGAATTAGGAGCAGAAAATGAAAGAATGTCTGAATAGTCACGAACTAAGAAATCAACCTTTTTTCCTGTGAGTGTGCAGTACTTTAAGACAGGGTGAAGAAAGAGAGAGGGGGGCAGAGGAAAAGAAATACAGCATAAGTTGAGGATTAGTTCACACAACATTCTGCAGAGCAAGTGATAAAGATATTGATCTGGAGTAATGAGGATCAACTTGAATTGTTCCTTCCAGCTTTCAAGAGCAAATTGCTTTTAAGCAAGCTCAGCAAGGATCACTAATGATTTGGATTCCCAGACCAAGTTAGCAGGCTGCTCTAAACTCATTACAAGACTCGAGCGAAACAATGCTGCAAGGTTGGAGGGCAAATTTTCAGGAACAATAATTAGTCTGTCTGCCTCTGTAGCATTAGTACCAGTCATTCCAGGCTCCAGTTTTGTTTTAGGGCCAGTCACAGTGATGGATCATAAATGTACAGCCCGCAGCATTCATCTTCACTCTATTCTAACTAATAACCTTTTATTTGGCTTATATATGCCTTCAACTATTTACAAGTCAAAGGGTCTGCTTCTGGGGATTTGTGGAGTTTCTTAGCTCAGACTAGCGTCTGGTAGGGTGGGTGGGGGGGCCACAAAGCAGTGATCTCCCTGCAGTGCCTGGCAGCTCATAGGGGCTCTTCCACAGTACTGGTCAGCTCCTATTCTTAGTTGCTGTTCAACGGGCTGCCAAACACGAAACAGCGAATAAGCACTGCACATTCCAATCAGGTAGCTGCTGCGACAAGCAGCCACAAGGGACCTGTTAAAAAGACCATCATGAAATCAGCACTTCTCCCATTTAGAGTACAACAAAATCTGTGCTGTATCAAACATACCCTATCAATGGCAGTTTCAGTGTAGTAAAATATCTCTGAGTACTTCACAGGAATGTTATCAAATACAAGTTGACGCCCAGCCACATAACCAAGCAAAACAGCCACTAAAGATAATAGCCCAAATCTTCCACAGAAATGCTGGCAGATCCACATACAACTCCACAAAAGCTAAGGATTTCCCAGTTGCGATCCTAATGTTAGATGCCTCATGCAGTCTGCAGTGGAGGGTGAATTTCTTCAACTTCTCAGCACTTATACCAGGAAATCTGCTAATTGGACCTGTATCAAATTAGATTTGGCACAGCGAAAAACAAAAAAAAACTAGACTGCAGATGCTGGAAATCTAAAGCAAAAGCAGAATATGTTGGAAATACTCAGCAGGTCAGGCTGCATCTGTGGAAAGAGAAACAGAGTTTGAGGATTTCCAGCATTTTCTAGATCTGGCACAGGCTCTTGCGAATGAAGAATAAAGTAATTAAAGTAATAAAGTAGTAAGAGTAAAGTAATTACATTTTTTCACTTAATTTACTTCATTAAAATGTATTTAATTGGTTTTACGTGTTTTCCACTGTCCTTTGGTATTTTATTCTTTTTTAAACTTTTACATCTTTCTATAGAATATTAGATATGTAATAGACCTCGACTGTCAATAAATCTCAGATTCTTCAAAAGCATTATTTTTTGGCAGCTGATTCAGCTGTGGGGCATGGCTTAACCATCTGCCAAAACATTTCGGTGGGATGT
The DNA here is from genome assembly GCF_009764475.1 of Pristis pectinata. NCBI lineage: Eukaryota > Metazoa > Chordata > Chondrichthyes > Rhinopristiformes > Pristidae > Pristis > Pristis pectinata. The sequence goes on along the minus strand of NC_067405.1, from coordinate 87,611,462 downwards.
ACAATTGAATGGCTGTGCCAGGCTTTGCTGATCAAGTGGGAGCTGTCAAACTTGTGGGTTCACTCCTCGGGACCCACTCAAGGCTACTGTAGGTTTAGCAGGGGACTGGTGAGTTCTGGCACACTGACACTCAACAGAACATTTGGGACATCAAGGTAAGTAAACAAAAGTTTGCTCCAAGGGAAGTTGTAAGGACTTACTTGGAGGAAAATTAAAGAGGGACTTTGAGAGATTAGGGTCCAAGGCAGGTGAAGGCATTGCCTCCTAAAATTCAGTGATTAACAAAGGGATGTGCAAGAGGTTGGAATTGGACATATATGCAGATTTCAAGAGCTACAGGGAGAGGCAAGGTCACAGAAGGATTGGAAAAATGGACAAGCTTGTGATTAAACTGAGGTATTGTCAATGTAGGTCAGCAAGCACAGGGGTGACATGAATTGGATGATGCGTGTTAGGATACAGGTAGTAGACTGATTCAAGACAATGGTTCTAGTCTTTCTGATATTTAATTGGGAATAATACCCAACAGAAGAATGTGAAAAGGGTTTCCAGTGCATTTCATCATTCAATTTATCTACCTGTTACTATTTACTGAACCAGAGATCTGATAATGCATCTGAGTTTTCTCTCCCCGCAGTCTCCAACACATCGCAAGTTTGTGGCTCATTCAAGCAGCAACCCATTGAAATGCAGAAGGGGTGACCCTTCCTCCCTGCTCTCATTATTCTACTATGAAAAATAAACCAACTTACGAAAATGAATGTTTACTACTCAAACACTTCACAAACTAGTTTTCGATCCTGGTCTATTGGATGCACAAGGGATAGAGACATTTTTTATCTTTTGAAGAAAAGGTTAATCAAGGTATCACCTGATTGCCGTTCCTTAATCATTACTGGGTCTAAATCCTTGAACTCTCACCACAACTGCACTATGGGAATTCTGACTACAGTGGTTCAGGGAGGCAGTTCACTACCCACCTTCTCAGGATCAATTAGGGATGGGCAATAAACACCTTGTGATGCCCCAGATGTAGAACATTAACACAGCAGCAGCAGAAATCCACCACTAATCTTCGGATCCATGAGGCTTGGCTCAATAATGCACATCACATCAATACACATCATAAACAGAATATGTGGAATCAAACACTGTCAAATAATCAATACACCTATTTAATGAATTAAGAAATGAAGCAATTCTCTTGTGAATGATCTCAACGGCAATACTGCCATCACCACAAGCTGTCATTATTGCTTGGAAATCGTGAATGGCGGATGTTTTGTATACTGGTTTTACATCATACATTAAGAGGGTTTGTAGCTTTGCAGAGAACTAAATTTCTTCCATGGTGTGCACATTAAAATAAATCACAGCATCTGTGAGTAAAGTGCATATAATAGCAACACTCCAACAGAGCTGATGTTTACCACTATGGGCTGACAGATTAAATGCTCCAAACTCAAGAATCATAATGTTATTCCTTATGCCAAGTTTATAATCATACTTATTGTTTCCACAGCCTTAATAAGCATCCCTATCTTTCAGCACATCCTTACTTTCCATTTTATTTAATACTCATCATAAGAGAATTGAAAATAGCTCCTTTCATTCCTAGATTACTTTGGTTACGGTTCTATTTGCAAGAATGTCAGTAACAATCACAATTTCTTTTATGTTTATGTCTCATCAATATTTTCAACATCTGCATACCTT